>NC_137033.1:3854305-3906805 GCF_032717465.1 Coenobita brevimanus | reverse complement strand
TTCCACACCCCTCCTCTTTTACTTCACCCTATATTCCTCTCACCCCTTTCCATGCCCCTCTCCTCTCACCCCAGACGCCCCATAACACACCATCCTCATCAACTCCTCTCCCACGTGTACCATCATAAAGTACTCTCAAGGGCCTCCCTCTCTCTCTCTCTCTCTCTCTCTCTCTCTCTCTCTGAATATATGTATACAGTATATATATATATATATACATATATATATATATATATATATATATATATATATATATATATATATATATATATATATATATATATATATATATATATATATATCCCTGTCATTGTTCATTCAGTATTCTTTTTCCTTTCTGTATTCCACTTTTCCTTTCCCTATGTTCCGTTTGTTTCGTCGTGCTACTTTCTTTACACAAATCTTTTCGTTTTCTACATTGATTCTCTTCTTATTTTCCCCTTCACTGTTCTCTCTCTCTAGCCTCACTCGCCCTTCCCTTCTTTATTTGCTCTTCCAGCTCTGTTCATTTTTCTGTTAGTTTTATTTTTCTCTTCCCTCTTTCCCGTTCCTTCCACATGCTTCTCTTCGTTTCCCATTTTCACTATCCTTATTTTTCGGTTCGTTTCCACTTTATCACATTCCGCTCCCACTTCGACTATTCATAAACTCTTAAAATTCTACCTTTCTTTTCCTCATTTTCTTTTTCCTGCTCTTTCCCTTTGTTTAGTCATCCAGTGTTTTCCTTATGCTTCATTTCATTTTCTGTTTCCCCCTTTCTCTTCCTCATCCTTCTTTCCTTCTGTCCATTCTTTATTTTCTTCCCCGTTCTCCTTTCCCCTTCTCAAATCCCCTTTCCAGTTCCCCTCTTACACCTCCCCCAACCCTACGCACACCCGCCAGCCCTCACAAACAGAAGGTGTAAAGCAAACACAGGCACCAAACGAAGACCAAACAGAGGACAAAGCAAGGGAGGCGGTAACAAGACGAGGAAGGATGCGATGACAATAGGGAGAAAAGGGAAATGTGTGACGAAAGAAGGATAAAGAGAGGAAAATAGCAAAAGGGAAGGGAAAAGAAAGAATAGGCTAATGATTGATGGGGATAAGTAATTAAGGTATTATAC
The DNA here is from genome assembly GCF_032717465.1 of Coenobita brevimanus. Lineage (NCBI taxonomy): Eukaryota > Metazoa > Arthropoda > Malacostraca > Decapoda > Coenobitidae > Coenobita > Coenobita brevimanus. The sequence goes on along the minus strand of NC_137033.1, from coordinate 3,905,700 downwards.
AGTACCGTACTTTACCAAGATAATCTACTGGCAGAAAACGTTTATTGCGATTTTTTTGTAAGTGAAAAGCAAAGAATAATGAAATAATTGTGAAAATGAGGTCAAAAGGAAGATATAAGAGAAATGAAGAAACGAGGCCGCTGCAGAATGTAGCTTGGGGAGACAGACAATGCGATAGACACTGAATCATTAGATGATTTCTATCTATCTATCTATCCATCTATATCTGTCTGTCTATCTGTCTATCTATCTATCTATCTATCTATCTGTGTGTGTGTGTGTGTGTGTGTGTGTGTGTGTGTGTGTGTGTGTATACATGCAAGAACAAGAAAACACTGTGGTCCTTCATCCCTTGCTTTCAGAGGAATCACTGACAAATATTAACGTCCTTCCCTTCGATAACGCAGGTCATTTTTTTTTTCTCCTGCTTGCACAAGTAGATTTTACGCAGCCTACGACAGCTACCTGCCAGTCAGGGGGTTAGTGGAAGCTGTATCTTCCTCTTTCGATCTGAAAAGTCCCTGTCAGGCTGAATAAAATAGTCTGGAGATTCTATCTATCTGTATCTATATACCTAGGCTGCTTCCCCCAAGGAAAGGGAGGTAGCCGAGGCAGGACGACACACTCCCCATTTACTCATCCATTCAAACACATTCATTAGCATCTTAGCCCCAAAGGGGAGAAGGGACAGATCCTCACCACACCACACCGCACGAGGGTCAACTGCGCAGTGCAACCAGTGACATCCGCAGCAGGGCCCGACAGCAGAGCTGGTTTACCCCTGCCGCATCATAATAGACCCATCTCCTTACCCGCACCTGACCTGATTAGCTGATCAGACCAAATGCGGGGAAATATCCCCCCAGGGCTGCGTCATCATTTATTCATTTACAATTTCTCTTCATTTATTTCTGTCACGCACAGCCACTCTTCCTTGCTCAACAGACATCCCTTTAGCTTCCAACGTTCTCTTCACATTGTCCATCCATCCTATTCGTGGTCTCCCTCTCAGCCCTACACTTCTCACATCAGATTTAGTTATCTTTTTCACGAATCGCTCATTATCCATTCTTTCCATATGCCCAAACCATCGCAAAACCCTCTGCTCAACTCGACCAGCCATCTCCCGAACAACTCCAGTTCTCCTTCGCACTTCATCATTTCTCTCTCGATCCATACGCGTCACTCCACACATACTCCTCAGACACCTCATTTCCATTACATTCAACTTTTCCTCTCTGCTACACCCATATTCCATGTTTCAGCCCCATATAATGCAGTCGGTACAACACCTTCATACAGCCTTCTCTTTACATCGATTCCAAGTGAACGACATCTAAACACTTTTTTCATTCCTCCTAGCACCTTTCCTACTTAATTTATTCTAAACTTCACTTCTGCATCTATTCTTCCATCCACAGCAACATGTGACCCTAAATACTTAAAACACTACCTCCTCAAGCAACTCGCCATTCAGAACTATATTCATCCCCCTACCATCTACCGACCTCGTACACTTCATCACTTTACTCTTATTCTCATTTACTTTCAATTTCCTCCTTTCCCACACTCTTCCAAACTCCTCTACCAACTGTCTCAATCTCTCCTCTGAATCAGCCACCAGTGCAGTATCATCTGCGAACAGCAACTGCTTCAGATTCCACTCTACCATCAACATTCACCAGACTCAGACCTCCACCTAAAACTCTTGCATTCACCAGACTCAGACCTCCACCTAAAACTCTTACATTCACCTCCCTTACAACACCAGTAAAATGATAAAGCCGTCATCATATTGCAGGAGTTAGCCACTTCACCACCATGACCTCCTTTAAGCCGCAGTTCCAAATCAAATAAAATCATTTGGAGGCAGCAGGAATGTAATTAAAAAGTCATTGTACTGAAAAAAGGGTTTATGGGCATTGTGTCTAACTGCTACATTAAACAAGGCCTTTCCTATACGGAATAAAAACGGTTGTGCGTAACGAGAATACCGGATGGGTTGACGGAAACTGTAACCATTTCACTACGAGACGTCTCCCCTGAGCTGGATAAACTAGTGTGACGGCGGCTAGAACGGAATAAAAGACGACGTCATCGTGCTGAGACTTTGAAAGAGAGGATTGGAAAACGTGAACAAAAGCCGAGAGAAAAATTACGGAAAAGAAGTACACAATGACGGAAAAAAAAGATAGAGATGAAAGGTAAGCCATTAAAAAAATATATGCAGCATGTTGAATGAGGAAGAAAAGCGTAACAGACACAGAGACACCAGCAGAAAAATATTGAACGGGATAAAAAATAGGACATCTGCGAAAAAAAATAGCTTCAGTAACGAAAGGGGGCAGAGCAGAGAAAATGATAACGGCAGGGATAACGAATGAAAGGAGGAAAACGAGGAATCCGTAAGAAGGGACGGAAAATGACAGAACAGATTTAAAACTTCAGCTCGAGAAGGTCTTTTAGATATTGTTTGTGCTACCTCATGGGGTTAGCATAGATGGAACAGTTCTCTTACGAGGTTTTTTTCTGTCCCCCTGCTATAAGAGGCTTGTCCTGATAGAAAGAGAGAGAGAGAGAGAGAGAGAGAGAGAGATGGCAGTGGGAATGCAGTGGAAAAGACGTCATTATATTGAAAGGCTTCATAGAAAAGTGAAAAAGGAACAGATAAAAGAAAGAACTTAAAAAAAAAAAAACTGCAGGTAGAGGGCACAAGGAAAAACATAAGAACGAAAAGCCAAGGGGAGCGCAAGAAAGAACTGCTTGAAAGCCAAAATGAAGGAAAAATTGAAGACTGAATGCAAAAACCTCGGTGAGAATGAATGCCATAGGAGGAGTGACATAAACGAGCAGAGAGAGAGAGAGAGAGAGAGAGAGAGGGGAGGGGGGAATGCCTACCTTGGTCCCCCCTGAGATGTTTATTTCCCCTGAGCATTGATATCCGTTACGTGGGATCAATGGAGACTCGCTAACTTTGACGAGAGAGAGAGAGAGAGAGAGAGAGTACAAAGTTGCACAAAGGAAACCAAACAACAGCAGACCTGTTGGTCCTATCGCGGCTGTTTGGTATAGGGGAAAGTTATAAATAGCAAAACCAATTTATCAGCAAAAGACAAGGCGAGAAGTGCAGGAAGGCACCCCTCCACCCACCAAACCCTTCAGCCGATGCCGGCAGGAAATAGTGAGAAGGACCACTATGCAGCACAAAAAAACTGTCATGGAAATTAAATGAGAAAGAGGGAAAGGTTATTCTACACTACCTGAAAGGGAGAGTAATATTAAGTCAGTAATATTTATCGATGTTGTTCAGCAGCTGTATCTTCCAGGCTCTGAAAGGGAGAAAATAACATACACCATAGAAATGTGTTATTCAGGAGTGATCATACTTAGCTGGGGGTCAGGTGACAGTCACTTATCCAAGCGTTTTTTAAAGGTTAGTACTGTATCACAATTTACTACATTTAAAGACAATTTCTTCCATATATTTACAACTCCTTTAAAGACAAAAGGCCTTCATGTGACTTGAATCGTTTGGCAATAATTTTTTGCCCATTACCTATGGTATACGTTGAGCCATGTTATCACTTCTTTTGAATGTTTGAATTAAATCTCCTCATAACCTCCATTCAGTTAGGGTAAAGAGATTCAGGGCTTCTAAACGTTTCTCGTATGGTTTATATCTCAGTATAGGTAGCAATACTCCAAGTGCGGGCATACTAAGGAATTATACAAAGTGAGGGTGAGAATATTAGATATATTCAAATCCTCTACCTATGAATCCAATCATTTACTGGCATTCTTTACAGCTTTTGTACATTGTTTGCCTATTTTCAAATTATTTGTTATTATAACTCCTAAGTCTTTTCATGGTTTACCCCATCAAGTTGGACATTATTCATGTTATAATTCGCTCTTACATTTTTATTGCCAGTGTTTAGCACATTACCTTTATTAATATTGAAGTCCATTTGCAAATTTTGAAATCTTACAACACAGTCCTTTTTCAGTATCATGTATGTATATTATTAAAAGGAACAGGACCAAATACTGAACCCTGTGGCACTCCACTTGTAACGTTTATACAGTCTGACTCTTTTCCATTTATTACAACCCTTCTTTGGTCTGGCAAGCCTAGTCTTCTATCCACCAGAGCTTACTGCCACTGAAACCATGTGCCTTTAACTTCTGAAGGAGTCTTTTGTTTGAAACTTTGTCAAAAGCCTTTTGAAAATCAAGGTAGACAACGTCAGTAAATTTAGTTCCGTCGTACATGTTCAGTATCGTTGAAAAAGCCCAACAGATTAGTGAGGCATGAGCGGTTATTCCGAAAACCATGTTGCGAATCTTTGTTAAGATTATTTGTTTCTAAGTGTCTCACAAACTTGTCTCTGGCAATAGTTTCAAGCAGTTTGCAAACCACAGATGTTAAATTAATTGGGCGGTAGTTTCCTGGTTGTGCTCTATTGCCCTTTCTGAATAGCGGGGTTACGTTTGCTAGCTTCCATTCGTGTGGCACCGTACTGTTCTTTAGTGAGTTTAAAAGTTCAGATAAAGACCTTGATATTTCATTCTATAGTTCCATTAATACACTTGGAGATTTTTTTTTCCAGTCCTGGTGTTTTATCTCTTTTAATTTGATAATTGTAAGTAGTACATCACGATCACTAACTGTAATATCATTGACTATGTTGCCCTCCTACACGGGAAACTGCAGGAATTGTATGCATATTTTCTACTGTAAATATTGACGCGAAGAAAGTATTAAGAATTTACGTCGTCTTAGTTTCATGATCAGTGTGCTCTCCGTTGTCTGTGATTAAGGGCCCGATTTTTGGAGATTATTACCTTATTACTCGTATTACTGATACTGGTATTATGTATCTCAAGGATTTTCTTTTGTTTTTATTATTATTATTATTATTTTGGCTTCCCGTCGAAGAGCATCATATTTGTTTTTATCAGTTTGACTTTGTGGTATTATGCTTCTTATAGGCCTTTTTTTTTTTTTTCCTTGCTACCAGACAGTGTTTAATATCCGAGTTCCACCATTTGGATTTAGAATTTTTGACAGGCCTTCTGTTGCTCATTGAAATACATAACCTGACTGAATTGTTGAGAGTTTCTGTTAAAAATTTCTCTGGATCATTGATATCTTATGTTTCGACAATGGGATGCCAGTCACCTGCGCCTACAGTTGCCTTTAATTTATTAATATTTGCCTCCTTACAGTCATGCACTTTATCACAGCGGTCCCTGATACTGTGTTCACTGAATTCAATGTTAAATGTAACTATGCGATGATCACTTGTATTAAATTATTCTCCCTCAGTAACATTACGTACTAAATTTTCTGTTGTGGTCAAGACAAGATCTAGGATATTAACTCCAAGTGTCGGACAAATACAAATTACAATGAGAGAGAGAGAGAGAGAGAGAGAGAGAGAGTAGGGTAGATAGGGACACAAAGCTTCGTGGTGTAGGGCAAGAGAGATAGAAAGGTTAAAGAGAGTAGACTGAAGACTCACACGCTTTGATGAGAAGAAAGAGCGAAGGAGTTTGGGTGAGAGAAGAAATGAAGGTGACAGTGGGAGGTGTGGATGGGAGCAATGGTAGAGTGGAAGGAGGGGTGAGGGTGGGAGTAAGAGTGGGGACAGTGGGAGAGGAGGTGAAAGTATTAGTGGGACAGATAGATGCAGCTGAAGTAGGAATAGGAGAGAGAATGGGAGCAGGAGTGAGAGTAAGAGCGTAAATAGTGTGTGAAGGAGTGATATTTGAAGTGGGAGAAGGTGTGGGATTGAAAGTACGAGTGGGATAGAGGGTGGAAGGAGGAAGGATGGTAGTGAGAATGATAGTGAGAAAAGAAGTAGGAGTAGTAGTGGGAGAAGAAGTGGGAACGGAAGCAGAGTGCGTGGTAGAGTGGGAATAGGAGCGAGAGGGGGAGTGGAAGTAGTGGAGCGAGTTTAAGTAGACGGAGTGGGGAGTGACAGAGGCGGCAAGAGTGAGGGTAGATGCATAGAGTGAGAGGAGGAATGAGGGTGGGAATGAGAGAAATGGAAGGAGTGAATGAAGGAAAGTTAATGAGAAGAAAGGGGCTAAGTTAGAATGATGGAGAGAGTGTGTGGGGTTGGTCAGAATGATAAAGTGAGTGGGGTTGGTTGGAATAATAGAGTAGGTGGAGTTGGTAAGAATGATGGAGAGAGTGGGTGAGGCTGGTTAGAATGATGGAGAGAGTGGGTGAGGCTGGTTAGAATGATGGAGAGAGTGGGTGGGGTGGGTTAGAGAGATGGAGAGGGTGGGAGGAGTGAATGACGTAGTATTGAGAGAGAGAGATGAGAGAGATAGAGGATAACTGACTTGCATACTCATTCACACACACACACACACACACACACACACACACACACACACACATATATATATATATATATATATATATATATATATATATACATACAAGCAAGCAACTCAGAAGAATGTCTTCTTAATGGGAGAAGTCAGCCGTCAGAAAAATTAACATACTCGTATATTCAGACTTAAGATCATACAAGGAGATAATTGCCAGAGATTTTTGAGATAACGAGAGACACACAACTGGAGATAGAGAGATACGGACAGAGATACAGATATATAGGCAGAGACAGAAAGATTCAAAGTCAGAGTTGCAATAATATATAGCCTGAGATAGAGAGATTAACAGATGCCGACGAGGTCCGCATCTTCTGGCTTAATATTAGGAGACGGAAGATGGACAGGTGAGGCATGTTACCTGGGCCGTGCCTTGGTTACGTAGTTATTCCGGTGGGTGAGGTGAGATGAGGCAAGTGTAGTGTGGAGTGATGGGAGTGGGGTGTGTGGTGGTGTGGTTCGTTGATCTAAGGTGAGGTAAGAAAAATGCTGACGTAAGGTGGGATGAGCTAGGGTGATCGAGATAAGGTGAAGTAAATTAAGGTGAGAGGACAATATGAAAACAAACAAGAACTGTTGGTCCTTTCGAGGCTGTTTCTCACTGGGTTCGTTGAGAATAAAGCACTCCTTATCTTACTAGTCAAATAGAAGAGTGTAAAAGCAAGAGGACAGGTGAGGTGGTATAAGGTGGGTTGAGGTGAAGTATGTGGGATTTGCTGTGTGGTGAGATTAGGTGACGTGAGGTGAAATGAGAACAAGTGCGGTGAAGTGGTGTGGGGTGAGGTGTGTGGTGGCAGGTTCTTCGCTGCTGAGAAATGTGAACGCCTGAAAATGGATTGAAACTAGAGGTTTGGAATGGATGAGGTGGCTGGAAACTAGACTGGTGGACGGCTGGCTGTTTAGATGGTTGGAGTTGTGGGTGGTCAGACGTGTAGATGGTTTAGGGTGTGGGTGGAACTGCTTGTTTGAAAGGAATATATATATATATATATATATATATATATATATATATATATATATATATATATATATATATATATATATATATTAGTACACACACACACACACACACACACACACACACAGTGCAGTCACCAGTCATTCCAGGCCATTGTAGAGAGAGAGAGAGAGAGAGAGAGAGAGAAGTGTAAGTAACCAAGCGTGTCAAAAATGGTAAAGCGTGAAGTAAAAGTGTGAAGAGGAGGAAGTGGAGTGTGTGCGAGAGAGGGCAAGTGTGTGTGCAAGAGGGAAACGAGGAAAAGAAACCGAAAAATGTCAAAGAGAGTTTCGGATGATACCACTGAGAGAGAGAGAGAGAGAGAGATACGAGGAAATAGGAGAGCAAGATGTAAAGATATGTATGAAGGACAAGAACAAAATGCCATAATGGAAATACAGAGTAGATGTCGCGGAATCGGCGACTGGTGAAAAGTGCATCTAAGGCTGAGGGAAAGAGTGAGGTGAGAAAATCGAAAAATGGAATGAGTATAGCAAAAAAAAAGTACAATAGAAGGATGAGGTGAAAGCATGTCTGAAAGGCAACCGTGAAAAGTCTAGGACGAAACTGAACAACAGAATAAAACAGAAGAGTAAGAAGACGGGACAGAAGCTAAAGGAAAGGCTTTGAAAGGACAAGTATAGAATGAGCATGGATAGATAACAGGAGACTGAGAAAACAGGGAAAGTTGAAGAATTGAAAGGTAAGAACTAGAAGACTGGTACGAAATATAAGACAGATTAAACAAAAGTGAGACGAGATGGAGGGTGTGGGAGAAGGGTAAGAACAAAACGATGAACTGAATGAATGCGACAAGAAAAGAGGGGAAGAAATGAAAGAGGAAGGAAGAAGATAATTGAAAAGGTGTTTGAATACCAACGACGAAGTGACTCGGACAAAAATAAAAGAGGAAATAGAATAAGACTGGAGAAACGTGAGAAGACAGGGCAGAAAGTGGGAGACAAGGGTGCAAATGAGGGCTAAGAGGAATTGCAAAGAGCGGAGAGAGCATGACTAAAAATAGGAGACGGAGAAGAGGACGAGAGACGACTGACGTGAAAGATGTTTGAATGGCAATAGCGAAAAGACGAAGACTAATATACGAGTATATATATAAAGGTAGAACAGGAGAAGGGTCAGAAGACAGACTAGAGAATGAGGGAAGGTAAGAAGGGAGAGGCAAACACAAAGGCGAAACATGGGATGGGGATGACAGAAAACGAGAGCAAGGATAGAGAGACGAGAGAAAGAGAAACTGCAAAAGTATCTGAACGACAGCCGTGAAAAAGGAACGAAAGAAAAAAGATCATAGCACGGGGAGGGAGAAAGGTCAGGAGAAAAATAATATAAGGAGTGAGGGCGAAATGGTGGATAATAAATGAAAGATTATGATGAAGATAAAGAGATGGTAGAACAAACCAGAAAATGAGAAAGATGATAAGGCAGGACAGAGGCTGGGGCAAGAGGGTAAAGTCAAGGACAAAATAAGGAAAGGGAAGGAAGGAAAGTGCATGGCGAAGGAACATGTGATAGAGAAAAAATAGTAACAGTAGTAAAGAAACCATAAAGGCGTGTGGAAGAATATGAGGAAAGAAATTAGAAAAGATGGGGGAAAGGGGTGAACTATGAGAAGACGGGATTGAATAAGAGGGTGAGTGTGAGGGTGGGGGTACTGGCAAAGTGACCTTCCCTCCTGTGGCCAAGTGGGCGAGGTGGGTCAACACTCACAAGACTGCACTCTAGGCCTGTGTGTGTGTGTGTGTGTGTGTGTGTGTGTGTGTGTGTGTATTAGGGTCACACACACACACACACACACACACACACACACACACACACACACACACACACACACACACACACACACACACTTTTTTATTTATGCATAAAGAAAGAACCAAAGGTTGAAGCAGGCAAAGTGTTGTTCTTTCCCAGAGGAGATTATCAAAAGAGAGCCAAAATTAAGATCAGTTCATTTCGAGATGTTTGGCACATTAAAATGACATGACTTGAGATCCATGCGGTGGGAGACAGATTGAAAATGTTTTAAAGCTAAGCAGGTCTGTACATGAAGAACTGGGAGTACTAGTTAGCTCTTGCATCATACAGTAGAGTTGGTCAGAATAAGTGCGAGTATATATATATATATATATATATATATATATATATATATATATATATATCATCATCATCAGCCGTTTGAGTATCCACTGCAGGACCGGCCCAACCCAACCAAAGTCGGGATGATACAGCCAATGTATCTCTACCAAGTGGCATAGGCTGTCTGGTAGAGATTGTATGCAGGGTGTGAAGTGCTTGTACGTGTAATTGTTGTGCTGGAGTGGCTTTGGATGTGCATGTACAGTAGTCAGTGAACCGAGTGTAATCGGCCCGCGCAAGCCGACTGGGTGCAAGCATACTTTTATAGTAAGCGACACTGGTTCAACCACAGCACCCCTGATGTCCGCCAAGCAGTACGTGGCCAGGAGAACGCTCCCAAACCTTTTTACCCTGGCGGGGCGTGAACCCTCGCGCTCCAGTGTGCGAAAACGCACACTTTACCACTGTACCACAGAGGCTCCATATATATATATATATATATATATATATATATATATATATATATATATATATATATATATATATATATATATATATATATATATACACGTATTCATTTATTTATATTTATATATCGGTATCCTGTCGTGACCGTGCCAGGCCGGGCAGCAGCAGCAGCAGTGGGGCCACAGAGTCGTCACTCCCGACACCAAATTTGCAACTCGGCTCCGTCAATTTGCATGGCATTTCGCTCTGTCGACGACCACTTGTCCACACAGCTGCCCCGTAATTGCCAATTTGGTCTGGCCAGTTGAGGAATGGTCGCAACTTTGATTGGGTAACGCTGCGAACCCTAGTCAGACTCATTTTTTGCTGCAAATTGAATGAAATTATCAGTGGCTTCTGGCAAGTTGTGTGTTGTAAGAGTGGTATATGTAGAAACTAGATGCATAAACGAAGCTGGGGGTTGATGTTGGGATACTGGTTTTACAGAAGAAAGCGGACGGGGGAGGGGAACGAGGAAAAGGATGAAAGCAAGGTGTGAAGGGAAGGAAGGGAGAGGGGGCAGGATGTCAGGGCTAGGAAGGGAGAGAAGGCAGGGTGTGAAGGGGGAAGGCGGGGTGTTAAAAGAAGGAGGGCAGGGTGTGAGGGATAGGAAGGGAGAGAGGGCAGGGTGTGAGGGGTAGGAAGGGAGAGAGGGACAAAGTGTGGTGGGGAGGGCAGGCATGGTGTAAGCGGGGGTGTATACAGCGGGCCCACACCACAGCCGGGGTGGAGGGGGTGCCATGGGATGTAAGGATGGGTGGTCAGGGAAAATACTTTAGCTGTGTCATAACATCACGACTGCGAAGCATAGTCACATAGGGTTTAGTTTTTCTGTTCAAAGTTTCTGTAGGCTAACAATAATATTTTTAATCCTTTGCTATGATTACTTTTTTTTATTCTCTGTATCTCCAGACGATTTTGATCAACTTATCAGAGCTTCTTGTAGTGAAAGGGCTAATGACGATTTTATTTGCCCGTTGCGGTTGAAAAAGTCTGTCCTATGCTGAGTGAAAACAATACCACCAAGAGACAACGAGAATAAACTCTACAGTATGTCAGATCCTGTGACTAGTTAATTCTCTCTTTCTCTCTCTCTCTCTCTCTCTCTCTCTCTCTCTCTCTCTCTCTCTCTCTCTCCACTCATATTTATACTAGAAAGTAAAAATTTTCTTCTAAAACTGTTATTAAAATTATTAAGAAGTAGGAATGGCAAAAGTGAACAGATGGGCGATGAAAATAGCGCAGAAACAAGAAACATTCAGGATGGGAGGAGATATGGAGAATAGCCACAAACCTGTAGCTGGTGGAATATAATAATGGGTTTAGGTCTCCAGATTTCCTCCCATCCTGAATGCTCTTTTGTTTCTGTGATTTTTTCATCTCTTATCTGTGCACTTTTGTCATTCCTAGTTCTTAACAACCATTTTAGAAGAAAAGTTTTGTTTTCTAGGTTATGATCTCGTGGATGCATAATTATGCATGAAGCAAGTCTTAGATTTGGATTGTTACATGCATAGCATACTGAAAGACTAAAAAGAGAGTGTCTTCCCTTGCTAAGAAGTGTTTTGGTACGTTCTTTAAGTCTTTAACTGCAGGCGAGCTCTAGCTAACTAATATTGCGCAAAATGGCGTACTTTCGGGTGACCGCGATGCGGTTTTCATGTCGTAACTTGCGAACCGTTGCCTGAATACTTTTCTAAACATGAAAAGAAACATCTACACTTGACAAGCAGCGTTTTGATGTCTAGTACGCTCGCGTACGTCTATGTGTTTTGGAGCTCTGACTGATGAAGAAGAAAGAAAACACAACCAAATTGATATTGCTGCGGTTTTGATTTTGCGACTCCAACGAAGGTTAGCAAGACTTTGCGAGTAGTTCTGCACTTGAACAGCGAGGGTCTTTTTGTTCATCAGCTTAGAACAGGGCTTTGCGACCGTTTTCTCGCAATCGCTCGTATACCCTATGTACGGGACGCCATTTTGAACCTGCGCCATTCCTACTTAAGGAGTGGCTACCGCACTCCGTGATTATAGATAGATAGATAGATAGATTGATTGATAGATTGATAGATAGATAGAGACACTCAAACCTCGAATTAAGGGACCTCCATTTAAGGGATTTTGGATATAACGGACTTCATATTCGACCTAACAAACGGACAAGTCCATTAAAAAATGATACTTAATGTCTAGGTCATACACATTAATATGTATCTTTATACAGTACCCGTAAAACAATATTCATAATGATATAAATAAGTAAGATAAGCGAAACAATCATTGCATTTCATAATAAGACTGTCTGTATATGTTATAAAAAAAATGACCATTTTCAAGTAAGGGACAAGTCGATTCCCCATTTAGTCCCTTAAATAGAGGTTTGAGTGTATATATATATATATATATATATATATATATATATATATATATATATATATATATATATATATATATGTATATAAAGGAAACCTATTGTGTGTGTAATGATTGTCTTTACTACTGGTGTGCTAAATAAAGATAATACTCTTAAGTGTATGGTTATGTAATGTTATTTTGCTAAATATTTAAGGCCACTGCTTTTGTTTTATGGTGCTCTTGCTATACGGAAGACAGACAAAGACGCGGGTGTTGTGGGGGGGGGGGGATTTTTTTTTTCCCGATCACTAAGTATTTACCCTGGCTGAAGGTTGTGTCAAGGGGCGTGAGAAGACGGGCTGCGGTGACGGCTGAGTGGCAGAAGGGTGGGGGGGCCCAGGTGTTGGGGGTAGGGGACAGCAGAGGCGAGGAGAGAGAGAGAGAGAGAGAGAGAGAGAGAGAGGTGGGTGGAAAGGGAGACTGGTTCGGTGTAGGGAGGTTGCAACGGTGGAAGGGGAGGGGAAGGTGGAATGAAAGACTAGGAGAGATCAAAAACAGATATGAAAACTAAAGGGTGAGTGAGAGAAGTCCAGATGGTGGTAGGGTGGGAGGGTGGGTGTGGGGTAGGGGACAGAGGAGGAGAGGACTGAGGCTTTTGGGAGGAAAGCTAGATGAATAAAGAAGAGAAGTTAAAATGCATGACTTAGATATGGCCAGGAAAACCAAGGAATGTGTGAAAAAGTCCCACAAGGGGAAATGTGGATGAAGAATAACGACAGAGATGTAACCATAAAAGAGGTGGAGGGAAGGTGAAACGGAGAAATATGTGTGTTTGACTAAGATATAGATATGAGGATTAAAGGGAGGATGAGGAAGTCCATAATGAATAAGTGAGTTAGTCTTGAGGACCAGTGGAAGATAAGATAAATACTTTGAAGGAACTGGAAAACTTCTTAAACCTTTCAGTGCGGTGGCTTTTTTTTTTTTTTCCCCTACTCGCAACGCCTTGAGTCAGTTTCGGGGAGTTCCGTAGCAGTGAAAGTATAATGAAGGTTCTGTCTAACCTTTCCAGTCCGAAGAGCCGTGAGTTGATTTAAACAGTAAAAATGAAATGGGAAATAGGCCCTAGTATTTAAGAATGAAGTTAGAGCAATAGGTAAGCCCATAGAACCGTGAAGAAGGTAGAATGGCTGAGGTTAAATTGAACGAAGCAAATGAGTCTATGCAAAATAATGAAGATACGTGAGGGTGGAGAGAGAGAATGAAGAATATTTACGAGATGAGTAAAAAAGTACTAAGTGTGTCTGTGAGGATAAGTAAACAAGGTCGAAAAAAGGTGATACAGAGAGAAAAATAAGTTTAACATACAAGTTCAGTTAATGACGTAGAAAAGAAAAAAAGAAGAATATATGAAGGAAAAGAAAGGCAGCAGAGAATGAAGAAAAGAAAAATAAACAGGACACGAAAACAGAGAAAATATGAATACTTGAATAAGTCTTGATGCGAAGTGAAGAACCAAGAAAGTTAGAGAGAGATCGTATGAGTTTGAGTGATGTGCATGCACAGTATAATGTGTGTGTGTGTGTGTGTGTGTGTGTGTGTGTGTGTGTGTGTGTGTGTGTGTGTGTGTGTGTGTGTGTGTGGCCATGGACTGTGTCAGTAAACATTTGATTCCAAGACTAAAACCTTTCCTTCTCCCTCCCCAGGTATGGTACGAGTCAACACTGCCACCGCACCGACCCCCCACCACCCCGCCCCCCCCTGCGAGAGGTTCCAGCTCCTTCCTGCTGCTTCCACTTCACCTATTCCACCCCGTTCCCCTTCTCCATCTCTTTCCCCTTCTCTTTCATTTTTCCTCTCCCATTCTCGCTTCCATTCTCTCATTCCTCTCCCCCTCCCCTTTCCCCTTTACCTTCCCTCTTCCTCTACCCCATCCCCTTTCCTTTTTGCTTCAATATAAATAGATCTTGATTTTTTCTCCCCTAACCCCTGCAACCCCAGGACGTCATGTAAGTTTAACTCTTGCTCTTACCAGACAGTTTTATTTAGTTTATTAGAGTCGCAAGTAGTGGAGGGGTTACTGGGGCTAGTTTGGAAATTCTCCTAGGCTTAATAAAGACCGGAAACGCCAAGAATGATTTAATAAGGCGTCATCGTAGTGAAGGACCAAGTGAGAGGCGTCTATTTTAGTTTATTTTAGGGAGACTTTTCCCACTCGAGGGATGATATAGCCTTCATTCATCTCATTACTGGGAGTCTCTCCGAAAATGATTAAAACAATATGGGTGTGGAAATAAAGTCGCCCAAAGCAGCAAGAAAAAATATAAATGCTTCCTCCATCCCTCCTCCCGCACAATGCACGCTGTCACAAAATTGTACCTGAATACTTCCCAGCCCTAGAAATGAGTATCACTGCTTTCGTCCTTGGCCTCTCTCGACGTCTCCTTCCCCAGTTTTTCTCCCCTGACGGAAAAAAAAAAAATTAACAAGTCTTGTAGATAATTATTATTCTGTACCCTCCTTACCCCCCAGGCATGGCATAAGTACTTCCCTCCGCCCCACAGACTCTTTACTACAGTGGGTCTCTTATAATGCTTCACTCTTGCTGTCTCCAGACGATATTATACAGTTTATAAGAGACGTTTTTGAAGTTCTTTTGTCTCCTTTACTACTGGATGCTTTCCTTATCTGAGTAAAATCATCTGGTAGCTGCCCGAGAAAACTACACAAAGACATCACGGTTTGGATGGGGTTAAGGGGACGGTCATGTACCTCTACTATGTACGTGGGGATGAGGGGAGTCAAAATATTATCTTTTAATTATTTTTAGGGAAGGGAGAGATGCCATTTGCCCTCTCTGCCTTTATATAGCCTGATGCCCCCTCCATCCCTTCCCCTTCTCCTCTGATAGTACTCAAATCCCTCTCCTCTTTCCCCTCACTCCCCCTTTCCTATCTTTCCGTAAAGGACCTACACACCCTTCAATTTCATTTAGGAGTGCCCAAACTTTTTCCCTGTTCCCAAGTCAAGCCATTTCCCCCGTCCTTGTTTTTAGCAGTAGACTTTAATCTTATCTTCCCCTCCTCCCCTCTCAAAGTCCAAAACTTCACCACACCCTCTTTCCTCTCCCCCTTCCACACACACACACACACACACACACACACACACACACACACACACACACACACACACACACACACACACACACACACACACACACACACACACACACACACACACACACACACACACACACACACACACACACACACAGCTACCTGTCCGTCCGTAAAGGTAAGTAACTTCTAACACAAATTCAACGTTTATCTTGTTTTTGTGTTTTTTCCCCGTCGCGCTGGAGCGTGAGATGAATTGTGCTGCTGCCAGAGTTGGTGGAGGGGGAGGGAGGGGGGAGGTGGAATGATGTTGTGGAGAAAGGTGTGGTGGTTAGATGAGGAGAGGTATGACGGTGGGTTGGTGAGATGGAAAGAAATGGTGTGGCCAGAGAAAGAGGGGAGGGATGGAGAGAGGTGTGGTGATGAGGTGAAGGGATGGAGAGAGGTAATGGCGGTGACGTGAAGGGATGGAGAGAGATGTTGGTGATGAGATGGAGCGATGGAGAGGTGTGGTGGTAAGGTGAAGGGATGGACAGGTGTGGTGGTAAGGTGAGGTAGTGGTAATGAGGTGGAGGGATGAAGAGGTGTTATGACAAGGTAAGGGGATGGAGAGACGTAGTGGTAATGAGGTGGAGGGATGGAGAGGTATGGTAGTAAGGTGAAGGGATGGAGAGAGGTAGTAGTGGTGAAGTGGAGGGATGGAGAGGTGTGGTGGTAAGGTGAAGGGATGGAGATAGGTAATGGTGGTGAGGTGGAGAGGGATGGGGTGATGGGGTGACTAAATGGCAGTGAATACGGGAGTCAGTAGTGCGGAGAGGTGGTTTTGAAAAAAAATGGAATGTTGGGGAGAGGAGGCTGTTGTAGGAGGGAAGAAGTAGTGGGGTCTCGGTAGTAAAAAGCTGTGGCAGAAAGTGAAAAAAACGATGGAAAGAGTTGGATGTGGTGTGAAGAATGTAATATGATATTATACTTTATTTAATTTGTCTTCTTACTCCTGTGCTGCATCTTGATGTTGTAACAATATATTACCTTCATGATCAGTCAGTGTATCAAATTTATATACAGAAACTTAGTAAAAAGCAGTTAACAGGCAAGTTGAATAGGGAAAAAATTATCGTATTGCAACAAGAGGGCGGGGTGGTCGAGAAATGAGGTGGCGAAAAGGACTGAGATAAGTGATTGTTGGAGTGGAGTGTGGGTTTGGTTGAGGTAGGAGGAAATGGAGGAGAAAAGCTGTGATACTGAGATGATGATAGTGACATCGGTGGGGTATCTGTAACGTGTAGTTGCTGTTGGTGGGGAAAGGTGTTGGAAATTATCAGAAACTGTGATGGAGAGAGAGAGAGAGAGAGAGAGAGAGAGAGAGAGAGAGAGAGAGAGAGACAGACAGACAGACAGACAGACAGACAGACAGAGACAGAGATGAGGCTGGCGGGAGGAAGAGATGAGGAGGAGGAGGGCGAGGTGATATAACCATGAGGGGTAAAACTGTAAAACTAAATCTGACGATATACATTGGGTTGAGGAAGGGCAGAAACGATGAGGAAGGTCT
Organism: Coenobita brevimanus; assembly: GCF_032717465.1. Taxonomy (NCBI): domain Eukaryota; kingdom Metazoa; phylum Arthropoda; class Malacostraca; order Decapoda; family Coenobitidae; genus Coenobita; species Coenobita brevimanus. Next base: position 3,888,671 of record NC_137033.1, on the reverse strand, counting down.
GGGTGGATGGAAGAAGGAGTGAGGAGATGTGGCGAGAAGAATTAGAAGATAGTGATGTAGGAGAAGCAAAGGAGTAAGAAGGAAAGCAAGTAGTGACAGTCGTGTTAATGCTTGTAAGGCCGTATAAATGATCGTAGGTTATGACTGTGCTAAGTATTCTGTGACTTCAGGAAAAGGGTAAGCTAGCAAAAGGCTCCCCTGGTCCCCACACCCGACACTCACACCTTTAGTGGAACGAAAAAGATGTCAGGCTCGAGGACAGGGTGTGATTGGTTGTGAATATAGATGGGATGTGTGGGAGTGTGTGAAAAGATGGATATTACCAGGGATGGAAGTGTAAGTGTGTAAAGATGGATGAGGAGAGTATGGGGGCGGGTGGTGATGGATAGAGAAAGGTGACAAGATGAATATGGTTGAAATAATGGATGGAGAGGGATGGGGATGAGTGTGGTGATGGACTGTGAATTATGGTGGGTGTTGGAAGGAAAGGGATGAGCGGAAAGGTGAGTGGGAAGGGCCAGGGAGTCAGAGGAGATGGGTTAAGGAAGCGTGGGTATTGGTAATAAACAATGGTTAGTACCTGACGCGCGCGCGCGCACACACACACACACACACACACACACACACACACACACACACACACACACACACACACACACACACACACACACACACACACACACACACACACACACACACACACACACACACACACACACACACACACACACACACACACACACACACACACACACACACACCTGGTTACTTCCACCAAAGAGGTTATGTTTTACCCCACGTTGGTTACCTGTCTGCCTGTTAGGAGGATTACTCAAAAAGTTACGAGTGGATTTTGATGATATTTTGTGGAAGGGTGGGCCATGGGCCAAGGTGGGCTAAGGAAGAAATTATTGAAATTTGGGGTGGATCTAGATCAGCATCCGGAGTATCCCGCACACTATCTCCAAAAGTTCTCAATGAATTTCAATGAAATATTGTGGAAAGGTTGGCCACGGAACAAGAAAGAATTGATTAAATTTGGGGGCGGATCCGGATCCGGATCCAGATCCGGATCCTATATCCACGGAACCATATCCGGATCCTATTTAATGGCAATGACACTGGCGGAGGTATGCGCTCTCTGAGTGCTATCCAGTTTATATATATATCTATTCACATATCTGTTTCAGCAGATTCTTTATGTTTGGCTACCCTCTTCAGGTTTGCGTGCTTTACTGCTTATTTGTGTGTGTTTTTTTTTTTCATTGTTCTCTAGTATGTTTTCACCCCTCTTTGTTTGTTCGTTTGTTAGTTTGTTTGTCTGTTAGGAGGATTACTCAAAAACTAAAAGAGAGATTTGGACCAAATTTGGTGGATAGATAGCTCATGTCCCAGGGAACACTCGATTAACTTTTGAGATCGACCCGGATCGTATTACAGATTCTGGATCCCGGAAAACACATTATGCAACACCCTCATCACTGATGAGAAGCCGTAACCCATTATGAATAGTGGTTTGAAAATTACGTTGCCTTAGTCGGAGAGATGCGCTCCAGTGAGTGCCCCTCTAGTTATGCCTTTCATTAACATTTTCGTTGATCTGTTTTTTACGTAAATATTTTCAGTTCATGGTTACGTTAGACACACACACACACACACACACACACACACACACACACACACACACACACACACACACACACACACACACACACACACACACACACACACACTTAACAGAGGTCTTTCGTCCTGAATCAACACTTTTCATATTTCTGTGAATTAACGAGTGAATGCATATATGACGGTACAGATGAGAAAGGATGTGAGGTGAAAAAGTTTTTTCTCTTCTCTTCTCCCTATTTTTCTGATTCTTTTCCTTCATTTCTCGCCAGTCTCTCAGAGCAACACACTACCTCTTTCTGTAGTTTTTCTCCTCTGATGAGCTCTGTTCCTGCCGTTCTTCCTCCTCCTTTCTTCACTTTTTTTTCTCTCTTTCTCCTTCATCTTCCTTCCTTGATGTTCTTTTCTTCCTGTTCCTTTGTTAGTTGTTTCTTTCATATTTCTTCTTCCTCGTTCCCCTTCCCGCCCCCTCTTTCTCCTTCTTCTCTTTTCCTCTCCATTCCCCCTCGTACTCCTTCCCCCTTATTATCTTTTTCCCTTTCCCCTTCTTTCTCTTCTCATTCCCCTTTATTCCTACTCCCTTGCTTTCATTCTTTCATCACTGATTTTCCTCATCCTCTTACCTTCCTCTCATTCCCTTCCTGCTGAGTCAGTGGAGAGCAGACGAAAGAGGATAGTAGAGGACAGGAGAGAAGAGAAGGAAAGAATAAGAAGGAAAGAGAAGGGAAGGGGAGGAAAGGAAAGGAAAGGAATGGGAAGGAAAGGGAAGAAGAGGTTGTGTTGGATAGGGAGGGGAAGGGGAAGTGAGGGGGGGATCAAAGGGTGGGGCGGGAAGACAACACTGCCCTGCACTCAAAATATTGCTTTTCGATACCCAGCTGTCCGAAGAAGGCGCTGCAGCACATATCATCCCCACCACCCCCACCCTTTACCTCCCTCTGACAGCATCCCCACCATCTCCCCCTCCCTGTCCCAGACAACACCCCTCCTCCTCTGACGTCCCTTCTTTCCTGCCTTGTTTCCTTCCCTGTGATTCCATCCTTCTTGTAGTGTGATAAGCCCGTAGCCGAATAATGCATTAACAGCAATTCTAACGTGAGTGACATTACTAAGTTTAATATTTATCTCCAGACAATTATGGAAACAACGGCTATATTAGCATACTATATATGTATTTTGACTTACAAAACAGTTATTCCTTCCTGCATGACGGGCCTCCTAATATCTTTCCCGGGTTCCGGCAGACAGATGTAATGGGTGAAGTTGTAGAGGAGGGGCAAGGAGGAGCATTTATCATTGTTTCTGTTGTTAAGATACAGGAAATATTCGTACCCCACCGTGCAACAGTGTCGTAGAAATCAATAAATCTGTTGTCGTGTACTGTCCTTTGTGCTAGTGTTGCTTCTCACATCCTCCCACTCCCCTCACGCTTCTTTTCCTCCTCCCTCCTGTCTTACATTCTCCACCTCTATTTCTTACACCCTTCACCTCTCTCTCTCTCTCTCTCTCTCTCTCTCTCTCTCTCTCTCTCTCTCTCTCTCTCTCTCTCCCTCTCCCTCTTGCACACTCCTCCTCCCCCCTTTCTTAAACCGTTCCCCCCCTCTTATGTCCTCCCCGTCTCTCTTACACCCTCCCCCTCTAACTCTCTTACATCCTTCCCTTCACTTATACATCCTCCTCCTCTGTCTTACACTCTTCCCCTTTCTCTCACACTCTCTTCCTCTCTTTAACACCCTCCTCCTCTCTGTTACACTCTCCTCTTCTTTCTTACACAGTCCTCCTCTTTCTTAGACCTTCCTCTCTCTTTCACCCCCTTTTTCTTTCTAAAACACTCCCACCTCCCTCTCCCACAACTTTTCCTGTCCCTCTCACTCTCACTCTTGTTTTCCTCTCTCTCACTCTCCCCCCACGTCTCGTCCACTCGCCCTCCTTCTCCCAGCCGCGTCCCCCACACACCCCCCTCCACGCCTCTCACCTGCCACCTGTGTTGTATAAATGTGTTGCCAAAAATATGGAGGTGAAGTCTTGTGCTAGGATGCATGAAAGTGTGTGAGTGGTTTGTGTGTGTGTGTGTGTGTGTGTGTGTGTGTGTGTGTGTGTGTGTGTATTTTAATTTACATGAGTATGAATGTAGGTCATGACTGGGAACGTTTATGAGCACATTCTATACATATATCATGTGCATGTCTTGTGTGTGTATAAGTGTGTTTATAAAAGTAAGATGGCGACCCGCATCCTGTGTGTGTACCTGTTGCGTGTGTGTGTGTGTGTGTGTGTGTGTGTGTGGTTTGCTCTGTGTATGCATCTGTGTGTGGGAAGTCTGACTCACACTCATTTTTTCCTAACATAAAGACGCTCCTACGCACCTGTCTATACCATCACATGCCTAATAATTACTCTCTCTCTCTCTCTCTCTCTCTCTCTCTCTCTCTCTCTCATACCCTTTGATGTCCCATTACACATAAATATCGTCTAATTCGCCAAATACATCGTTCATTTGTTTACTGGTATCAGATTTTTTTTTTTTTTTTTTTTTTGAGAGAGAGAGAGAGAGACAGACAGACAGACAGACAGACAGATGAGTGTACGTGCCAATCAGTGAAAATAGGCCCAACAAGAATCAGTATACTCATATTTGTCTAACCTGTTGCCTCGGTGGTCGTGGTGAAAGTTGTGATGGTTTGTCCAAGATTCGGTTTCGGTGGTAGGCTGTGTGTGTGTGTGTGTGTGTGTGTGTGTGTGTGTGTGTGTGTGTGTGTGCTAACATGAAAGAATCAGCAACCAAAACCCCGCATTATTCTTTTCTCCCAGAAGAGGCAGAACATAAATTTAGTCACAGTCAAGATAGGTGCAGTTTGAGATGCCTGGACATCCTCATTATCATCATAAGCTTGAGACAGTCCACCTGCGGACGACGGCCTTATCCGTCTATCTCCACTCTGACCTTTTAGTTGTTTGCCCGTTCCATCCAGTTACTGCAAATATACGAATGTCAATTATCCTTTTTTGTTGTCAGTCTGCTTCTTCCACTCACTCCTTCTTTGGATTACCACTCCGTTATCCTGTCTGTCTATTAGATATCTCCTGTACGGAAAAAGTGATCTGTATATGTTAATCCCTGCTTTCAAACTGTGGTGATCAGCTTACATCCAGAAATGTCTCTTTTTACTCCTCATTGCTTCACTTAACAAAATCCTGTCACTTCCTCTCTAAACACACTGGAGATTTACCTTCTAAAAATGTTATCAGAATCCAGGTTTCTTATCTTTATGTTAGAATTGGAAGTGCACCTTATTATATAGACCCACTGCATTAAAAGACATGGAGATCTTGGGTAGTCGAAAACCAGACTGAAGAACACAGATTTCTAAGAATGACTGTGTATGTGGCGGGTAAAGGGAGTGTGTTGTGGGGAGTGTTGATATGTGGTGTATAGAGCAGGTGGGGAGGCTACGGCAGGGAAGGGTGAGGGAAAAAGAAAGGGGTGACGAGGGAGAGAGGTGGGATGGAGGGAGTGATTGAAGATGGATGGAGGAAAAGTCTAGTAGTAGAGGTAGGGAGGGAGGGAGAGAAAGATGTTGGAGAGAGGGAAAGGGAGGTGTTAGAGGAAGAGAAGGAAAGAAAAATGATGGAAGGAGGGAAATGTAGTTGATGGAGGAAAGAAAGAAGAGGAAAGTGGTGGAGGAAGAGCTGATCAGGTGGTGGTGGATTTGAGGGACAGGTGGTGAAGGCAGGGAGAGTCAGTTGGTGCAAGGAGGGTAAGGCATATGGTGCAAGGAAAGAGAGAGAGAGAGAGAGAGAGAGAGAGAGAGAGAGAATTGATCGTGGTACGTAGGAAATGAACAACATTGATAAAGTACAGTAAAAAAAAAAATCAGTGACAAGAGATGGAAGAAGAAGAGACAGAGAGAGGAGAAGAAGAGACTGGTAATTGTGGGGGAGTAATGCATTAATGGAATTTCATATAGAGGGGGGAAAAGGACGGTGGGGGTGGGTGATGGGAAAGGAGATGCAGATCAAGGGGACGGGGAAGGGGTAAGGGGAGGGAGGAGCGGGAAGAAGGAAGGAATGGATGGGAAGGGGACGGGTGGGGTTAGCGCTCCAGCCCCTCCTGCCGTCGTGTTCCTTGGGGCGAGAAAATCTGAATTTGTTTCAGGCCAGCGACTCTCCCCATACTGTCGTTGTTATTGTTGATGTTGTTATTCAGGCCATGGTGTTTGTGTTAATGGTGCTATTTTTGTTGTCCTTGTCGTTGTTGTTGTCGTTGTTTCGTTGTTGTTGTTTGTGGTGGTGATTGGGTTGGGTACTTTAGCTGTTGGATTTGTGAAGTGTCTGCAAGTATCCCTCTCCGAGTACGGCGGGCGCGCAGCATCCGACTATCAACGCACTATCACCCTTTCTCTGTCCAGATCTGCAATGTAACTGTTAATCAGTGCTCTCGGTTCTTCAGGTATGTAACTACTCAATACCACACTGACGTCCTCAACAGGTATTTCCCCCGTGTTCTCTTGACTTCTAGTCTTGTATTGCTTGAAATAAAGTCTTTCTGTGTTAATTTTAATGGTGTTTTGGCTTTTGTGGGTTTGATATTATATTACTGTAAATGCCTGAGCTTTTTTGTAGTACGGTCGGCCGGGCTTCTGTTTCGTACTGTAGTTTTCGTGATCAAAAGGTCTCCGGAAGTGAAGGATGAGGGGGGGAGGGACAGGAGTGGAGAAATTGGATCATCAGAGCTCTGAAGGTGGTAATGTGATGGTATTGGCGGTGATGGTGGTGGAGGAAGTCTTTGCGACATATGTAAAAGAACAGTGACATGAGAAGTGTGGAACTCTGTGCTTCTTGTCATTGCACCGTTTTATCCTCTGGGAGGCTAAAATAGTGTCACTGATCACACAATCGCTCTGTCAGAGCCTTATCTGTCTCGGGCCTGGTGGCTTGTCTCTTGGTGAGGTACGCAACTGCACTGCCTCAGGGTGCCGTGTCTTCAGACTTTCAACCCATTCTTCTGCGATCAGTTCCACTCTTCAGCTTTCAAATTCACTACTGAGCCCTTTCTTCTAGCCAATTTTCAAGCCGAAACCCACATCACTGTCGCGCCTGCAGGTTGAAGTTGTGGTGGCAGAATTACATAGAAGGGAGGTACCTGCGTGTTACGGGAATAAAGTAACAGCCAGTGCCATCTTAGCCTTTGTGTGTTGTTGGGGCCCCAGGCTAGGCAACCGTACTCCAGAACATTTAAGTGTACTGTAGGTAACTACTAACACCCCTGACGGCATTACATGAGGGAAAATCTTCACATGCTCCTTGAGGATTCGAACTTGCTCGTGTCAGTAGCCAAAACACTAATAATAAAAGTAGTAGTAGTAGTGGCAGTAATAGCTGTTGTAGTTATATTGTATATTTGCTTCCGCTATGCAGATCATTATAAGGGGAAATGTATGCAAGGAAATGCTTGAATTGTTTGTAGGCCTAAGATAACATACATTAGAATCATGTCCAAATAAACACTGTACTGGTTGCCCATTCTTCAGCAAAAGTGATGATACCATTTATTTCGGCATCTGGCCTGAGAGAGAGAGAGAGAGAGAGAGAGAGAGAGAGAGAGAGAGAGAGAGAGAGAGAGAGAGAGAGATTGTCATGGTGTTGGCAAGTCACCTCATGCCTGACCTTTTTTGTTATCTGGCAATTATAGGTTGTCAGGTGTGTTGTGTTCTTGTTTGCTCTTGTTGTGTTTTTGTTGGTGGTTAGTTTTTGTGGTCCTACCCTCGTACCTCACCTGTCTTGCCCCACCACCGACCCCACATGCCCCCACCAGCAACCTCAAAACCACCACCACTTACCACACATGTCTTCTACCTCCGACCTCCTACTTCCACCATCACCTACACTCTTACCACCATCTGCCATCATCACCACCACTACCACCACCACTTGCCGCCTCTAACATCTGCCCTGATCACCACAACCACTACCACACTTGCCCCACTTCCCTCATCCACTTCCAGCCACGTTCCCCATCCCCACTTGCCCCATCTACCAACACCATCAACTCCACCTCCCATCTAATACCACCTGCTGACTTTCACCACCTGTCATCTACACCACCTGAACACCTAAGCCATATTTTTGCTTATTTCTCCATACTGTCTGCTTCAGGTAAATCTCACGCTGTCAGGAATGCAATTGGATTGTGTTCTTTGCATTTGGAGTCACCTTGTCTTATTTTTACTCTCCTAAGATGCCTTCCCCATATTTCCCTCCTTGTCTTACCCATGTTGTGCTTCTTATGTATTTCATTCCAGTTTTCATTATATACTCTGCATTTCTTCATACCTCCCTTCATTTCTTCCCCATCATTGCTTCTGATCATTCATATTTCCTTCCGTCCTTATACATTTCCTTTTTCTCTCCTGGTCTCTTCTTACTCCCCACCTTCTTTTAATCTTTCTTTCTATTCGGCCTTCCTCTCTTCTCTCATAGTAATCCTCTCAATTTTCCACTTTCCTTTACTCACCTCCTCTCCTCACCTCACTGTTCTTCTCTCCCCTAACACCCCTCCTAAACATTGTCCAATCTCCATATTTACATTGCCTTTCCTCTTTCATGCATCCCTTCCATTCCCCTTCCATATGCTCCCTCTTCTCTCCTCTTATTTTCTCAGTTTGCTTTACCGGTTCCTCTTCATCTCCCTCCTTCCCACTGTTTCCTGTTCAGTTTTCCCCGTTTATTTAAAAGTCTGCATCTCTTTTCCTTTCTCTCTCACGTTCCCTTCGTTACTCTCTGTCTGTCTGTCTGTCTGTCTGTCTCTCTCTCTCTCTCTCTCTCTCTCTCTCTCTCTCTCTCTCTCTCTCTCTCTCTCTCTCTCTCTCTTTCTGTGCTCCCTTTAAATTTGCCCTTGTGAAACTTTTCCTTCCTAATTGTCCTCCTCTTTACAACCTCGTGGTCCCTACTCTCACAGCTCTCCTGCCTCACCACACCCCTACCTCGCTCTTTCCCCTGCCTCACTTCCCCTCTGCATCCCTCTCCCCTTGCCTCTTGCTTCCTGCCTCCCTACCACCCTGCTAACCCCCTGCCCCCGTGCCTCAGTGTGCCAAATTGCTGTTATGAGTCCTGGGCCTGGCGTTAATTTTTGCCTGAGCTGTTATTGTTACTGCCTGTGCTAGTGTTATTGTTATTGTCCCGTGGTGGCGCTGCCTCTGTCCTCAGGGGTGTACACGAGGGATAGCACACACACACACACACACACACACACACACACACACACACACACACACACACACACACACACACACACACACACACACACACACACACACACACACACACACACACACACACACACACACACACACACACACACACACACACACACACACACACACACACACACACACACACACACACACACACACACACACACACACACACACACACACACACACACACACACACACACACACACACACACACACACACACACACACACACACACACACACACACACACACACACACACACACACACACACACACACACACACACACACACACACACACACACACACACACACACACACACACACACACACACACACACACACACACACACACACACACACACACACACACACACACACACACACACACACACACACACACACACACACACACACACACACACACACACACACACACACACACACACACACACACACACACACACACACACACACCAGCTGTCCCTTCCACCACATTCCTCCATCTCTCTCTCTCTCTCTCATGCGTAAGCTGCAACTGTATCCTGCTTACCTTTTTACTTCCCTAGGTTTGTCATACTTTTCTCATTCTTTCTATGTTAGTCATTATTAGAAAGATGGAAGACACTGCTGTGAAATGAAATAATGATGAAGGAGGTAGGAAAAAGATCGTGGTGTCTTAATTTGGTAGCGATGGTAGTTGTATCCAAATTCGTGCTGGGTAAGACTTAGGTTGTGGTGGTGGTGAAGGCATTGTGGTTGTGGCCGCGGTTGTGGTTATGGGGAGGAATTCACAGACAGATGTAATCGATTCCCTCTCACACCTTGCATTTGTTTTTGCTGGCAAAACGAGAGGGAAGGGAAGATTCTGCATTCTCCTTTCCTTTTTATTTTAGCAAAAATAAATGTAACGCATGGTCAATCCTGTCTCGCAACTAAGATATGTTTTGTAGAAGGTGAATGGGAATATTGTACTCTTCCTTCCTTCCCCTTCCCTGGAAAAGGAATTATACTTACGAGCGAGAATAGATTATAAGTTACTGAGTCTGTCCAGTGGTTATTGCTCATAATTAGTGACTATAATGGAAGGTGTAGTAGCAGTAGTAGCAGTGACAGTAATGAAGACGGGTTGAAATAGCAAGAACGGAAAGAAAACGTACATGATGTGAGAAGAATTAAAGGTCATGCTAGTGAGAGTTATTGGTAGTTGTGGTTAGGGTTGATGTGGCTGGTTAGTTTCTTGCGGTATGGTCGTGACGGTGGGAGTTTGCGATGGTTGTGTGGTGAATGACAAGGATGTTGGTCGTGGTTAAGTTTTGGTGGTGGTGGTGACAGATGGTAATGGTGAGTGGTTGTGAAGATGGTGTTGATGGTGAAAGGTTGTGATGATGGTGTTGGTGTTAAAAGATAGTGATGATATAGGTGGTGATGAGATACAGTGATGGTGGTGGTGGAGAATAGTTATGATGGTGTTGATAGCAGTGGTGAGAGGCAGTGGCGGTGGTGATATGACTAGGTTGTGATGAAAGGTACTTGTGACTGTGATAAAAGATAGTGGTGATGGTGGTGGTGGTGATGGCAAATTGAGGTTGTGATGGTGATAATGATACCATCGATGAGAGGCGATAATGATGGTGATGACAGCTGGTGGAGGTGAGGGGCAGGAGTGGAGGTGATTAATGTTGTGATGGTGGTGGTGAGAGGTTGGTGGGAGACTTGTGGTAGTGGTGACAGGTAGGAATGATGGTGAGATGCAGTGGTGTTGGTATGTTAGGTTGTGCAGGTGGTGATGACAAGTGGTGGTGGTGGTGGTAGTGGTGGTGGTAAAGGAGGTGGTTATGTTATGGTTGTTATGGTTGTAGTCGTTGTGATGGGTAGTAATGGTGGTGAGAGACTTTGGTGGTGGTTAGGTAAGGTTGTGCTGGTGGAGGTGGTGACAAATGGTGGTGGTGAGAGGAAATAGACTACTTCCAAAGAGCCAATTACCCTTACAACTACCACTTATGTGCTCCTGTAAAACCACTGACCACCCCACTCATTCTTCTTCTTCTCTCTCTCTCTCTCTCTCTCTCTCTCTCTCTCTCTCTCTCTCTCTCTCTCTCTCTCTCTCTCTCTCTCACTGTCTATCTTTAAGTTCTTCCGTATCCCCACTTTCTTTAATTCCCTTAATTTACATCGCACAATTCACTCGACCATTCAACACGACATTAATATGAATGAAAATAGAAGTGATGGTGATGACAGTTATATATATCATAAAATGCTACGTCTATGAAGGTGGACGCTGTTCTTCTCCACACCCCATATTCATACAGGACGGACATATGGACTGTAATGTCTCTGATGGTAATGGTACGAATAAAGATTACAGTAGACTACATAGATCAGCCGAAGCTGTTCTTCCCAATTTCACAAACCCATGTAGATGAACAGCGTCCTGTTTTCAGACAGGGCCTAGAGGCTCTGAACAATTTACAAACAGTGCCTAGAAAACTTACTGCCAATGCGTAAACAATTTACACCCACTGCCGAGATAATTGGCAACCAGTACTTACATTGCTGACAACCAGTTCCAAGACAACCAATCTCTACAGTTTACAGTAATCAATTTACAGCCACTGCCTGTACAATTTATAATCAAGGCCCATACTAGCCAAGGGGACGTAGGGGTCAGTGAGCTACTTATGTCACGCTTTCCGACCAACAAAATGAACTCTACCCGTAACACTAGACGGAGCAGAGTGATGTACTTCCGGAGTCAGCCAAGCGTGGGAAAATAATGTGGAGCGTGGGAGAATGAGGCCGAGCGTGGGAAAGGAGAGACAGCCGTAGGAGGATCTGTGGTCAGCGCCGGTACGAGACTGTGGTGGAGGCATTGAGTGGAATCGCCGTATGCAGAATGTAGTTTGCGGTCTGTTAGGATTATAGCTGTTGAGGTTGGTTGGGAAGGAGTCAGTGATGATGGTGGTGGGAGGGGTTGTGAGGTGTGGTGGTGTGGTTGAGGTCAGAAACGAGAATATGTTAAGTTATGAGGGGTGGGGTGGGGTGAGGTCTATTTGATGGTTTCTACAGTAATCCTACTGTTCGTTGTCGATTTATTTGCTTCCTCTGATATTTGTTTATTTCGTAACAGTGGATCTTAACCAGAGGCGTAAGGGTGAAGTCCAAAATAGCTAATAGCAATTAATATTAAATGAACCAAAAAGAAAAAAAAATCACAACTCCGTGAAATCACATGTGAAAAAGTAAGCTTACATGTTTAACATTGCTGTAATCAAATACTCTAAAATTTTAATATGTTTTTTACAACAATATTGCAGTGGACACTAGAAAAAGAACAACTATTTGGGGGCAGTTTGCTGTTTCTTTCTATTATATTTTATGTTTTACGTCTTATTCCGTGGCCATGCTAACTTAAAGGGTAGGAATGAATTATTGGTCACGCCATTCCTAGAGGATTACAGCAAATAAAATTTTCGGACGCCTGTCTTTTACACTTTCATCCGTTTATATTAATATATATATTTTTTTTTTACTTTGTGTTCATTGTTTCTCCCACAGCCCATTTGTGTGACTCGTGGTAAAAGATTTTCCCAGCTATCATTAATTTTTCTCGTTCTTTGATTATCTCTCGTTCATTCGTTACCTAATGATTTTCATATGTCCCAAGATTTTTTTTTTTTTTTTTTTTTTTTTTCTCAAATTATATCAGAGGTATAAGACATACCTCTGACGCCTGGCTAGTGAAGTTGTAGAGAGCCTGGTGGGAGACGACCGCGCCTTACCCACAATGGTTCAAATCCAAGAGATGACCGGGGACTTTGTATCATGCACATATTGCCTGGGGCGTAGGTGGCTCTCCTGGTACTGAAATGATCTGGATTACGGTAGCCCTGCCTCTGGCCTCCCTACGCCCAGAGGGAATGTGTGACTGGCTTGTACTGTTTACCACACTGACCTGACTCACTGTTCATTGTCTCTCCCTTCTCTTCCCTTCGCTTATCGTCTCTTCTCTTCCTTTTTCTTTTCCCCTCTCCTCCTTTCCTCTCCTCTCTTTTCTTCTCTTCTCTTCCCCTCTCCTCTCTCTCTCTCTCTCTCTCCGCTGTTTTTCCTTTTATTTTTAATAGTTTCTCCTATTTTTCTTACTCTTCTTTTTCTTCTTCCCTTCAAGTTTTCTGTTTCTCCCTCCAGTCTCTGTTTCACTTCATCACTTCTTCCTTGTCCTCTCTCACCCCGATCGCACTTCCCCCCTTCCTTTCTTTCCTCCCTTTTGTCTGTTTCTTCTTTCCTGTCTCTTAGCTCTCCCCTGTCTCTCCTTCCCTTCTGTCTTTCTCACTTTTTCTCCCTCAGCATATCTTTCTTCCCATTTCTGTCTTAGCTTACCTTTCTTCCTCTTGCTCTTGCTTTCTTCCCGTCGTTCTCTACTTCTTGGTGAAACACACACACACACACACACACACACACACACACACACACACACACACACACACACACACACACACACACACACACACACACACACACACACACACACACACACACACACACACGTCACATGAGACCATTAAACTCTCATCATCGTCACCATCACTCACTTTTTACTGCCGTCACTATCATAGCCATAAATTCCATACAAAATTCCTGCATAGCCCATTCATTGTGACAACCGCTATCTTTTATTTTGTTCTTGCTAATGCCGGCCAGTTTTATGCTGCTTGACGGAAAGTAGAGAAGAGAAGGAGGAAGAAAGATAGGCAACGGGAAATAGAAGGTGGAAGAGAGACAGAAGGGAAGAGGAGAAAGGGCAGAGCTAAGAGACAGGAACAAGAAAACAAGAGAGGAATAAGTGACAAAGGGGAGAGTGGTGTGACAGAAGGAAGAATTGCAGGACAGAAAGTAACAGGAAGAAAAGTAATGTAAAATAACAAGAGATTAATAACAGTCGGGTATCAAGAAAAGCAGAATTCATAACGCCTTCCAGCTGATGACGTCCTTTATCATTGCATTATTTTTGTCTTCAGATGCTATTACAGTATTCAGCTTAGGAAAAACTTTTCGAACTGTAGAGATAAGGTACAGCCTTGTTTAACACATTCTGTATTTGGGTCTCCCAGGATGTTAAAAGTACCTCAACGAAATAAGAAGTGGTGCCAAGGCACAGCAAACCCGTCCCAGGCAGTCATTTTAGTGCTGACATAAAAACAACAGGATATCTAGTCAGAGATATCACATATCATATTTGGGGTAAATCGGGTGAAAATAGATGATTTTATGCCCATTTGAAATTTTAGGACCAACCCACCGGACATTGACCCCCCTACCACTAACTAGGGGTGACCCCATGATGTCATGAGGCATGTTATAGGATGCAGATTTGATTTACGTTTTGGTTTCATGTCGATACGACGAATTTGAAAGCAGTTATGGCGAAAAAACGATTTTTATCAGTCCCCCTCCCTTTTATATATATATATATTTATTAGGTCTACAGCCTTGGCCCAATTTGGCCCAAAATTTAATCCGGTGATCAGAAGGTCATAGCCCATCATCCCTGTAATTTTAAACAAAATCACGAAAGCAGTTTTCACGTAAAGTTGTAAACGGACAGACAGAATGGGTTTAGTACTCGTGTTTGTGTTGGGGGTTGCGATGCACATTGTCCGCTGGGTGCGGTGGTGGTGCTGAGCGTGGCTAACTTGTACAATATACGGCTTTACTTCAGGCGATTTTAAGTGCATTGAAACACACACACACACACACACACACACACACACACACACACACACACACACACACACACACACACACACACCATCACAATCTAAACTCAACTAGAAGAAGGTTTGAACAAGACTCAGGACTACACCAGCATCCACTATGTCAACCTTTCGAGTCCCCTTCAGTGCTTCCTTTGCCACCATTTTTTTTTTTTTTTAATTTAGCCGATGGAGTTAATGCCGGAGCGTGTATTTTGCGATCCAGACAGCAACAGCAACAACAGCAGAACAACAACCCTAAATCTGGGTAGCAAATAATGGGATGTTAACTCTACGTAATAATAACAATCACATGAGGTACATAAATAAAAATGGTCAAGTTCAACAACAACAACAGTAATATAGTATTGACATTTTTCTCTACCAGCTCTTACCTCTGTCCTCCCTTTCGCTTACACACACACACACACACACACACACACACACACACACACACACACACACACAAACCTTACTCAACCTCTTTTTGTTTCTTTCCCTCGTCCCTCCCTCCGACACGTGTCCTTCCCTCTCTATTTCTCTCTCCCGCCCTTCTTTCCTCCCTCCCTCGCACCTCTCTCTCTCTCTCTCTCTCTCTCTCTCTCTCTCTCTCTCTCTCTCTCTCTCTCTCTCTCTCCCTCTCCCTTCTTCTCTTCTCCTTTCTTCCCTCCTCCCCCACCCTGCCTTCGTCCCTGCCTCTCTCCTTTCATTATTAATCATTATGCCTCTCATTCTTCCCTCTAGGTTTTGTGCGCGAGTTTTCTCTATTAGGAGTTTCTCTAGCGTTGTGAGAGTGAGTGAAAGGTTGTATGGAGTGTGTGTGTGTGTGTGTGTGTGTGTGTGTGTGTGTGTGTGTGTGTGTGTGTGTGTGTGTGTGTGTGTGTGTGTGTGCTTAGATGAGCGGAATAAAGTGTGAAAGATGAGTGTTGGTGTAATAACAGAAAGAATTAACAGATTTTTGAAAATGTGCAGTGTGGAGTGGACTGGTAGAGATCAAGGAATTGACTGAACTGTGGAGAGAGAGAGAGAGAGAGAGAGAGAGAGAGAGAGAGAGAGAGAGAGAGAGAGAGAGAGAGAAGGAGAGACTCTGTATTCCCAGTATGTATGACCCTAAGTTCTTATAACGCATTGTACCCAGGCAACTTGGAATATATTGATTTTATTTATGTTTTCTCTTGATTCGTTATTGGTTAGTAACGTATTGCAGATATTCATTTTTTCCCCTTAAATATGTTATAGGTAAGGAGAGTAGTGAGAGAGGTAGATGAGCTTGGAACAAGGGGGTAGAGGTGTGGGGGAAGGTGTGGGGGAGAGGGAGTAGAGTGGAAGGGAGCGTAAAAATGTTGGTGATTGTGGTGTGGGAGGTGAGGGTGACGGTAAACACTCCAACTCAGACCTTACACTCCAGTCCCCTCACTCCCCCTCTTACTCCTAACACCCCTGCCCCACCCCACCCCTCTAGAACCACCCCCTCCCCCTTCTCCGACACTCAACCCGCCTCCCTCTCTCCACTCCTAAGCCCCTCCCCCTCATTCACATACTCAGAGATCCCCTTCCTCTCCCCGTTTTTCGTACACCATCGCCTATTCCCTTGTACTGTATTTCTTCCAGCACTTATTCTCTCGCTAACTTCCTCAATCCCTTCCTACCCAACTCACTCACTCATTCACTCATTAACACACACACACACACACACACACACCCAGACACACACACACACACACACACACACACACACACACACACACACACACACACACACACACACACACACACACACACACACACACACACACACACACACACACTACTTTCTAGTATGGAATCACTGACGGGTAGGTAAGTAGGCAGTAAGGTAGGTAGGTAGGTAGATAGACAGGTAGAGAGAGAGAGAGAGAGAGAATTGAAACAAGGCAAGAACAAGAGGAGGGAGAGGTGAGAGAAAAAGAATGGAGAGAGTGAAGGAGGAGATGGAAGAGGGAAGTGAGAGAGGTGAGAGAAAGAGGGAGGGAAGGCGCCTGTGTTTATTCAGAGGGGAGACTTCCTGAAGGAGCTGAGAGAGAGAGAGAGAGAGAGAGAGGGGGGGGTAAAAGAATTGTAATGAAGAAAGTAAAATAAAATGGAGAAAAGGTGGCATTAATAGGAAGCCAAGTTAAGAAGAAGAAGAAGGAGAAGAAAAAACAAGAAAGATTACATGATGTGACTTTCCCCATCTCTTTCAGTTCTGCCCCTTCCGCCCTCCCTATTCCCAGCAGTTACTACTTCGACAGGGGTAGAGGAGTTTTGAAAGGGCGATGCCAAATGACAGAGGGAGGAGAAAGAAGTACGGAGGCAGAGGGAGACGGAAATTAGGCGACAGACATAAAGGGAGGGAGAGCTAAGAGAGAGAAATGAGCAACTAACTAATCCCTCCAGCCAAATCTAAGAGGAAAAATAAGAAGTACCACCTGTCCATCTTGCATCAAGGAAAAACTGTCATTACATGTCATTGGAAAGTGAGAGTGTAATGTGCCACAAAACTGGTATTCTGGTGTGTTTTATCCGGTAGGGGGTAAAGGAACATTAAGTGCGAACCACGATGTGTTGTTATTGTATCTTCCACGATTGGATGATTCATTTGCAAATCTGTCTAGCCTGGAATTAGTAGAAAGACATTTATCTGATCGACATTTAAATAACAGTAGGCTACAATATGACTAATGACAATATACTACTCTGCAAGGCTTTGTGTTTCATATGTTTGCAAACAGAACGAAGGGAGAGGGAGAGGAGAACTTGTAATTAGATGATGGAACTAAAGCGAAGGGGGTGAAGGTAAGAGACAGAAGGGAGGGAGAAGTTAGTAGTAGGGTAGACGGGAACTCTACTGATGATGAGGGGAGCGAGGAAGAGGAGGGGAGGTGAAGGGAATTATGAGATGGAGGGAGGTGAGAGATGGTCTGGAGAGGGGGAGAGAGTGTCATTATGCTGATTGTGATAGACACCTCCCGTTCTCCATATTACCCACCACCCTCTGTCTGTCTGTCTGTCTGTCTGTCTCTCTCTCTCTCTCTCTCTCTCTCTCTCTCCAAAAAGGATACACCAGAGAGAGAGAGAGAGAGAGAGAGAGAGAAGAGAATAAGAAGGGAAAGCGAAAGTTGGAGAGATTAGAAGAGAGATATTGTCTGGACGATGATATGGACTGAGGGAGGGGAGAGACTGGAGGAAGTGAGATGCTTGAAATAAAGAGAAGCAGAATATGAAGAGAGAGAGAGAGAGAGAGAGAGAGAGAGAGAGAGAGAGAGAGAGAGAGAGAGAGAGAAAGGAATAGGGAAATCGGGAAAATCAGAGAAGGTATAAACTGTTAGTGGGAATGAAAGAAGAGAGTGAGGATGGGGAAAACTGGAGGAAAGAAAAGGAAGAGAGAGAGAGAGAGAGACAGAGACAGAGACACAGAGAAAGAGACAGACAGACAGAGACAGACAGACAGACAGAGGGGGTTGGGGATAAGGGAGGGTAGACTCATGGAGGGGGAGAAAGGGAGGGATGGGAGAGGGCAGAGGGAGAGACTAGAAGTAGAAAAGGAGGGATTTGGAAGAGGCTGAGTAAAGAACAGGAACTCAAAGGAAGAGGAAATGTAAAAACTGAAGATGAAAGAAGAAATAGCCTCACTTCCTCAGCTACGTCTTGATAACAGTCTTTTTTTATTTCAATACTTAGGTCACCATCATCATCATCATCATCATCATTATCTCCATCCTCATTATCTTCTTCCTCCTCTTCTTTACATATTCATAAAGTCTGTAATTACTTCATCATCATCATCATCATCATCATCATCTTTTTCTCCTTCTTCTTCTTCTTCTGTTATCCCCCTCCTGTCGTTGTGTTCAGCCCATATTATTTTTTCTTCTATCTGGCTTCATCGAACTTTTATAATGAGTGAGAAATTCGGTGCCTTCAGCTTCAATGGGTAGGACATAGGCAACACAAGGGGCTGGCCGTGGGTTCGCCTATATATGGGAACATTAGAGGGAGAGGAATGTTTCTCTCTCTCTCTCTCTCTCTCTCTCTCTCTCTCTCTCTCTCTCTCTCTCTCTCCACCTCACTCCTCACTCTTTTCCATCTCTCTTTTTACCTGCGGCGATAGGCAGCAGGCCAGTGAGTGGCCAACGTTCTTTTTTTTCTTCTTCTTCTTCTTCTTCATCTGCTTCTTGAGGATTTGTTAAATGGAGGCCTTTGGAGACAGAAAAGTGGTGTACCATACTGTATAAGGTAATTAGACACAGAGAATCCAAATCTGCCGTCAGCTGACACCTGAGGTGGCGCCATCTGTCGACAGCTTTAGTAAAAGTGCTAAATTTAAGCCTATTGAGACATAAAAGTGGTCCCATGTAACGTTAGTTGACATGGAGAATCTAACAAGAGCCTCGCCGCACGTCCCAGAGCAATTCTACTCTTGTTTTCTCCCTCCTTGGCTCTGCCTCCCTCCCTCCCCCATATTTCCTCCCCACCACTCTGTAATCCTCTGATATATATTCCCTACCACCCTATCCTCTCTTTCCTGTCATCCCTTTCCTCTCCTTCCCTCTCTATTTTTTTCTTTCCTTCTCCTGACCTCCCATTTATTTAATTTCTTCCCCTTGCTTTCCTCTGTCCTGTCCTTCCAACTCCTGCAACTTTCTAATCACCTTCATGTCCCCTATTCCCTCCATATTCTCCTCTCATTTTATTATCTCCTTTCCTTTTCAACTCTTCATCTCCTATCCTCATCATTTTTGCCTTCCACTATCTTTCTTTCCTTTTCTTTTTCGCTTTCTTTAACTCTTTCTCCGCTTCACGTCTTCTCCCCCCTCATCTCTTCTCTTCCTCTTCTCTCCAGCATCGTCCCCTTCCCTTCTCTTCATCTTCTCTCCTCCTTCATTACTCTCCACTCCACTCTTTATCTCCTCTTCTTCTTCCCCTACCCCTCCTACCTCCCACATCCTCTCTTCTTTCCCACTTCTACTCCTCCCTTCTTTTCTTCCTAAGTTTCCTCTTCATCTCGCCTTTTCCTCCACGTCACCTCTCTCTTGTCACTCCTCTCTCTTGATCCTCTCTCCCCTTTTATCCCCTCTCATCTTCTTCCTGTTCTTTCTCCCTGCATCCTGTTCTCCTCTCTTCTCACTCATTTCTTGCTCCTCGCATCCATTTCACTTCTTCTCCGTCTGTCTCCCTTCATCTCTCCCCTCTGCACAGAATGTATCACCTCCGCCTTATCCTAGTAATGTCTTCTCTCCTGCCATATATGATGCTCGTACCTCTTTATGTTTTATCTTTATTTTTTACTCATATTTATTCCTTATCTCCCGTATTTCTTCGTGTTCTTCTTCTTCTTCTTTCGTTTTCTTTACGTCCTCATTTTTTCGTCCTTCCTTCAATAAGTCTTCTTAACCTTTAATTTTTTGCCATTGTTCTATTTCTCTTGCTCTTTTCTCACTTTTTGTGTTTGTTCTTTCCTCTCCTCCCTGTCCTTTATTTCTCCCTTCCTTCTCGCTCTTTACGTCCTCATTTTTCTCTCTGACAGGGTGAGTGTGTTTTCACCCGTTTGTTTGTTTGTTAGTTAGTTTGTCTGTTAGCAGGATTACTCTAAGACTAAAAGAGAGCTTTGGACCAACACTGGTGGGTGGATAGCCCATGTCCCAGGGAACAATCGATTAACTTTTGGGACCGATGTTTGTTTGTCTGTTAGCAGGATTACTCAAAAACTAAAAGAGAGATTTGGACCAAATTTGGTGGGTGGATAGCCCATGTCCCAGGGAACAACCGATTAACTTTTGGGACCTGTCCGGATCGTATTACAGTTTCTGGATCAGAAAAACACTTTTTGCGAAAACCTATCAGTGATGAGAAAACCTAACTCTATATGAAGAGTGGTTTGGAAATTGCGTTGCCCCCTTGTCGGAGAGATGCGCTTCAGTGAGTGTACCTCTTGGTTTAGACAGTTTTCTTCTCGTTTCCTCTCATTCACTTCATTTTATTCTGAGCTTCCGTCGGTTGCTCATCATGTCTTTCCTTCCTTTATTACATTCTTCTCTATTCGCCCCTTTCAGAATGCCTTTAATATTGTTCGTTTTTCCCTATTTGGGTATGTTATGTTTTCCTCCTCCCCATCTTCTCTTCCAACCTTCGCCTCTCTACCCCACCCCTGTCTTTCAGTTTTCCTTTCTCTTTCTTCCATGAGCATGTTTTCCGGTTCAGTCCTTATTCTCATATCCTCAGTCCCTTCCTCTCCAGCCTCACTGAGCCTCACCTCTCTGTCTATTCTCCCCACCACCCTCTTCCACCCTCCATCCTTATCCCTTCTCCTGCTCTCCTTGCACACCCTTCCCCTCCTACAGCAACACCGCTCCTCCCTCTACCTTCCTCCTCCCTCTCCCCATCACATATTCGTTACTCGTATCCCTCTGCTCTTTCAGCTTCATCCCTTCATTCTTCTCCTTTTTTTTCACCCCTCCCCTCCCTTATTACCCAACCTTTCCTGTCCATTTCTTCCTCGCCCCAACCCTAACCATTGCCCTGCCTCATTCTTACCCCTTCCCTCCTCCAGCTCCACCTCTCCTTCCATGCCTCCTCCTTCTACTTCCGTCCTCCGTCATACCTCTCCTCTTTCCTCCCTTCTTGCACCCCCTCTCACTCCTTTCCTTTGCTCTACAACCCTGTCTTTTCATTCCACCTTTCTTTATCCTCTCCAGTCTCCTCTTTGGCTCAGATTCATGGCTCTTTTCTCGCATTTATCTTCTTTTACCTCCACGTTTCTCGTCATTCTCTCACCTCGACCCTCTCCATCCTCCCATTTGCTCTCTCCTTCCCTTAACCCCTTACATTTCTTTGTATTATCTCCCTTATATAATTCTTCCCTGTACCGTCTTCTCCCACTTTGCTCTCAGTACATCGTCACCCTTTTCTCCATCTTGTTTTTCCTGTGTCCTCCCTCTTCATTTCCACCCATCCCTTGTCCTCCTGTCCAACCCCTTCCTGTCCCTTTCTCCATTCCCTCTCTCCATCCCACCTTCATATTTTCCCCAGTTTTTCTTTTCAACCCCTCCCCTCCTTTTTTCCTATCTTCTCCCCTTTCATTCGCATTCTCTTCATTCCCCTTAAATATTTTCTTCCTATTGCTCTCCCTCCAGCCATTCTTTTCACTCCTCTCTCTCTCTCTCTCTCTCTCTCTCTCTCTCTCTCTCTCTCTCTCTCTCTCTCTCTCTCTCTCTCTCTCTCTCTCCCTTCCTTACATTATCACTACCCCCTTCTCCTCCCCTCGCGTCTCATTCCTTCATCCCTTTCTGTTCCATTCTGTTCTCCCGCCTCCTTTCCTATCCCCCTACCCCCTTTCCCCTCGTCTAATTCTGCCCACCTCTTTCCTCCCCTGTTTTCTTTTTACCTCTCCTCTCCTTTCCGCTCCTCTCCTCTCCTCTTCTCGTCTCTCCTCTCCTCACCTATTCTATCCTTTCCTTTCCTCTCCTCCCCTTCCTGTCCTCTCCCCTCCCCTGTCTCCTCTACCCTCCCCTTACCTCCTCTTCCCTTCCCTCCCCTCCCCTGTCTGTTCTCCCCTCTCCTCTCCTTTCCTCTCTTCTCCCCCTCCCTTCCACAATATTACACACTCTAGGGATTCGTTTTAATTTAGGGGGGATCCTCGCAGGGGCTCCAGTTTAGTCCACCCGCGCGGAAGAAATTGTCGCCCCGCCTCGGATATCCGGGGCGGGACGGGGCGGGGTGAGGGGGAAGGGAATGAAATGGGACGGGACGGGGTGGGGTGAGGTGGCATAGCGTTGGGCGAGTCGGGGCGAGGCGAGATGGAACGGGTGGGGGCTGGGAACTTGGTGTTATGGAGCGGGGATGAACGAGGTGGGGGTGGGACGGGGTTGGGCTGTTCAAGGGGGGGGGGGCGAGAAGTACCGAGGGAGTTGGACTTTCCTAGGTTTGAGTGGAGTAGGGAGAGTGCAGTGGAATGTGGTGGGTCTGGTAGTGTGGTGCGGGGTAATGGTGGTACCCAGGAGGATGTACTGTGTGTTATTTGTTGATAGACGAGAGAAGGAAGAGCTTGGCGAGTTTCGTGGTAGGGGACAGAACAGAATGGAGTTTTTAGCAATGTTGGGTAAGGTAGAACGGGGCAGGAAGGAGTTTCAGCAAAGTTAGGTAAGGTAGGAGGGGACAGAGTTGACTAGGGTGGAACAAGGGAGAATTTAGAGACGGTAGACGGAGCAGGGTGGTTCAGGGTGAAGTAATACGCAGGGAGGAGTGTTGTGCAGGATTATGCAGGGTGGATTAGGAGGCAGAGCGGGTGGAGTAAGATGAATCGGAGTGGAACAGAGTATGGAGAAACTTGGCAAGGTTTTCCAATGAGAGTCAGAGCAGAAAAAAGCTTAGCATGGATGGGAAGGGGATAGCTAATCGAGGTGGAATGGGGCGGGGCGGGGCGAGGCGGGACAGGGCGAGGAGAGGCGGGGCGAGGAGAGAGGAGCACACACTCAACAGGGTCACATGTTTAATGGCAACTCGTGATACTGTTAATTAAATTTTGGGGGGTGGTGAGTAGGGCAGTTTGTGTTGCAGTGGGACAGCACCACCCTCCGCCACCAGACACGACACACCCACGTCATGTTTAGGCCTTAAATGGTTTTATTTTATTTTATTTTTTATTCAAACCATAAAAGGGAAAATTATGGACCCTATTCACCATCCAGTGCTTTATTATATATTTTGTAAACATTATATGTAGAATGAAAACCAACTGTTTTGCAGATCTTTAACGGGATTCAGCGGTTTGAGGTGATCAAGTTGTGGAAGAGTGGATTGCTCTCAGTAAAGTTCGGGGTTCTATTTCTGGTTGGCCCAGGGCAGAACTCTTAGGTTGATTTTATGTAAAAGCATTATGTCTGATGCTTTTCAAGAACACTGACATGTCATGGAAACAGTCCCGATAATATCCTCATGCTAGTCCTGAATCTAATATTCTTAGCATGTTGAAATGGAAGAAATTATGCCCACAAATTGAACTTGTGGATATTATTTAAATAGTGTAAAAATTAGGCCCACCTTAGTACGTTGAATATAAACGGTTTGATAACTAAATGCAACAGTTGGTTTGATAAATATTTTGTTGGTTAGCATAGCTTGAGGTGCGAGTGTTGTATTCAGTTGCCTGCTGGGTGAGGACCGGCGGACATAGAACGGGAGAGAGCAGGGCTGACAAAATGGACAGAGTCGGCAGAAGAGACTGGGTGTGAGAAGCTTGACGTACTGGAGTGGAGTGGAGGCTGCTGACGCCAGATGATGTAGGATGAGACAACGCGGAGGGAGATTAAAGCTGGAACGAGCAGGACTGCCCAAAGTAGGTTTAAGTGAGGTAGAAGGAGGCATAGGAGGCTGGAATGAGACAGGACAGAGAGAGACGAGACATGTAATACGGCTGAGGCGAGGTAGAGTGGATTGTTGCGGAACGAAGCCAGGCATGCGTGTGGGGAAGGGTATGTGTGGCAGGACGGGATGAGACTAGGCGGGATGAGGCAGAATAGGGTGGAGTCAGGCAGGATGGGGTAAGGCAGGAGTTAATATGGCAAGAAAGGACTAGATTGGGTGAGGAGTGTGAAGTGAGGCAAAACGAGGTAAGGCAGAAAGGGCTTGAGGTACAGTGCGTGGTGTGGCAGAAAGGGAATGAGGCAGGACAGAACGAGAGGCATGGTGTGGTGAGGCAAGATGTAGCAAGGTAAGGGTGAGATAAAACAAGGGAAGGTAGGATGGAGTGAGGGAGGACGGGATGAGGTATGGTAGGGTGAGGCGTAAAGGAATTGAACCTAGATAGGGTGAAGAAGGATGGGGTGAGGCAGAACAACATAAATGATAGTAGGGTGATGCTGGATGGGATGAGTAATAGTGGGGTGAGGTAGGGTGGGGTGGGGAAGAGCAAGATGAAGTAGGGAGAGATGAGACAGGACAAGACAAGGTAGGATGGGGTGAGGCCTAACTGGCTGAGGCAGGATGTGGTATGGAAAACAAGGTAGGACAGAACGAGTTTAGTTGGACAGACAGATAAATCAAGATGAAGCAAAACAGAAAGAGGGAAGGATAGGGAAGGGAACGGTTGGGTAGTGTAAGATAGAGCCAGTTGGGGTAAGGTACGGTAAGGTAAGATAAGGTAGGGTAGAGCAGGGGTGGGAAGACAAGGATAGAGTAGGTAAAGTTAGGATAGGGTAGGGTAGGGGCGTGTGGGTAAGATGATGGTGTGAACATTAAGTGGGAAGGAGGAAAGGAAGGAGGCCCCCATCGTTCATAAGGCAATTAGGCAAAGGGTGGTGGGGAAGGGTACTCGTGATCCTCCTAGTTTCCACTAACCCTGCATCTTTTTTCCATCTTTCATTCTAACCATATAACGCAGTGTCAGTTTTTAAAGCCTCTACAAATAGAGACTCACTTTTTAAATGGACACATAATTTCTTGCATATACACTTAAGTATATAGTCTTACTGTATCGTTAGCATCTCAGATTCTTCATTTCAAGCTGTTTCAATCTGTTTGCCGGATCTTCCCAGGAGCCGGCCTATAAACGGTTCTGTCTCTAAGTCACTCACCTGACGAGGTATGTGTTACTCGTTTCAACTTGCAGCCGCCAACCCTTTGGCGCACCACTAAAGCAGCCTTCACTGTCCTACTGTAATACCAAATCTGTCATGTGACGATCGTGTTTAGGGCTTCCAGACAGATATATATATATATATATATATATATATATATATATGTGTGTGTGTGTGTGTGTGTGTGTGTGTGTCGGTGCCTTCCGGAGGGTGCAGCAAATACAGTGAACATTGTACAAATTCTTTACCTCACTCCTTATATGCTTCCCACTATAGTGTATTTCCACTGCCACTGTAGTATATTCTCACTGAAGACCTCTGATTCTTTTGTGCATGATACTGGCTTGGATTTCACATTAGATCTTCCCACCGACAGTTTGATCTCCTCACATTTAGATTCCCCCCCAGGCTGCCCCTAACTCCATTTCGTAGACAATTTTGCCTGTTAACTGCACCCTTATCCCACTGAATTCTTCTGGGGGAGTACTGCATACCTCCCGATGATATGCATCACGATCACGTTGCCATTACTCCGTCTTGCACCACCAGTTACTCACATCTGAATCTAAATTGATCATCCCCCTATATCGCCACCATTCACCACACCACAGCCATTTCCTGCACCACCATGACATCACCGCTCATTATTATCACTCATATTATAACACACTTTCATTTCCACCGCCTATCCTACCACCACACACTTCACCACCACCGTTTCCCCTCTGACAACACAACTCACACTACCACATCATTCACCACTCTGTATCATCACCACACCCCTTTGGATTACCACTCCCTTACAACACCTTCCACTCACCACCATCTTCATTTCCAGTAGTACTCCCAGCACCTTCCACTCTTCTCACCACTTTCCTGCATCACAACTCCCATGCATCACCACAGTTCACCACCACAACCATCCCATTACCACTCCTTTCACACCTAGTCGAGCCGTTGCCCCTATCACCACCCACTCACCACCCTGCATCACCACCACCTTCATCCCTTTTGTCACAACTCTCACCACTCACTCGCTCCACCACTCCCGTCATCACTCCCTCGTACCGCCCTTAACCACCACTCACCACCACTACTCCTTGCATCACCATCATTAGTTACTATCACCACTCACATTGCTAATCGTATCACCACCCACTCGCACACGTCACCCTTCTCACCACACCCTGCATCACCACCACCACAGTACATCCTCACTTCCTCTTATCACCATTACTTCCATTTCCGCTCGTATCACCATCCAGATGTATCACAGCTCCTATCACCCCCGACTTGCATCACTTCCTTTTGCATCGTCACT
Source organism: Coenobita brevimanus (assembly GCF_032717465.1). Lineage (NCBI taxonomy): Eukaryota > Metazoa > Arthropoda > Malacostraca > Decapoda > Coenobitidae > Coenobita > Coenobita brevimanus. Next base: position 3,862,124 of record NC_137033.1, on the reverse strand, counting down.
TCCCAGCACCACCATCACCACTCAACCACACCTCGCACCACCCACTCGCAAGGCCACTTTTGTCGCCACTTCCTAGCATCACCACCACCACCACCACACCACCACGCCAGCTCGCATCCCGTCGGCACCTCAGATTAAATTTTCCAGCTCGCTACCTCCCCTCGGCCAGACTCCTCACAACCCGGATTTATTATTGAGCCTCCGTATTTTTGTTGTTATCGTTAAGGTGCAGGCGGACTGTGAGGTTGAGGGTGTAGGTGTGGGTGTAGTGTGGGGTGAGGGGTGAGTGGGTGGTGTTTGAGTGTGGTGTGGGGTGAGGGTGTGGGTGTGGGTGTACTGTAGGGCGTGGAGTGAGGGTGTGGGTGTTGGTGTAGTGTGGGACGTGAGGTGAGGGTCTGGGTGTGGGAGTAGATGTGAGGTGTGAGGTGAGGGTGTGGGTGTAGTGTGGGGTGTGAGGTGAGGGTGTGGGTGTGGGTGTAGTGTGGGGTGTGGGGTGAGTGGGTGGTGTTTGAGTGTGGTGTGGGGTGAGGGTGTGGGTGTGGGTGTAATGTAGGGCGTGGAGTGAGGGTGTGGGTGTTGGTGTAGTGTGGGGCGTGAGGTGAGGGTCTGGGTGTGGGAGTAGATGTGAGGTGTGAGGTGAGGGTGTGGGTGTAGTGTGGGGTGTGAGGTGAGGGTGTGGGTGTGGGTGTAGTGTGGGGCGTGAGGTGAGGGTCTGGGTGTGGTTGTGGTGTGAGGTGAGGGTGTGGGTGTGAGTGTGGTGTGAGGTGAGGGTGTGGTGTGTGGGTGTGTGGCGAGGGTGTGGTGGGTCGGTGGGTGGTGAGGGTATTGTAAGGGTGTGTGGTGAGTGTGTGATGTGTTTGAATGAGGTGATGATGTGGTATGTGGGTATGGTGTTAGGGTGTGGTGGAGAGTATGGGGTGTTGATGTGGTATGTGGGTGTGGGGTGATGGTGTAGGGTGTCGGGTGGGTAAGGATGTGGGGTGATGGTGTAGGGTGTCGGGTGGGTAAGGATGTGGGATGAGGGTATGAGGTGAGGAGATTGGTAAGGGGTGTGACTGAGTGGGGTGTAGTATGAGGGTGGGGCTGGACGAAGGGAGGGGTGGATGGGAAACGAACCATCTTACTGCTTCTGTTATATCCCCCCCCCTCTCCCTATCTCCCACTCTGTTGCACACACACACACACACACACACACACACACACACACACACACACACACACACACACACACACACACACACACACACACACACACACACACACACACACACACACACACACACACACACACACATTTTTGCATTCCAGCAATCATTCGTATTATCTTACACACACTGCATCACATACATCTGTTATATATGATCTTACACCTCAGTCTGACACGCATTGACGTCATGCCATCATGTGTGTACAAGCACACACATAATAAAATATCATTTGTGTAGTGTATGATTGCGTGTACAAAGCTGTTATCACTGTACACTGCATTCCTCTGCACAGATTATAGATTTGTATTCTCTCCTTCACTATGAGTACGAATTTATTCTTACCGTCTCCATATGATTTTATTCAGTCTAGGAAAGAATCTGCCACCTGAAGGATTTACGCATTAAATTTTATTGACTTCTTCTAGAGCTCCTCCATGGACCGAATAGGCTGGTCGGGTGGTGGTAGAGAACCAAAAATGATGTCCTCGTACTGGTAGATACACTGATTATTTCCATCTCTGGGGGTCTTTAATTTGAATGTAGTAACGAGGGAAGCTTAGGTGAGTGGTGGGAGGCGAGGAGGAGGGGAGAAGGTAGGAATGTAGGAAGAGAGATGGGAATAAAGAGCAAGCTGGAGATAGGGAAAGGGATTGGTAATATGAAACAAGGGAGAGTACAGATTGATGGATACAAACGAAGAGGTAGGAGTGTAAAGAGCAGAAAATGAATGTACTGTAAATGGACAGCGCGGTGAGAGGTGATGGATGGCGATGGGGGGGATGAATGCAGGGAGGAGGAAGTTGTAGACTAGTGAGGTAAGGTAGCAGTAGGAAAATCGGGGAGGGAATGGAGCTGATTCCCAGGGGTTTTGGTGTGAGAGGTGAAAGGTAAGTGAAAGGGAAAAGGAGAGGTATGGAGGGGGGAGGTACAGTGAAAGGCAGTAGAGGGTTAAGAGACAAGAAGTGAGTATTGAAAGTGATGTAGGGTGCATAGAAGAGGAAGAGATTATAAAAAGGGGAGGTGAGAGGCAGTCTGAGGGTGAGGAGGGAGAATTGAATATTAGGAGTTGAGGGGTGAAGGGTGATTTTAAATGGAGGGGAAAGGGGAGAGGAGGGAAGGACGATATAAAGGGAGGGGGACAGGGGGGAAGGGAGGGGGTAGGTCTCGTGAATACATAAGAGCTGGTGAGGGAGGGGTGTCTGGAAGGGGAAAATGAGAGGGGGAAGAATGTGAAACACACACACACACACACACGCACACACACACACAGTATTTATACTCGAATTACAAAAACTGAGAAATAAACCAAAGTAAAAAACAGGGAAAATGAAAGAAAGAATGACATTTGAACAGATAATAAAGTGTACCGGTAGTAACCTGATATGAAATGAAATCAAGAAAGAAAATAAAAATGTAGAACTGTGTGAAAGTAAAGCGAGAAAACTGAAGCGAAAACCATTGTGAGTTAACATGAAAATAATGAGGCGTGACAGGAGGGAGGAGACGCTTTCAGGGATCCCATTCTGACCGCCCCGTGTTACGCAAAATCCCGTTTCGTTTTTCCACTGTTGTTTATGTGCTGGATTATTTTTTAGTGCTCTCTCTCTCTCTCTCTCTCTCTCTCTCTCTGGCTGAAGACATACAGACGCTTTTTATTACGGAAATCGTGACTTTAGTGTTTCCGATGGACGTATCTTCCCATCTACTACCATGTCTCCCTTATTTTGGCCCAGCCATTTACTTCCCCCTTATTTTGTGCCGGGCCATCCCTCGACACAGTGATATTTCCCTCCTTATTACTCCAGGCACCAGGGTTAGACTTTTTGATGGCTCCCCTTGGGCCTTATTTACTAAAGATCTCAGACACTGTTTAGGATATTACAAGTCTCCATAGCACTTTACTCTTTTGGGAAATGATTTTATCTTTCCAGTCTTTCACTTTCGTATTTACGCTCGTTTAGCTGTGAAGTGTATGGTGGCTGTATGTGTGAAGGTAAAGGTATAAACAAAAATTTTATAAACAGTTGAACCCTCTCATCATAGGGGCAGCTTTACCGTTTTATTCCAGGTAGTGTTAGACTGTTTTATTTCAGTTGCAAGAGTCTGAGAGAATATAGCTTAAGAAGGTTTGTAAATACGGTCCTTAGCTATTAGAACGGCGCCAAAATTACGGAGGGCTGGGAAGTAAAATGTGATCCCGTGTAAGAGAGGCAAACAGTGAGGGTGGACACAATGGCCGCCAGCCTCTATTATGAAGGGTGTAGCCTGGCACTCACCCCACCCTCGCGCTTGGACCTGTAAGGAGAGGTCAGGGTGAAGCAGGGAAGAGGTGAGGGTGAGGAAAGAATGAGGATGGGGGTGAAAATGATGAACAATAGACGAAGGAAATGGTAGAGAGTGAGAATGAAACAAGGAAAGAATGAGGGAAGGGGAAAGGAAATGAGAAGGAAGTATTCGAGGTCAGGACAGTAAGAAAAGATTTGGCACAGGAATGGAGAGGGTGAGAGGAAGAGAAAGGGAGAGGTTAAGGGTGAGAGGGGATTGGAGTTGGTAAGGGGGTAAGTAGAGGTAAGAGGAGGGAGGTGGAGGGTAAGGGAGAGGATGAGGGTGTGAAAATGACGATGAGGAAAGGAGAGGACGCATGTGAAGAAAAGAAACGAGAAGGCGAGTGTGAGAAGAGAGGGAGCTGAGGAAAGAAGAGATGGTGATAAAGATTGGTAAGAAGAGGAAGAGGATTGGGATAAGGGTGAGGGAATGAGAGTGAGGGTCAGGGTAAGAATGGAGGAGAATAAAGGAGAGGGAAAGAAAGGTGAGGTAGGAGAGGGAAAACGTAGGGACAAGGGTGAGAGTGAGGGAGAGAACAACTACAAAGAGTGACAGGGTGAGGGTAAAAGAGAGGAATAACAGGGGCAGTGCAGGGAAGGGCAGGAAGAAAAATGAAGTGGGAAAAAGAGTATGTGTTAGGCAGAGAGAGAGAGAGGGGGGGGGAGGGGGCTGCGCGAGAAGTGAGGTAACTTTTTTTTTTTTTTTATGTGTCCGACTCTGGGCATAGGCTTCACAGCCTGCTATCAAGGCCCAGTAGTCCTACATACCATACGCCTTTTTACATGTCACCACTTCGGCGCTAACACCCACCGTCCATATTGAATACATGCTAGGGCTGTCTCATACAGGACTGGTGTATTGGTATTAGCGGGGGTATTTTTACGACATGTCGGCGGGTCTTCTGGTAGATCAGTAAAGTCTGATTTCATGAAATTCAAATCCTTAAACTGTTCCCTGCCCCAGCGGGGATTTGAACCTGGGTCCGGTAGGACTGCAGGCTACCTCTCTACCGACTGAGCCACCGCCTCCCCTAACTGGGAGAGATAAAAGTGAAAAGAGAAGAGAATAAGCAGTAACACCCAAAAGGGACGGTTGCATGATAGGAAATAAAAATTGGAAACGAAAATAATGAGAGAAAATGAGACAGAAAGAGAGTGAGGACACGTAGAACTGGAGAATGTGAGGCAGAATGAAAGGAGATGGTAGACTGAGAGAAGACAGAAGTGAGAACAGAAAGGCTTGGAGGAAACTTAAAGCGAAGGAAAGCAAGGACATGTGGCGGAAGGAAAACGGAAGAGAGGTTAAAGGGAAGCAGGTTTTGAGAGAGAGAGAGAGAGAGGGGGGGGGGGGAAACAGATGTGAGGGCTGGACTCTGTTTTTTACCTGCAACGCTCTCTCTCTCTCTCTCTGTATATATATATATATATATATATATATATATATATATATATATATATATATATATATATGGAGCCTCTGTGGTACAGTGGTAAAGTGTGCGTTTTCGTACACTGAAGAACGAGGGTTCGCGCCCCGCCTGGGTAATAAACTTTGGGAGCGTTCTTCAGGCCACGTACTGCTTTGGCGGACACAAGGGGTGCTATGGTTGAACCAATGTCGCATACTATAAAGTATGCTTGCACCCAGTCGGCTTGCGCGAGCCGCTTACACTTGGTTCACAGACTACATACACATCCAAAGCCACTCCAACACTACAGTTACACTTACAAGCACTTCTCACCCTACATACAAGCTTTACTAGACAGCCTAACCCACTTAGTTGAGATACATTGGACGTATCGTCCCCACTTCGGTAGGGATAGGCCGGTCCTGCAGTGGACACTCAAACGGCTGATGAGATGAGATTATATATATATATATATATATATATATATATATATATATATATATATATATATATATGGAACCTCAGTGGTAAAGTGTGCGTTTTCGTACACTGAAGAACGAAGGTTCGCGCCCCGCCAGGGTAATAAACTTTGGGAGCGTTCTTCAGGCCACGTACTGCATTGGCGGACACAACGGGTGCTGTGGTTTAACCAGTGTCTCATACTATAAAGTATGTTTGCACCCAGTCGGCTTGCGCGGCGATTACACTTGGTTCACAGACTACACACACATCCAAAGCCACTCCAACATAACAATTACACCTACAAGCACTTCTCACCCTACATACAATCTCTACTGGACAATATATGCCACTTCGTAGAGATACACTGGCTGTATCGTCCCCACTTCGGTCGGGATAGGCCGGTCCTGCATTGGACACTCAAACGGTTGATGAGATGAGATATGGAGAGAGAGAGAGAGAGAGAGAGAAAGAGGAAAGCGAGTGGGAGAGAAAGAGAATGCGCGAGAGATGAGGAGGAAACATGGAAGAAAGGTGAGATAGGAAGGGAAGAAAGAACATAAGAAAGGATGGAAAGAGGCATGGATGGAAGAGGCGATATAAAGGAAGAAAGGAAAGTGATATGAAGGGTAGGAAAGGGGGGAGAGGAAATAAAAAGGGAATGAAAGGAAAGAAATGAAAGGAAAGAAAAAGTGATAGGACAGAAAGGAATGTAGGAAGGGAAATGAGGAAGTAGGAGAGGAAGAGAAGGAAGGAAGAAGGAAAGCGAGAGGAGTTATGAAAGGAAGAGATAACGGAAGGAAATAAGAAATAATGCGATAAGATGGGAGGAAGAAAGCAGGGAAGAGGATACAGGGAACGACGGAATGAAGGAATGGAGAAGATGGAAGAAAAGACAAGAGGGGAATGAATAAAGGCCACAGTAGGTAGAAAAGAGATGGGAATAAAATTTAGCAAGCAGCATCTTATTTCTTTCCTATTTCTTCTCTTATCCTTCACCGCATTTCTTTATTTTCTTACCATTCTTCAATTTCTCCTCAGTTAACCTTACCTCCCTCTCGGTTCCTCCGTTCTTCAGTTTATATATGCTTTTTTCCCCATCCTTTCTTCTCCACTTTGTGTCATTCCATCCTTCCATTCTCTTTTCCTTCTCCCCTCATCTCCCTTCCCTCCGTCTCGGCCCATCAATTCTTCCATTCCTTTTATTGCTCTTCCATCCCATAATGTCTCCCTTTCCTTCCTGCTCTGTCTTCCTTCTCTCTATTTCTTTGCTTCTTTTATGTCCTTCCTTTTTTTTCTCTCTCTTCACTTGTCTCCATGTTGTTCCTTTTCCCCTTCCTTTCCTTCTTTCTATTACTTTGGTTCCCCGTCCTTACTCCAGTAATTCTCATTCCATTATTTCCTGTCGCGTCCTTTCTGCTGTCTTTTCCCTCCAGTTCCTCTCAGCTTTGTTACCCACTTTCCTCCTCATTCCCATTCATCCAGTTTATTTCCTCTTACGTCCTTCCACTCTTTCACACCTTTAATTCTCGTCTCTTCCTTATATTCTTTTTCTATTTCCACATTCTGCTACTCTACTTTTTCTTTCATTTGCTTCCCCTATCCCCTGCACGGTGTTTTCATTACATCCGGTGCTGCGGACCAGCAGTTATCCAGTCCAGAAGTAATTAAAGCACAACTGTGCATGCACGGCCGATGTCACGCTGATGACCTTACTAACGATCCACCCTTCCTCCGCGTGGTTGGCCGTTGTAAAGATGGTAGGTCAAGTTATATATAAAGGTCGAAGGGTACCCCTCATAAGGAAAGGGGAATAAAGATATTAATTTAACCTTACCTAGCATCTTTATAAAGGGTCAACATAGAGGGATGTGGGCTGAACCTCAGTGATATCATCAGCATGACGTTATCCACGGTTCATGCTCAGTTGACGTTCATGCACTTGGTCAAGGGGAACCCATGTTTCGCTACACCGGTCCTTCGATACTCTTCCAACTTTATAGGTCCGTTCCACTATTCTTTCTTTACATTTTCTCCCCTCTCCTTTTTCCTCCACATCCCCCTCTCACCTTCCCACATGATTCGCCTCACGTCTCTTCCCTCCTTGCTTGCAATTCCTTCCCCTCCTACTCTTGTCACTTCTGTTTCCCTCTCTCTGTATCTTTCCTTTTTCTCTCGCCTTGCTTTCGTGTTTTCCCCTCTCTTATCGTTATTTTCTCTTCCTCACGGTATTATTGCTCTTATATCCCTTCTCTTTCCCTCATTTCCTCATTTTTGCCTTCCTTCCTTCCTTCCTTCCTTCATTTCTTCATTTTTCCGTCCTTCCTTCAACTTTCCTTCCTTCCGTTTACAGTACTTATCGAAAATAATCCTTGTACCCTTTCTTCACGTTCCCTCCCCCATCTCTCTCTCTCTCTCT
>NC_137033.1:3501805-3851805 GCF_032717465.1 Coenobita brevimanus | reverse complement strand
GAAAGAACAGGAAGTAATAAAGGAGAATTAGGGAAGAGGATGAGTGGAAGATTATGTGTAGTTAAAAGGAGAGAAAAAAAAATCCTTTTAAAAGCTGGAAAACCAGCGAAATGTAAAGGAAAACAGAAATGAAAAGTAAAGTATGTAGAGGAAGCCAGGTAGTGAAAACTAGAGCATCAATCTTAATTACTTGTATAACCTGTAAAAAACAAAAAGGATGATATATTAATCTCTTCAGGCAGAGGAAGAATTATGTATTATTCTAGCTTGTACTAGACGATTTAATCCGCTTAGGGAATATCCCTTATAGCGAAGGAGTTACTGAAGGCAATATCTTCCCGTTCGGATAGTCTATTCTAACATGAATAAAATGGTCTTGAGAGAGTATTGAGTTACATTTACTTCAGCCGAGTTAAGGGATAAATGTATATGTGTATGCCGTTGGTTTTGTCTTTTTATTTATTTATTTTTTTAGGTGTCCGACTCTGGGCATAGGCTTCACAGCCTGTTCCCAGGGCCCAGTAGTCCTTATACCTACCATACACCTCTACATGTCACCATTTCGACGCTAACACCCACCATCCATATTGAATACATGCTAGGGCTGTCTTATACAGGACTGGTGTACTGGTATTAGCGGGGGTATTTTTACATGTCGGCGGGACTTCTGGTAGATCAGTAAAGTCTGCCTTTATGTTCAAATCCTTCAACTGTTCCCTGTCCAAGCCGGGATTCGAACCTGGGTCCATTGGGACTGCAGGTCGCCTCTCTACCGATTCAGCCACCGCCTTCCCCAGCTGTGTGTTTGTGTGTTTGTTTGCTTATTGTTATCGTTGTTGTTTTAGCGTTGTAAGCTGTGCCTACCAGTACTGACGCTTTTATATTTATCTCACTGAATTTCACTATTATGAGTCCGACTCTGGGCAAAGACTGAACTTTCCGTTACCTGTGGCTCAGTGGTCCTCTTACATGCCATGCTCCTTCTCATTACATTCGCCAACGAAGTTGGAGGAGGTTATGTATTCACCTATGTTTGCCTGTCTGTCTGTCTATTTGTCCAGACGATATTTCCGAAAGTTCTTAATGAATTTCAATGAAATTTGGTGGAAGGGTGGGCCATGGGCCAAGAAAGAATTGTTTAAATTTGGGGCACGATCCAGATCCGGAACCTACGATAGGTATAATATCCCCAAAAGTTGTCAATTAATATCAATAAAATTTTGTGGAAGAGTGGGTCATGGGTCAAGGAGCAATTGATTTAATTTGGGGGCGGACCCGAATCCTATATATTCCACACAATATCTCCATGGATCCAGATCCGGATCATTTTTAATGGCATTTGCGGAGGTATACGCTCTTTGAGTGCTTTCTAGTGTTATTAGCGATTAATTTTCTTAATAATTAGTACTAGTTTGTGAATGTTAGTATTTAAACCTTCCTCCTTATCTCACACTGTCATTGTTTTTCTTCTGTTATCAAGTTTGTGTAGTGACGCTGGTTGTGATTAATGAGTAAGAAGCTGAGGGGTGTCGGGGGGTTTGTTTTTGTCCACAAATTTATTGGCGTCTTTATATTAACCAAGTTGTGTTGTGGTGGCATGTGTGGTGGCCGCCGTGTTACCACAGCGCTGGTGTGTTTGTCTGTCTCTAAGTATGTATGTGTGTGGTGTGTGGATGTTTGTGAGCGTGTTTGATTGTGTAAATGTATTTACGTCTGGATGTGTGTTTCTGTGTCTAGGCGTACCATAGGTTTGTGTTGTGGGTGTATATAGTGTAGCGATAAATGAATGTGTATTGTATAGATGTGTGTGTGTGTGTGTGTGTGTGTGTGTGTGTGTGTGTGTTATGGCACCCGTGGCACTAATCACCCCACCCTGGCACATCCTCCCCAGCTGACGCTCTCCCCTCTCTCTCTCTCTCTCTCTCTCTCTCTCTCTCTTTCCCTCATCTGCCCCTTTCCCTTTTCCAATACTAACCTGTTCAGCCTCTTGTTTGAATCCCCCCAGATCTCTTTTAAATAATCCCTTTAATTTTTATGACTTAAGGAAATGTAGTATAAAAAAATCAAATAGCATATAGTAGTCTAAGCCTCATAATGTCCTGTAGCATCACTATAACAAATTTTAGCATATTGTAGCCTAGCACTAACAGCCTACAGTAGTCCTAGCCCTCTGATAGGCCTATTTCAAGCCCTCGTGTTATAGCCTCCCACACTGAGGCACTGTAGTCCAAAGTAGCCCACAAATAGCCTGGAAACGTGAGCTACGGGACACATTACTTGAGAGAGAGAGAGAGAGAGAGAGAGAGAGAGAGAGAGAGAGAGAGAGAGAGAGAGAGAAATAATTGTTTGAAAAGGGAGGAATGAAGGAAACGTCACAAGTAGGTGATAGTGAATAAGAAAGGAAGAGAAAGACTGTTGCTGAGATGAGTGAAGGAGAGAGACAGTGGTAGTAGTAGTAGTTTGAGTAGTAGCAGTGGTAAGGTAGTAGTGGTGGTGGTGGTGGTAGTAATAGCAGTAGTAGTAGTAGTAGTAGTAGTAGGAGGAGGAGGAGGAGAAACATTAGAAAGTAAGAAAATTGGATAACTTCAGTCGTCAGGTCGATTGGCTCATATTAGTCCCTTAAAGGAAGGTGACGCCATTTTTATTTATTTACTTATTTTATTTATTTATTGCTCTCGCAGGATTTATTGCAACTTTTGGAGCACCCCTTGGTAAAATTAATGAAGGCTGTACGTAGCATGTCCAGTTCGAAAAATCTCTCCTATCCTTTATAAAGCCACCTGGAGATGGTAAGAATGAAAGTGAAAATGTGGCGCCGGATTCAAGGCTTAATACTAAGACAAGGGTAGTGAAGAAACTGTGAGGAAATGAAGAAGATGAAGAATTCCCCTAAGTTCTGCAGTCTTACTCGTGAGGAAAAATGTCAAGGAACAGCAGGTACCATAGATGCAAACGTTATGGGAAGGAAGGAAAGAAAAACAAACGCTACGTACTGGAGCAAGGAAAATAGTGAATTAATTTTTTCCTGAGTACTTTATTGACAGGGAGGAAAGTTATACAACCCCCTCCAGTCATTTGCCCGCCTAGGCTGTTCTTGAAGCTATGGAGCTAGGACTATATAACACAGCGAGGTAACTTGCTTCTTTCACCTCGTACACTGGCCATTTCTTTACCAGATTCCGTCCACATCTCTATTCAGCCGGCACGATATGTCTTTTATTGCTCGAGTTAGGACCACTAGAATTAAGTGGGGATTGTGAAGAGGAGGAGGAGGAGGAAGAGGAGGAGGAGGATATGAACATCGGAAGTAGGAAAAGGAGTACGAAGGGAAAGAAAAGAACAAAGAGATGAGGAATAAGAACATACAGGAAAAGGAGGAAGAGGAGAAGGAGGAGGAGGAGGAGGAGGAGCAGAAATCCAGCGGTAAGTGTATCGGTGTGAGGATGAGGAAGAAGACAAGGAAGAGGGCTGAAGTATCAGTGTATGAACAGGAGGATGGAGGAGGAAGTTAACGTATCAGTATGATGAAGAGGAATGAGAAAGATGAAAAAAAGAAGAGAAAAAGAATTCAGGAGGAGGAGCAGGAGGAGGAAGAGGAAGACAGCAGTATAAGTTAAGTATGAGGAGGAGCGAGGGAGGGCGAGAGGGAGAGGCTGCAATAACCTTGTTCCTGGTATTTACGGCGCCATAAATCACAGCTGATAAATATAACACCACCCCCACCTCCACCCCTCTCGCCACCCCAGCCACACTAGTTGTCAAAAAAAAAAGAAAGAAAGAAAGGAAATCTAGTAGGCTTGTTCTTTTTCATTTTTTATTCCTTTCTAAACACACGCCTAGCTGGAGGCGTAGACCACACTGTGTTTTTTGTTTATGACAGTCTTTGTGTGTAAAGTAGGATCTGTTGGTTCTTTGGCCTGTGTTCTCGTGGACTTAGGAGGATGACGGACATCTTTTCCTTACCAGCATTTTTCTGCACATGCCTCGTTGATATTAACTTGTACGGTATTTATGAAATTTATGTGGATATAAATAAGATGTAAGCGACAGACTTGAGAATAATAAGCTGTAATATTGAGCATAAGTCACTAAGAAAGAGGTACTAGAAACTCTCATATGCTGATGAGAATACGAGCCTAGAATTTGTTATAGTTCCTTAGCCTCCACCCGTGAGACAAGAGGGAGGAAAGGAATTTTCGGTATGGCCAAACACTACAGTATGTCACTTGGCAGCAAAAATTGGCTTTTCATACTTCAGAACTTTTTGGATATTCCCAGGCAGTTTTGTTTCAACTCAGCAGTGACCCTACCTCCTACGACACACCAGCCTTCCTCAAATACTCTCCTACATAGCCCCTCCAGTTCGTTCTTATCCTACCTTTCCACATTTGCGGTAGATACAGGTATTCATAGTTTCTCACAATTTTACCTTCGAACATATTCTTGCTTCTCCTCCACTTCCATTTAGCTTGCTTACATCTTCCTCCCTCTCCCTCTCTCTCTCTCTCATTTTTTTCCATCCTTCCTCTCTCCTTTGCCACATCTTTGACACCCTCCAGTTGACTCCCCTCTCCCACCATCCCTCTTCCTTTCCCCCAGCCCTCTCCCACCCTTTCCCCTTTATTGACCCTCCCATCGGTGGCAGGTGGTGGTCAGGTGATTACATGACAAGACTGATGATCATAAACTTGTGGGTTCTGCCTCGGTTTTGTCAGTGAACAGCCTGAGGAATTAAGTAGCGTTAAGCCGGCCTTCCTCTTTCAGCCATAAAACCAACGAGGAGTCATAAAAGTACCCTCGCTAATACTGTCATGCAAGTCCTGAGTGGTAGAGATTTAGCGCTTTTTAGTATTGGTGGCTCCGTACCAGGTAATGACATGTGAGATATGTCTCCATCTCTTGACATGTGGGAGGAATACTGGTCTCAGGGAACGAACTGCTTCATCAGATACATAAGAGTAGGATCATATTATCACATACTTGCTGTACGTGTCAGTCTTTGTTATGGTCGTAGGTGTAACGTGAAGAAAATGGTTGGGATACAGCAAAGTAAAATCTAAAGGGAATTATTGTACTGAATAGGTATAATGGAAACTTTTTAACCCCTGCACTGTGAGAGAGCTGTCTGAGGTTAAATACATTCATTTGGAAGTAGTAAAAATGGGGTCATGGTACCAACAGGGTTAATGTAATGTTGGGAGGTGGCTGAGAACGAGTAGCAATTTGAGAACGGGAAGAGGAAGTGTTTAAGGAAGGCGAGGAGTAGATTGAAAAGGGAACGAATAGGAGTAAAGGGAAGCGATGAAAAAGAAATTGATATGCCATGCAACGAGAGCAATGGAAGAGAAAGACACGAATGACTAGGAGTGGAGGAGAAATCGTGAGAAAGTACGAGGTGGAAGGGAAAATGGTGAGAAAGATGAAAGTGGGACGCACTGATGCAAAGAAGGAAGTGCGAAATGCTGATGATGATGATAGCTGGATGACATGAATCTCTCTCTCTCTCTCTCTCTCTCTAAGACCAGTAGAGACAAAACTAATGAAACAAACACAGGGATGAAAACCGGTTAAGCATATTCGCAAATGGAAAAAAATCCCCTCAGTCTAAGATGGGAGTAACAGAGATGACAGTGCATGTAAGCAGGGTGAGTGGAATGTGGCAGAGACTGTGGTGGAGGACTGTGGTGGTGAATACATGAGGTGGTGAAGGTGGATGTGGTGGAGGTCTGTGGTTGTTAGTGGATAGTATTGTCAGTGAAGTTTTGGTGGAGGTAGTGGTGATGGTTTTGGTTGTGTTGATGGTGGCAGTAGTTGTGGTGATGGTGGTGGTTGTGGTGACGGTGGTTGTGATGGACGTGGTGATGGTGATGGTCGTAGCGGTGTTGCTGGTGGTATAATGGTGGTGGCGGTGGTGATGATTATGGTAATGGTACTGATGGTGTTGGTGATGGTGGTGGTGGTGGTCGTGGAGTGATGATGATGATGATGATGATGATGATGGTAATGGTACGAATGGTGATGGTGATGGTGGTGGTGGTGGTCGTGGTAGTGATGATGATGATGATGATGATGATGATGATGATGATGATGGCGTTGCCATGTGTTGTCGTCAGGTGATGGAAATAACCGTGGACACAGCAGTAGAATAGGGAATTTTAATGGTGGTGGAGAACTGATGATGATGGAGAAAGTTGAAGTAGTGTAAGTATGAAAAAGGGAGAGAAGAGCCGGACTGCGGGTTTCCGTCCGTTCTCCTGTCCGCACTTTAGCGGCCACAATTACGGACCAGTTTCAATGCTTGAGGTGCAATATGAATCCACCCCACATAACGATGTGCCTTCTACAAAGTGGTTAACACGTACAGAGCAACAGTACCATCACATTGACCCAAACTGTCTTCGTTACAAGAGTATAGGCATAACGTTGTTATATTGAATGGGCGTTCAGAATTAAGCAATTTATGCCCCCATCACTATGTTGGTAACAAAGCACTTCAAACCGGCAAACTTAAAAAAATAAATAAATAACTATTTTACGCGCCAATGTCGGTGGTGGAGTAAACATGGAGGTAGGTATGGATGTAGGCAAGGAAGTACGGTAGATAGCAAGGTGAGGTGTGGAAATATATACTGTACGGTATATATATATATATATATATATTTTTTTACGACCCCGACTCTGGGCAAAGGCTTCAGGGCTTATCCCCAAGTCCCAGTAGTCCACCTTGGGGCCCAGTAATCCTCCTACACCTCCATATGTCACAATTTCGGCGCTAACACCCACTGTCCATATTGATTACTTCAGATCCACAAACTGTTCCCTGCCCCAGCCGGGATTCGAACCTGGGTCCATCAAGACTACAGGTCACCTCTCTACCGATTCAGCCACCGCCTCCCCAGCGAAAAGTGACAAGAAGTGCAAGATAACCCATTATATGCTAAAGGAAAAAATTGCTGTGTAATAATTCGTGCTGAAAGGATTACTCAATCGGAGTGATCGCAAAACCTGAGATAGCGTCTAACAAAGGATCGACAGTACGCGGGAGAGATCATACGTGACTTCGTTTTCGAGACTCAAGCGTGGCATATGCAGATAGAATAAATGAAAAAGACGCACTAACTACAGTAGCGGAAGATAATGCAGGAGAGAGAGAGAGAGAGAGAGAGAGAAGGCAGAAAAGTAAGAAGGAAATATAATGGTAAGAGGAAGAAAGCAAAGTGCAGGGAGAAGTGAGGAGCGCTGAGTGTGGTGTAGGTGTCTATTGAGAGGAAATGGATCAGTGATGGATATATGACATGGATGGATGAGGCGGGAGTGGGTGATGGGGGTTGTGATGTGTGGCGAGGTGGAGGGAAGGTGAGATTGGAGTGGGTGGAGGGTGTGCTGTGCTATGAGTGTGAGAGAGAAGATGAGGATGAAAATGCTTGATAGTAATGATCTGCTTGAGAAGGGTAATGAGGTGATATTCGTGTGAAGGGTGCTAAGCAAGGGGAAGGGATGAGGGTGGCGACATTGTAGTGACGAAACCGTATATGAAGATGAAGTTAAAGATGATTATAACGATGAGCAGCCACAGGTGTTAAATAATTACATCTATGAAAAGGTCACGGAGACCTGTCGGATATTTCTGAGTGGTATGGCTGTAACGGTAATAAAAAGGCTTACCATCAAATTACGGAACATTAAGAACAGGAGAGAGAGAGAGATATTTGTTAAATCGCCCCTGTCCGTCCGTCTGTCCGTCCATCTGTCCGGGCCTGTATCTCGGAAACTGTCAGCCTGTGGAGTGGCTTCATATCACAGAGAAAGATAGGGAATGTGTCGTAGTTGATGCCCGTATATGCAAAACTAGCAAGGGTACCCGGCGTTGCCGGACCAAAAAGGCAAACACTCTAATCCTCTTTGTTCTAGTTCAGTCTTTCTTTCTACTCCAGAAACACCATGTACCCCTTGTGCTTTTGAAGAGGGATTATAAGAGGTCTACGAACTTTCTGTATTGGTGCGCACATGTTTACTATTACCGGTGACCTCAAATGACCTCCTACTGGTGACCTCAAATGACCTCGGAGGTCAACCTCACAAAGCCTACGTCTGAACTGGAGGTCATGTGAGTCTCCATGCCAAAAAATGGGCTGCTGCGCCCAGTCCTTCGAGCGTGTATTTCCGGTGACCTCAAATGACCTCCAACCAGTGACCTTCAAATGACCTTAGAGGTCAACCTCACGTAGTCTATCTCCGAACTGTGAGTCTCCATGCCAAAAATTGAGCAGAAGGGGTGCCCGGCGTTGCCCGGGCCAAAAAGGCGAACACTCCAGCTCTGACCTCAAATGACCCAGATCTGAATGTTAACCCCCCCTGAAACCATCCTTGGGTCACCTTGATTCAGAATTTATATGGTTCTGGGGGTCTCTGGCCCTTGGTTTGGGCGTGACTAAAGGACAAACAAACAAACAAATAACTCAGCTCTTTTATGCATATACTTTACGAGCTATAACCATATATGGAAAAATCTGTCTTGTTAAGTTGGGCGTGTCTACTGGAGATTTCAACCCGACCTGCACAAGTAATCTGAAGATGAAACATGGCCGACCGACTCCTAAGAGTATTATATTATTATTATTATTATTATTATGATGATGATTATTATTATTATTACTATTATTATTATTATTATTATTATTATCCCCACCATTAATGTAGGAGTCCTAGTTTATGACCCTATATATGATATTGACATAGAAGTTGATATCTACATATTCTTTACCACATGGTGGGGATACGTCTTTGATAAAGGCTTGTTGTATAAGTAGCTGACATTTTATCCATTCTCAAGGGACACTTCAGCATCATCATAATGGTCCCTAGGTTCTGTCGAGGTGAGATCTAGAACATGGTTCTAGAACCTAAATACGAGAAAACTGTGGTTCCAGTTCCTTTTCCTGTGCTGCAGGACCTACAAGGATTGCTACATTGTAAGTGGTTAGCCATGAATTTGCCATAACCCAGCGCCGGCTAGTGGTGTTCTGCTTGGAGAAAGTTTTGAGTTCAACGCCGGCCACCACCAGTCTGGCCAAGCTACTAGTTGATTTTCTCGGAGTATATTATCCACCCACTACCTTACCCCTCCCCCACCGAAATTGCCGCCCACCTTCTCCACTCACCCCACCCCTCTTCCAGCCCCCTCATCAAACTTTTAACCTGGTCAGTACAGTGACGTATTTTTCTTTAAGGAGCTCAGCTTAAGCGATTTTATTCAACGTTGGAGAAATATTTGAAACTGGAGGGGTTATATTCAGCCTTCCTTAATCCGTTCGAGACGAGTGATCCTTCCTAAGTGGAATTACATCATCTGGAGACAACAAGTAGAAAATATAAAATTACGTCATTATATTGAATATTTTACGAGTGTCCGTCTGTTTTCCATATAGTGATTATGAGTAATTCTTTTTCTCTGTCGCCGTCGTCCCTCAAACAACACCATCTCAACAGAGTGTGACCGACCTGCCCTGTCCAACCACCACCACCACCCACCCTTATTCACCCACCACACATCTTTTGAATCCCCCTCATGTCATTTTTTTGTTTTTACCACCACAAAATACAGGCAGTACATAGGTATTAATTTTCTTCCCTGCCATGCATACACCAGACGTAAAAAAATAGGTATGTAAGTAGATAAGTAGATAAGTAAGTATGCAGGTAAGAATTAAGCTTGAAATGAGCGCTAAATACACGTGCTGGTAACTGGGCGAGGCCTTTCATGAGGACTGGACCTGTTTTTGATGATTCGCTCGCAAGTCACTCACGCCACACAAGGGGCTCGTTAGAGAGAGAGAGAGAGAGAGAGAGAGAGAGAGATTCCGGTCCTGCTGCAGAGAGAGAGAGAGAGAGAGAGAGAGAGAGAGATTCCCTTCCCTCTGCCTTTCCTTTCTTTCAAATCTGGTATCACCTTCTTCAGTACTAAGCTGGATATGACGAGGAAGTGTAGGGAGGGGGGGAACAGACGAGAAAATGCGATAGACACAGACAGTGAGAGAGAGAGAGAGAGAGAGAGAGAGAGAGAGGGCAGGAGGGGGGGGGTAGGGATATTTTGGAGATAGATCAGAATGCGTGTGTGTGTGCGAGAAAGAAAGAAAGGGGTGGCGGGCAGAGTGAAGTGACAAAATTAGGGATCAGGGAAATAAGAGAAGAGAGAATGAAGATGAAGACTGAACGGGAGTATAAAGGACTTTAAGAGATAGCAGCCGCAGCCGCAGACTTACTGGTTCATTTCACGCCGTTCAATGGATGCATTAAAAAAATAAAAAAAAATCTTCTTCACCCATGAATTCCTGCAGCCGAAACCAGTAGAAAAAAATGAGAATTTCCAAAACAGTGTACAGGGGGGAAAAAATCATACGAAAGGGTGACTGAAGAATAGATTCTACAGTAGACTATAACGTTTTGTAGGCGTGTTTATCTTGAGTGGTAGTTAGGTACGTATTCAAGCGACGTTCAGATGTTATTAATTTACTGTACCGCTGCCCACCACACTGAAAGACAGATTTTTCCATTCAATGCCTGTCCCGAGAGATTTTAAAGAAAGTTAAGGTAATTTTAAAACTAATTTTCAATTAAAAAAAAAATGCTATAGCAACTTGGGTTTAATCCTCAACTTCTACGGAGCTACAGTTTTATAAGGAAGATCATTTTCACGTATAAGGTCATCAGTAGTTGTAGCAGCTCCGTAACAAGTGATAGTTAGACCGACGTTGATATAGTGTCTTTGTACACAATACTAACGTTAGAATTACATCCTGAAGTCTCTCAGAACTCTCACTTGGCACCTGTATTGGCAACGCTTATAAAGAAATACCGTGTCTTCATTTAACTGGAAACGTTTGCCAAGTGCAAGGAGCGGGGGAAGAATTCGTGGAATGAGAGGGGAGGAGGGAGAGGCTGGGTGAGGGAGGGGAGAAAAGAGACGGAAAGGAGAGAGGGTGGGACGGAAGAAAAGAGAGAGGGAGGAAGAGGAGATAAGAGACGGAGGGTGAGGGGGCGAATCCTTAGCCTCTCATAACTTCTTTCATCTTGACCCATTTTTTGACGCGCCAAATTCACCTCCAGTCATGAGAGGGAGGAGAGGAGAGGGGAAGAGGAGAGAGAGGGGAGGGAGGCAGGGAAAGGGAGAATAGGGGAAAGGTGTTGGAGGGAAGAGAATGGGGGACGGAAGAGAGTGGGGGAAGAGGAGGAGGAACAGGTGAAACTGGAGAGAGGGGAAGAGGGGAGTGGAGGGAAGAGCGAAGTGGGAAAGAGAAAAAGAGGTTGGAAGTAGGAGAGAAGGAAAATGAGAATCGGAAATAGAAGATAAGAGTTGAGGAGAAATAATCTAGGAAAGGAGAATAATTTAAGAGTGAGAGAGAGAGAGAGAGAGAGAGAGAGAGATGACACCAGGGAGAGGAAACGGGAGAGTGGGGGGAAGAGCAGGAAGGGGGGAGCGAGGAGGTGAAGGAGGAGCAGGAGGTGTGAAGAGTGTGTTAAGAAGCACTCACTCACACTCACTCTCTCTCACCCTTTCTCACTCTCTCTTTGTGTTGCAGATTGTTTCCTCGTGCATTGTTTCCTCTCTGTCTGTCTTTCTGTTTGTCTTTCTGTCTGTCTGTCTGTCTATCTATCTGTCTCTCTCTCTCATTTTCTTCCCTATCCCTCTTGTAATCGTTTCTTGCCTCCATCTTTTATTTTCTTATGCTTCTTCTTTCCTTCCTGTTATCGTCCTTTTCCCTTCTTCATTTATTCACTGTTTTTTGCTCTCCTTTCTTTCCCTCTTCATTCCTTTATTATCACTCGTATCTTCCGTTTCACCGTTTTCATTCTTTCAGTCGCCTTCTATCCTTGTCATTTCCTTTTTTTTTTAATTTTCCTTCCTACATTCCTTCCTTACATCACTCCTTTTTTCGTTCCTTCCAGTATCTCTTTTGCTTTTGTTTCTTTTGGTTTCCTTCCTTTCGTCTCTTCTTCCTTCCTTATTCCTCATTTTCTCCTGTTTGCATCCCTTCCTTCCATCCTTCATCTCTTCGTTCCCCTATTAAATTTTGCAGTCTTTAGTTTCCTTCTTCCATCTTCCTTTCCTTTTTTCCTTCCATACCCTTCTCGTTTCTCCACCTCTACCTTCCGCGTTTCTTCTATTCTTCCTCTTCTCCCCTCACCTCCTGGCTTCCTCCCTTGGTCGCTTCCTCCCACCCTTATAGTTATCTCTAAGTTGCCTTCTCTCTTCCTTCTTTCCTCCCTACCTTCCATCCTTCTTTCCTTCCTTCCATCCTTCTTTCCTTCCTCTCTCCTGTCCTTCCACCATGCCCCCCATCTTTCTCTCATAGCTTCTCTCAGTCCCTTGTGTTCTCCTGTGTTTCTTCCTTACCTCATTCCTTCCCATCCCTCCTCCCCCTTCTGTTTCCTTTCCAGCAGTCCTTCCACCTTGCCTCCCTCATCCCCTTCTACTTTCCATTCCAGCTTCTCATTCTTTTTCTCTCATCCTTCCTTCCCTCCCTTCCCTTCTCATACCATCCTTCCTTCCCTCCCACACATCCTCACTCTCCTTCTTTCCTTCCGTCCAAGTCTCCCTGCCTCCGTGCACGTAGCATAGGCACAGATGTGTTGTCCTTCCGCCAGGAAGTACTTAGGGAGGGAGGGGTGGACGAGAGGAGCTGGAGGGAAGACGGTATGGAGGAAAGAAGGAAAGGAAACGAGGAGCTGGAAGAGAGGAAAGAAGAGATTTGCTAGGGAAGGAGAAAAGTGCTGGAGGAGGGAAGGAGGGATGCAGGAAGGAAGAGAAAAGGAAGGGGGGAAGGAGAAAATGGAAGAGGAAAGGGGAGGCTGAAAAGGAGAGGAGGAAAGAAGACTATTACAATGTGGAAGAAGGAGCAAAAGAAGAAAAAGAAGGAAAGACTTGACTATGAAGATGGAAGGGAACTGGCTATATAGAAAAAAGGAAATGGTTTATGTATATACTGTATATAGGTAGATAGACAAAAAGATAGATATAGATAGATGGATATAAAGAGAGAGAGAGAGAGAGAACTGCTGACTCGATCATTTCCCACTTCACTTTCTTCCTTTCTCTCATTATCTCCCCTCTAACCCTTTCCTTACCCTAATTTCTCTCTCTCTCTCTCTCTCTCTCTCTCACTTCAGTAGATATACTTGGTTCACTTCGCTATTTCTTTTTTTCTTTTTCATCTTTAGTTAGCCTCTCTCCCTTATCATCTCTGCCATCTTTTCCCGATTCCTTTCTGACCTGTATCTTTTTTCCTTCTTGACCTTCTCTCGTTTATCATTTTCTTTTCCCGTCGCTCCATCGCCCTTCTCAGTGACCATTCTTCCTTGCCCTCCCTCTTTCTCCTTTCCTTGTTTACTGATCCCCCTTTTTTCCTTTCTTCCCTCCATTCACTCTTTTATCTTCCTCTCTTCCTAACTTCCTCTGCTCATCTTCCTTTACTCCTCTCTTTCTTTTTCCTCACTCATTTTAGTCTTAAACTTTTTTTCCTGTAATGCCTCATTTCCAGAGAGAGAGAGAGAGAGAGAGAGAGAGAGAGAGCTTGGCAGAAGAAGCAAGGAGAGGGAGTTAAGACTGAAGAGGAGAGGCAGGAAGGAAGGGAGAGAGAAATGAGAACGGGTGAGGTAGAGAATGAAAAAGAGGGAGGGTGAGACAGAAAGAGTGAGGCAGGGAATGCTGAGGCAGAGAGGGTGAGGTAGGGAGACTGAGGCAGGGAGGATGAAAAAGAGAGGGGTGAGGTAGGGAGGATGAGGGAGAAGGGGTGAGACAGGGAGGGTGAAGGAGGAGGAGGAGGCTGGGAAAGGGTGAGGCAGGGAGGGTTTAGGCAGAGAGGATGAGGCAGCAGGGGTGAGGCAAGGAGGGGTGTAACAAAACGGGTGGTGCAGGGGAGGCAGGGAGGGGTGAATCAGAGCGGGGGAAGGGGCTGAGT
This sequence comes from Coenobita brevimanus, assembly GCF_032717465.1. NCBI lineage: Eukaryota > Metazoa > Arthropoda > Malacostraca > Decapoda > Coenobitidae > Coenobita > Coenobita brevimanus. Next base: position 3,837,847 of record NC_137033.1, on the reverse strand, counting down.
TAGAAAAGAGAGGCAAGAGAGAGAGTGGGTGGGTGGAGAGGGTGGGGCAGGGAGGGAGGGGTTGAGGCAGCTCTCAGGGGACAGTCAACACTCCTGATCCATAAATTGATTTAATTTTGACGCCTCGCTGCGGCGTGTGTGGGGCTGGCGTGGGGGAGGGGGTGGCGGTGTACTGGAGGCGGTGGGGGAAGGAGAGCACTGGTGGTGGTGGTGGTGGTGGTGATGTGGGAGATTATGGTGGTGGCAGCAGCAATGGTAATGGTGGTGGCGGTACATGGCGTCCGTATACGTGTGACAGTGGCATGTGGAAGTGATGTTAAGGTGGGGTAGTGATGGTTGTGGTGGTAGCGGTGATGGTGACGTAGTGGTGTGGAAAATGGTGGTTGTGGTGGTGTTTGTGGTGGCAGGCTGGAGAGAGCAGTGACGATGGTGGTAGTGTATGATGATGGTGGTGGCAGTTGTGGATATTGTGAGGGTGTATGCGGATATGGTGTTTGTGATGATGGTCAACCAGTGTGAAGTGGTGAGGGTCGTGCCAGAAACATGAAGCGGTGATTGTGGTGGCAGTGGTTGTAGTAGGGATGATGGTGGTGGTGGTGACTGTAGTGGTGGTGGTGGTGGTGATGACGTAGTGGTGGTAGAGGTGGTAATGGCTGTAGTAGTGGTGGTGGTTGTATCAATGGTCGAGGTAGCAGTGAGGTGTTGGAAATAGCAAGAGTTTGTGCCGGTGGTATGGTTAGCTGGCGATGGTGGTAGGCTGAACGATGATGGTGGTGGTGGTGCTGGTGGAGGAGATGGGCTGAGTGTTGTTGTTGTTGTTGTTGTTGGTGGTGGTGGTGGTGACAGTGGCGGAGGCAGACTGAGCGACTTTGTTGTTTTTGCTGTTGTTGATGGTAGTGGTGGACATAGTGGTAGTTGTAGTAATGGCAGAGGAAAAGACAGTAGCAACAGTGACAGTAGCTGCAGATGGAAAAGCCTTTTGTGGTAAGATAGGCGAGAGGAGCAGCGTGGCAAAAGAGGACATAAGTTGTGTTTGGTATATGGGTGGTAGATAGGGTAAACGGTGTTGCCGGTGTGCTATAGTCTTTTCACTGTATCTTAGCCTAAATTTGTCATCTCTCCATCTATAATGTTGTGGGGCAACAGTATATTGACAATAGAATACGATGGTTGTCACAAAGAAGTGTTACTGATAAGCTGTAGTGCCGTAGCAAGTCTTTTACACTTACTGAGCTGCTTGAAATAAGCTTCAAAAGAGCGAAAAAAAACGGCCAAGTTAAAGGCGAAAGAACTAGAATGGTGATTTTACACCTTCAAAACGAAGGAGTTTGCCCTAGAATGAGTAAGTCTGACGTTAGCAAGAATATGTCAACGAAGATGTCTTGGTACAGGAAATAGTTGAAAGTGACAACTAAACCCCAGCAGAAAGACAGGCCTTGAGAAAAGTAAAGTCGTGTGGTGGTAGAAACAGTAAGGCAAAAAAAAAAGTAATGGCAATGCAGAAGTTAATGTTGGTAGTTACAAAAGTTGGTTGCCGTAATGCTAGTGGCAGGAGTGAAGCGATGGTGGTGACTGGTGGCAATTTTTGTGATGATACTGGTTGTTGTGATGATTATGGTACTGGTGGAGGAATGGTGATGATTGTGGTGAGGGTAGTGTAGGCAGAGGTAGTGGTGATGAATGGCAGGTATTGTGGTGACGGTAGTGATGGAGGTTGTTGTGGTGTTAATGGCTGTGGTGAAGAGGGTGATAGTGATGACTTTTAGGATGTTGGTAGTTATGGTTGTTGTGGTAGTGGTGGTTGACTGGTGATGATTATGGTGATGGTAGTTATGGTGGTGGTTGTGATAACAGTGATGAAGGAATAATGATGATTATGGTGAGGGTAGCGATGTTGGTTGCTGTGATGATGGTGGTAGTGATGAAGATGGATTGATGCCGATTGTGGTCGTGATAGTGATGATGGTTCTTGTGATGATGGTGGTAGTGGTGAAAGAATTTTGGTGACTGCAGGATTGTTTCTGATGGTGGTTGTTATGGTGATTTTAGTGATGATGAAGTAGTGATGCTAGATATTTTGATGGCATTGGTATTTGGATAGTGGTGAGTGCCGCGAATATAGTGTTGATAGTTACGGATAAAAGATAATCACAACAGACTATCCTTTTCTTTTCCATCCTTAAGTTTTCATGTGTCAATCTCCTTTCCTTCTCTGAAAAATATAAAAAGTCTTTCTGATGATCATATTTCACTTACACCTGTCCAAAAATATTCCTGCTCTTTTCAGAACGGTCCTGTAGTGATTGCCTTCTTTCAATTTAATCTCACTTTTTTTTCCCAGTTCGTTCCAGAAAACTTCTTCGTCTTGATGGTGATTATTCTCGTCAACTTTAACTTGAGTCTGCCACTTTTCTCTCCTCCTCCCTGTTTTTCTTCTCTCCTTCTTTCTTCTTCAGTCTTAATTTTCTTTCTGTCCATCTCTCTTTCATGTGTGTTTTATCCTGTCCCTTCGCCCTTCCTTTATCGTCGTTTTATCTCTTCTTCCTCTTTCCTTCTTATTTCGTTTCATATTTTTTTTGGTGTTTTTTATGTTCATACCAATACTTCCCATAATTATCTTACCTCTGCGTCTTGTTCCTCTCTCTTTCCTTCTTCAGTCCTTCATCCCTGCTTCTTATTTTTTTTTTTATTAATTTTTATTCTCAGGCTTGCAATGTGAAAGCATGTATTTTTTGCTTGACGTCTGTGTGTGTGTGTGTGTGTGTGTGTGTGTGTGTGTGTGTGTGTGTGTGTGTGTGAATAAAATTACTTAGTTTTTATCTGTTTTATCCAAATTTAGTGCACATGGTTTTAGATAACAAGAGACCAAAGGGCTAGGTCAAATCTGACTTAGCAGTTTCAACGTAGGCAGTTTTTATTGATTTAGACCAAACTTGGTGGAAGGGTTGAGGGTAGAAGAATGAAGGGGTTCGATTCTGTGAACAGTCACTCATAGACCTAGGTCACAGGGCAAGGTTAATGTTCAGCCTGGGCATATGTTTGTGAGCAAAATAACTAAAACAGCTTTGATCTGATTTGGACCAAACTTGGCGGAAGCGTCGAGGATAAGCCAAGGGGCTGACGTACTGTTTTTGAGAACAGTTGGTCAAAGGTCAAGGTCACATGGCAAGATCAACATAAATAATTTCTAACCGATTTACTTAAAACTTTGTAGAAGGGTTTGGGACTACAGTGGTAATGGAATCTGATTTTGAGAACAATGAGTCAGAGGTCAAGGCCACTGGGGAAGGTCAAAATTCAGATCAACGCACATGGGTAAGGAAAACAGTTTTGGTCTGATATGAGCCTCATTCTGTGGAGGGGCTAAGGGTCAGGCAAGAATGAAGAAGTTCGATTTTGAGAGCAGTCAGTCCAAGCTCAGGGTCGCAGTGCAGAATAAAATGCTTGACCCTTTGACGTCGGCTTGGAATGATCGTTCTAGTTCATTGTTTTCTTCATTACTTTCTCCTAAACTTACCAGGCTTGTTTTCTCCTTCCGTCGTTTTTCCCCCTCTCTCATTCCTGTTTCGCATTTTTCTTATTCTTCCGGTTTTCTTACATTATTGAAAATCTGCATCAGACCTCTTCCTTCCCCTCTCTTACTCACTCCGCTCCCCTTCGCCCTTCTCTCCATTTCTTTCCCTTACTCTAATATGATCATTCCTTCCCATTATTCTATCACTCAACCCTGACTCTCTCTCTCTCTCTCTCTCTCTAGCCGAACACTTTTCACCTCTCCTCCCCAGGTTCTCACCGCATCCCCACTCATCTTCGCCTGTCCTGTGTTAATTGCAAGTGTATTTAATTGAAACTCGAGTTGGCGTTGCGTGTGAGTGCACAGACCAGTGGAAAAGGTTTGAATTGCTTGTCTGGGGAGAGTGAATGACTGAATGAGTGAATAAGCGAGTGAATAATGGAGTAAATAGCTGAATAATGAAATGCTTGAGTGAGTGAATGACTGGGTAATAATCGAGTGAATGCATGAAGAGTGAGCCAGCAGAATAATGGAGTGAATGAGAAAAATGAACTACGTTAATGAGTGACAATATTTGAATGAATGAGCGAGTGAGCGAGACATAATGAAGACTGAATTCACTCTTTAATTACTTTTGGAGATAGTGGGTGAGTAAGGGAGGGACGGAGCGAGTGAGTGAGTGAGTGAGTGAATGACAATGACAGGATGTAGACTTGAAGATGAGTGGCTGATGAGTGAAGTTGAATATTGGGTGACGGGCCTAGATGAAGTCATGAGTGATTATTGATGTGACCCGGATCTTTACTTGGCGATATGGAGGCACAGGTCAGTTATTATTATTATTATTATTATTATTATTATTATTATTATTATCTTATTCTTACTCTTATTATTATTATTATTATTATTATTGACGTTTTGTTGTTGTTGTTGCTGCTACTGCTGCTGCTGTTGTAGCTGTTTAGTTAGTTTTCAGAGTTAGACACTTAACTTTGTCAAATTATCTTGTGATTTTTGTTAAACCCGCTAATTACTAATTAAAGTTCTTTCTCTCCCAGGTGAGTGTGTAGGTACGAGGCCTCCCGGGTCATGTGCCTCAGGTCAGGTCAGGTTAGTGCATATAATACCTCAGTTTCCTATTGTAATATATTTGTATATTTTTAATATCAACCAGAATTCCAAAATATCATACAGTACTAGAATAACGTACCAGGCACAGAAGTGAATTAATAACAAGAAGTGTTTGGGAGCCTCCCTAGCCGCAGAAAATTACCGACCCCGTTATGGATCAGCAAGCTAACTGCACTTGTGTGTGCGTGTGTGTGTGTGTGTGTGTGTGTGTGTGTGTGTGTGTGTGTGTTTCATTCTTCTTCACCTTCTCTTCTTCACACAGTCCTTGTTTTTCCGTCTCCTTATTTCTTTATATATATATATATATATATATATATATATATATATATATATATATATATATATATATATATATGTGTGTGTGTGTGTGTGTGTGTGTGTGTGTGTTTGTTTGTTTGTTTATGATGTATCAGTGCGCGTCCACACATGTACTCAAACATATGTTGGTAACACAGCTGGCAACATGTTCGGGAACATGTTTGCAGCAGTATTTGGACAAATGTGTGTAAACATGTTTCAGTGCAGTTTCGAACACTGGCAGAAGAGGCGATGGGATAAGTGTGTCCATACCAGGCAGCTGAGACTTCATCATGATGTTGCCAACATGATCAGGACGCTGCTGTTCCCAACATGTTTGCAGCGTGTTCGTTACTGTGTTGCTTACATGTTGCCAGCACTTGTTTGAGCACACGTGTGGACGCGCCCTTAAATGAATGGAAACTCCGTCTCGTAGAAAAATTACGAAAGCAGTATATGTAGTGCATTTTAAGAAGTCAAATATTTTTAGTGTCTGCTTCTGTATGTTAATTTTTGCATCTTAACTGCCGTCTCAACACCCAGGATGCATCACTACCCTCTATTAAGTAACTTAACAACATCGTGTAGCTGTGTGTTCACTGCTGAACACTGACTGCTGATGTCTTCTGTCACAGCCATCTCAAATTTCATAATTATCTGCCTGTACTGAGACCTAGAGGCGAGGTTCCTGCACCCTTTGAGACGAGAAGTATCGTCATGATAGAGAGAGAGAGAGAGACAGAGACAGACAGACTGAGACAGAGACAGACAGACTGAGACAGAGACAGAGACAGACAGACAGAGAGTACATAGTAGTACATAGGAGGTACAGATAACAGGAGGCTCTCCCCCACCCACCGTACCATCTGGTTAACCCGGCAGGAAAAAGAAAAAGAAACACCATGTTTGTTAGAAAGAACAAGCATAGAAATTTTATAGGGAGGGGCAGACCAGGAACGACTATGCACCAGGTAATCTTTGTTTTATAGATCTTTAAAAAAAAAAGCAACACAATCGCCGAATGTTCTCGTTTATTAAACAAAATTCTCCCAGTCGTCAGCATCACTTCAACTTGGAAATGAATCACACACACACACACACACACACACACACACACACACACACACACACACACACACACACACACACACACACACACACACACACACACACACACACACACACACACACACACACACACACACACACAGAGACGATACCTCATCTAGGCTGCTACACAGCTCCTGGCTGGATGCTTCGTCTTTCAAATTAATCATGTCAGCCTGACATGAGGCATTTCATCCTCAGACCCATTCCCACAAACGGCTTGTATATTGATGGCGTCAGCAGCTCTTCTCTCCTTCTCTCACTCACCTGAATAAAATGGTATGCCGGTAGCCAGAATACAACATTTGAGTATATAACAAGCCACTGAAACTTAAACTGAGGTTGGCTACTTTCGTACAATATTATATATCTCCCAGCTTTTCTTTCCTCTTTCCCAATTTTAGTTTATTTTTCTTTCCTCCTTCTCCCACTCCTGTCCTTTGTTGATTTATATCTTACCAATTGTCCTTCCTTGAAGTCTTTATAAAGTGTTCAACATCGTTACGTCCTATTTCTTTCCTAATCCATACATAATATAAAACTTCAAAATGCTTCTTAGTGTATGTATTTAAGGTCATGGCTGTAAAATATTGTCTGACGTTTCCAGTCATATGAAACAAACATTTCTTCTCAAGAAACGTTATAAACATAAGGGAAAAATTGCCTGGCAGTACAGCGTAGCAAGCTATGGTACAGTATTAAGAACCTGAAGTTAATATTATTGGTTAATTATGATTAACCAAGTAACTTCAGGGTGTTACTAACTTGTTTTTCTCAGCTAAAAATATTCAAAGTGGATTTTTTTTTTAATGTGGATCAAATGTACAACCGTATAGCAACTGCATTATATTATGTGTGCCAACTCTTAATAAGATTGTGTAAAGTATTATTTCTGGTCATCCTTTCAGACGGCTCCAAGCAGTTTTTTTCCTTGCTTCTGCTTAATAATTTATCTCGCACTTTTCTCCCGGCTTTGGATGGAGGAACTGGTGAGTGGAAGTGGGAGAGTCTTCTTCCTTTGCCATCCATTCTTTGACTTGGAGGACTGAATTTTAGTTTTAACATTTATCACAAACTGTCTCCAGATAACTAATATTTGCAGTTAGACACGGCTCTGTTCTTTTCATTTTGTTTATCCATGTTTCCTTCCTTGTCTCCGTCCTCCTCCTGTCATATGTCTTTCTTCCTCACACTCTCTCCCTCACATCTTCCCCTCTAACGCACCGTGAGACATGGTTTCGCTACCACCCTTGGGACACTCTCCTTTCCCCTCCATCCCTTTTCTCCCTTCCCTTGCCTCTCTTCTCTCCCCTTTTCTCTTCCTCTCGTTTCTTCCGCTGGTCTTTCCACCCCTGCTCCCCGTCCCGTCTCCTAGCGTCGTTCATTTTCTTTTCTCCCTTTTATACTTTCTTTCCTACCTCCTTCCTTCTTCCTTTTTTCCTGATTACCTCTCAGATTCCGGTTTCCTGTTTGCTTTCCTTACTTTTCTTTCTCCTTTGGCTTGGTTCGTTTTCTTCTCTTCTCAGTTAAAATCTCTTTTCACCTTTATCCCTATTTTCATCCTCTTCGTTCTCACTTATCTTCCTCTTCTTCATCCGTACACTTCCATCTACCACCCACCTCCATCCTCAAGTCTCACTCCATCCTGCATCCAATACCCATCCTTCCCTGGTCCATGGTGCCTTTTTATACTTACTGTACACGTTCATTTTTCTTTCCTTCCTGTCCCCTCTCCCGTCATGTCTTCATCATCCAGTCCTTCCCCATATCCTCTTCCCCTGCTCTCCTTGCATTTTTTTTATTTATTTTTATTTCCTGCCATCATCTCCCTCAGCCTTACCTCCCCTCCCCTTGTATCTCTTCTCTTCTTCCCTAGTCTTCCTCTCACTTATGCATTTCTCCCCTTACCTTTTCTCTCTCCTCCTCGTCCTCCCTCCATCCGAAACCCCCCGTACCCCCCTTCTGTCTGTCTGTCTGTCTGTCTGTCTGTCTGTCTGTCTGTCTTTCTCTCTCTCTCTCTCTCTCTCTCTCTCTCTCTCTCCCCTAATCTTCCCGTCTGTCTCCCTTTCTCACTGTTTTTTTCACCATCTTGCCCCTCACTCCTGCCCACACCGTCACCCATCCTCGGTATCATTTTCATTCTTTCCTCATCTTAAACAAGTTCCCTTCTACTTCGCATCTTTCTCCTCTCTCCCTTCACTCTCATTCACTCTCCCTTCACCCTGACCCACCTTCACCCTCATCCTCACCCTCACTTTCTTTCCACCCTCGCTCACTCTCCCACATCACCGTCGCTCTCCCTTCACCCTTACTCTTATCCTCACTCTCCCTTCACCCTCACTCTCACCCTCGCCTTCACTCGCCCTCCCTTCACTCGCCCTCCCTTCACCCTCACATCACCCTCCCTGTTCCCACCCTTTTCCCTCCCCTGTCAGTCAGTTACCCTAATTGGCTAAAATTCTCGAGTCTTTCCCTCTCTCCCCTCTTTTTCCCCTCCCTCCCTCCCTCCTGCTCCCTCCACCTCCACCTCTTCTTTTTTCTTCGTCTTTCATGCTCATTTCTCCGCCATTCTTTCTCCTTCACTAGTTTCCTCCCTCCCTCCCTCCCCTCTGCTCCTTTTTTCTCCATATCTCTTATTATTTCTGTTTTCATGCTTATCATTCCTTTATTGTCCCTCTCTGCTTCCCTCCCTCCCTCCGTCCCTGCTCATTCTTCCTCCATTCTTTGCCTCCTTCTCTCTTCTCAGGACTCTCTTCTCCTCCAACCTTATTCCCTTTCATCTCCTCCCTCTAGTTATCACTTCCCACTTACCTCTTTGATGTCCCTATATTCTTTCTTCCTTCCTTCACTTCACCATCACGTCTTTCCCTGTGTATCTTCGGTCTTAGTATTGCTCTTTCCTCCTCTGAATTCCCCCCCGTTCTTCTTCTTTTTAGTTTCTTTCCCCCTTCATTTCTGGTATTTCTTTTACCGTCACTGCTGGTATTTCTTTCATCGTCCTCCCATACTTTCCCCTTCCTCTTCCTCTACTGTACTAACTCTGTGTTATTCTTTTTCCACCCTAATGGCCTTTTAGCCCATCCTTTTCCTTTCTCTCACTCTCCCCTTCTCTCTCTTCCCCTACTTTCATCTTTATTCTCTCCATACCACCTCTTTTTCATTTTCCTTCTCGCTCTTATCTACTCTCCTTCTGTTCTCTTCTTCAGCTGCTCTTCCCATCTCTTCCTTTTCCTCCCATTCTCGTACCTACTATCAGCACTTCTCACCCTCTCTCAGCCTCTCACTTCCCCTCCCCCCTCACCCTCGTGTCTTCCTCTCACCCTCCTTTCTCCGTCTTTTCAATTCTCTCTCCGCCTTCCCTTTCCTGCACCCCAACCTCTTCCCCTCACACTCCATTTTCTTCACGCCTTGTTTGTTCTGTTTGTTTACCTTTAGCCTCCCGTTTTCTTCGTGTTTATTTATATCAGCATTTTAACTATTACTTCTCTATTTTTAGGTTGGTAAGGATGGGACTATTTGTGAGTTACTGTAGGATAGGAGTTGAAGTGCTAGAATGTACTAAAAAATTTAAATGCTTAGAACAGGAAACACTGGTAAAGAATGGTAAATAAAGAAGAGGAAATTGCTTGTATCTCTATTGTGAATTACGGGAAGGAGTGTCAAGGGAAGGAGAGTGCAGATGCTTCCCCATCCTGCAAAACCAAAACTTAGCTACAACGGAGAATTTATCGTAAGTATATGATTCCCAGCATTGGAACCTGGAGCTTAACAGTCTTTGAAAAATAAGCATACGAGTGCCGAAGGAAATACTTAAAATATAGTGCTGACAAATGTATTTATGGAGTGTGATAGATATACGTGTAAGAATAGATTTGTTCCTGGTACTTTTTGTTACTTAAGAGTCAAATTATTGATAAAGATTAATTTTTTTGGTGATAAAAGTGCATTTGATGGGTGGATTAGAATGATGGTATTCGTGGGCTTGGATGGAATTTCACTTACCCTTGGAAATTTTGAGTTCTTCAGTATGATGGTTCCATTTATTATTTCTTCCATATACTGTAAAACGATTACATGTATCATGGGAAGAATGTCTTATAATGACGGGGTTAATTGAGTTTATACTTAATCCCTTCGCTACAGTGAGGGGGGGGGGTGAGTGAGATGTGGGAGGGGAGGGAATGGGAGACCGAGGATGAGATGGGAGGAATGGAGAGATGAGTGAGAGTGGTGTGGGTATGAGAAAGGGCAGCTTAATGCCGGAGGAAAGGATGAAATGGAGGTAATTCGTTTGTGGCCTCTGATGTCGAGTTTAAGACATCTTGTTATAAAGAGACTATAACAGATCTCTCCAGACTAGAATAAAGTAGACTCGAGGAAGCAAAAATCATTCTCATAAAACTCATCATTGTACGAAAAGGGATAAAGAATAATAAAGAAATACTGAGGCTTAAGAAAAGGCGAGACTGCACGAAACCAGAGAGGAAGTGAGCCGAACACAGGCTGGAGGGTGGGTGAAGGGGCAGAGGGAATGGGGAGATGGATGGCGCAAGGGAGAGGAAGGGAAGACTGAGGGAGAAAAGACGATATGGATGGTAAAGGCCAGAAGTGGAGATGGGATGGAGTGAGGAGAGAAAGAAGGGAGCGGGAGGTGAGTGGGAGGGAATATGGGACAGGAACCGGATAAGGAACATGGGATGGAAGGTGATGGAGCAGGCCTGAATAATACGGGACGAGAGTTAATGTAAGTGGAGAATTATGGTAGATGGATGGACAGGATGAAAAAGGATGAGGAAATATGGAGTGGATGAACAGACAGTATGATATAGAGCTGGATGGAACGGGAGAGGCAATGTGAGGCGGGATGGGATACACTCGATAGGCTGATGAATATAGGATGGGAAAAGATATGGATAGGAGAGAGGTAAAGCAAAGACAGGATTGGGGAGAATCATGGGAGGTAGAGTGATATAGGGACGATGGTCGAAGTTGAGAATAGGGTTAAGTCGTGTGTGGGGTGGGGAGGGGTGAGCGAATAGTGAGGGATGGGGTGGGGTGTGATGAGATGGGATGGCATGAGGCTGGGGGAGTGACGGGTTGGGTGGATGGGGTGGGGTGGTGGACGTGTCAGGCGTAATGCTGTTATTGTCATCGCTCATCACCTCCGCCCGTGACCTGACTCAAACGCCTCCTCACGTACTGAATGACTGACTGTTTAGTTGCAGATCACTTGATTCACATATTTGGCGACTGACTGATTGACTTACTGTATGACATAAGAATATGATTAACTGACTGACTGTTGAGCCTGTTTTACGGTGAACTGGGCACTGGTTCACCAAATGCAGGAAGTGACTGACAGTTTAATATCAGGGTCTAGTGAACATTGACTGATGACTGAGATGAGGGACAGGCTGACTTACTTGAATTACCGATTAAACCTTTCAGTCCAAGAATCTAATGCGTATTTTATTGTTACTACTTTCTGGCGCTTTTTTTAGCTTATGATACATATTTTGAACTGGAATGGTTAGATATGTACTCTGAATAAGCTCCTACATAACAAAAGACCTTTTCCAAGTTAAGTAAAATCGTCTGGAAGTAGCAAAAATACGCACAAAAAAGGGGCTTCACCCGACTGTTGGGTTGATGGGTGTCAGACTAACCTGAGATTGTCTGTAGTGTAGTGTTTGGTTCTTGCTGTGTCTAGACGAGTTTACTGACTTCAGGCGAGGCTTTTCTAACCGTAGGGATCACATCTAACCTTCAATAATCCCTTCACTACTAGTTTTCCTGAAGTTGAATACGGTCGCTTGGTCGAAGCTTGATAAAAGAAAGACGTCAACATAGTGAAAGGGACAGTTGGCTGATAAAATGAAAAGATAACTGATGGACCGGACTGACAGTGTGTGTTAGCTTACCTGACTAGCATACTGTGCAGATCACACCACATACTGCCCCTACAGATTTTACTGAAAGCATGGCCTACTTTTAACTGACTGTCAAGTCGAGGAAGTAACTGCTTGAGTGACTGAGTGGGTGTGATAGGTTGATATCATGGTGGTTATGTGGTGGGCTGAGGGAGGGGTGAGGGGGGAGGGAGGAGTGGGGTTAAGGGAGAGGTGAAGTGCAGGGAGGGGTGGGGTGCGTTGAAGCAAGGAGCGAGGTGGAGGGAGGAGTAAGGTGGAGGGATGGAGTACGTGGTGGAGTACAGTGGATAGAGAAAGTAGAGTGAGTAGGCAGCGAGACATAACAACAAAAAAAGAGGCTTAGCTTTTACTACGAGAAATCCTTTAAGCGTAGCGGAAGTACGATAATAAAGGGGTTAATGAAGTGAAGGGGATAAATTCAGCATCATATTCAGTAAAAAAAAAAAAAACACGGAAGTGAAATTTGATGGTTGGATGATTTTTATGAGTGTACTGACTGACGTGTAATGGCAATCGTAACACTGAACCCGAGCATAATGGCTGGCAGCATAATTTACCGCCATCTAAATAATCCTCTCCCTCCCACTTCCTTATTGTTCCGAGCCTGTACTTTTGTTATCATTTATTTGGTTCATCCATTTCACTTCTGTCACTGCCATCTCCACTGGCAACGTATCTCTGTCCACGCACTTTTTTTTTTTTCTCTCATCCCACTCCACGCTATTAAATTTCTTCTCCACCTCACTTCATTTCATTTACTTCCTTTTAATCCGAATCCAGTCCACTCCGTTCCCCTTCGTTGAGGTTCCAATCCACACTACTCCACTCCATTCAGTGCCCCTCCACCCCACTTCGCTCCATCTAGTTCCCGTCAGCTCCACATGTCCATTCCATGTGCTCGCCCTCTCCACCCTACCTCACTCCATCTTATTCCCATCTGCTCCATTCCACTTTATCTAGTAGCCTCCTCCACCCTACCCCAGTACACTCCACCTCCCATCACTAACCCGGCTCCACCACGGGACTGATAGTGAGTAGGGACAAACAAACACGTGGTGGGGCGCGTGCAGTGACCGCGTGGGCTCACCTGGAGACGCCACGTGTTCGCGCCAGCGTGGTTCCCTTTGCCCCTTCCCCCTCACCCTGTTCCTCCCCTATACCCCTGTGGTCACGAAGAGGCCAGTGTGTGTGTGTGTGTGTGTGTGTGTGTGTGTGTGTGTGTGTGTGTGTGTGTGTGTGTGTGTGAGAGAGAGAGAGAGAGAGTGAGAGAGATTACAGAAGGTGTGTGCAAAGGGAGCATATAAGTGAATGATTATTATAACACTAATGCTGTTGAGAAATTATAGACTGGTTAGCTTTCTTCGTCTCAGTCATCTCTCAGTCCCTTCCCCTCAGTTGTACTCCATCCTTTCTTCTGTTTTATCATCTCCTCCTCCATTTCCACGATCACTTCCTTCTCCTTTCCTCTTCTCGATTTCCTTCATTTTCTTCCCCCGTCTTTCTTCTCCCTATTTCTTTTCCTTTCATTTTCCTTCTCCTACCCTCCATTTTCTTCCCTATTTTCTGCCCTTTTGTCTTTTCCTATATCTTTCCCCCTTACTTTGCTTCCACCTCTTAGTCCTTCCTCTTTTCTCGGATTTTTTATTACTATCTCATTCTTGCTTGTCCCTATTTCTTTTCCATCTTCTCTTTCTTTCCCATCTTTTCTTTTCTTTCCTTTTCCCCGTATAATAATTTTCTCCTTCCCTTTCCCTCTTATGTCCTATCCCTGTATTCCCCTTTTTCCTCTATTTCTGCGCTTTGTAATTACGCCTTGCTCATTTTCATCGTTTTTTTTCCACTTCCGTCCCTATCTCCTTTCCTCTTTTCTCTCTCTCTCTTTTCCTCCCCCTTTTTCTGTTTTTTTATCATTATCTCCCATTTATTTTTCCATTATTACTTTTTCCATTTTCCCTTCGCAATCCTTCTCTGTTTCCTTTTCCTCCTTCCTCGCTGAACACTGAACAGGCAGGGACAAAAGTTCTCCTCATAGTTCACCTCATAACTTCACTCTCCTCTCCAGACGTACATCCCCGGCTGAGAGAAGCTTGCTGTGTATCTCTCTCCATAGATGATTTCCGTTGATACACTGCGTCAGAGGAGAAAGTGACGGACCTACTCTAAGTGTGAATTCGGTGGCCTTCCAAGTGGTGGTGGTGTTGCACGAGTGAACACGAAAAGAAGGCAGGAAGAAAACTGCTGCCACTTCCTCTCCCTTGCCAACTTCCTTCCTGTTCCCACGGCCACTGCTACTGCTCTCCCTTCCTCCTTCTCTCCCTCTTTCCCTCCCTCCCTCCTTCCGTATTCCCCCCAGCATCCCCCATGTCCGTCGAGGCTCCGTCCGTCTCCAACTTCATGTTTCACTTCCTTCTTCCCTTCCCTTTCCGCGTTGTTCTGTTTATTTCTTTTTCCTTCTTCTCTTCCCCCTCATCATCTCTCTCTTTTCCTCTTCCTTCTCCACTTTTCCCTTCCATCTCTCTCCACTTCCCGCTCTTCAACCCTCCTCACTAACTCCCTCTCCATATCATTCCCCATCTCGCTTCTCACTCTTCCATCTCCACTTTTCTCACCTCATCTCTTCACATTTTGCCCTCCTCCCCCAGTTCACTTCCTCCACATCCTCCTCCTTCTCTCTCCCATCCCCATCCTACTCGACAACCCCCCCCTCCTCGATCCCGTTTCCTCTCTACTTTCTCCACCCCCATCTCTCTACTTCCCCACTTTGCCGTCCCAGTCCTTTCCTCCTCTCCCCATCCCTCTCTCTTCCCTTCTCCTCTTCTTTCCCTGTCCTCTATTTCCACTTCCTTTTCCCTCATCCCTTGGCTCTCCACCTTCACTCCCCCTTCTCTTGATGTCCCTCTCTCCCCCTCACACGCCCCGTCCTCCCTCAAAATATCCTCTGGTCTGCCTCGTCCCCCTGTTTATTTAGGCCTGGTAGTGGTTGTGTCAGTTCCTCGTCACTGGTTATGTTAGGGTAGGAATATTTCAGGTTTATTTTGACAAAATATTTAACAGGTAAATTTATAGTTGTTGTAAAAGATGTGTAAAAGGGTTGGAAATGGGAAGTGAAATTTCCCCCACTAAAACAGTGATATGGCAATCAGCCCACTCATCACTCGTGTTGCAAGTTGCATCGTTTTTTTATGCATCAGAAAGAGGGAAGGAATGAAGGTGAATATACTGGAGTTTCCTTTCTTCTCTGATGTGTCTCCCATGTAAAATAATCACTCATGACTTGTACCTTTCCTTCCCACGTGAATATGGTACTGGGTTTGGATAGTGATGTTGATGATGATGATGATGATGATGATGATGTAGTATGTATGTGTGTGTACAGTGTAAATCACGAGTGCGTGTGATGTGTGACATTTATACCTTTGTGTGCCAAGATTCATGTATGTCCCATCCCACTGGGGGTTGCGTGGGGAGTGTTTCCACTGGCACAGCTTCTGCTTTCGTGTGCAATCTTGTGGGAATTCTTTTGTGCCAGGAATATCTATGTATGCTCTTCTTTGTATCGTTTGCTTTCGTGTGTGTGTGTGTGTGTGTGTGTGTGTGTGTGTGTGTGTGTGTGTGTGTGTGTGTGTGTGTGTGTGTGTGTGTGTGTGTGTGTGTGTGTGTGTGTGTGTGTGTGTGTGTGTGTGTGTGTGTGTGTGTGTGTGTGTGCGCTGGGAAGGGAGTGAGAGGGAAGCGACACTGTAGGGATCCGGAAAGTCATCAGGAAGTACGGGCGAGTGGGAGAGTGAGTGACGGGCGGACTGGGGTGAGGCCGGCAGGATGAGGGTCTGGGGGGTAAAGAGAGGGTAGGGTAGAGGGTGTGGGGGATGATGGGAGGCCAGGGCAGGACAGGGGGTATGAGAGATGGGAGTAGGGCAGGGCACGGCAGGGCAGGGCAAAGCAAGGCAAGACAGGGGATATGAGAGATGAGGGTAGGACAGGCAGGGTAGGGATGTGATGTTAGGACAGGGCGGGGCAGGACAGTTGGTAATATGGGTACAAGGGATTGTGAAGGAAATGAAAAAGTAGGAAGGTAGTGGGAAAAATATAGATTTTTATTATTTAGGCGAATGTTGTCGATCTGTCTACCCCCTAAGAATGAAGAAAGCTTTGAAGTACATAAATAACTAAAGAAAAATGCCGTAATCCACGTTGCACTTACTTGGGATATATATATATATATATATATATATATATATATATATATATATATATATATATATATATATATATATATATATATATATATACCATTGGATCCCAGAGCTGCTGGGCGAGGCATTGCACTGGGAGGGTACTAAGCGTACCGCCCTCCGCCTATCGGCTCATAGTCGCGAAGCTCATATGTCCCTACCCGGGGGTTCCCTACTTTATTAAGATATGAAAATTCGCAGTTCTGTCCAATACTCTGGACATTGTTCTCCAATGGTATATATATATATATATATATATATATATATATATATATATATATATATATATATATATATATATATATATATATATATATTCCCAACACTTTCCTGCACATCCACAACACAACACCCTTTAACATCCTCATTTGTCTGTCTGTCTCATCAAGTAACTCCCTAGGATCTTATAAAATAACTATTGTCCACTTCTTTTACTCCTGGCCTGTGGCCTTCCAACAGAGTCTAAGTTTCACTTCCATACGTTAGAGTGAGGATCATAATAATGATATGACACGACTGCTTCTACTTCCCTGCCGACTTCCCTATTCCCAGTCAGTGCTCTCAGCGTGTATCCAGTCTTTATTCCTTCCTTGTAGTACTCTGTCTTGCATTTTATCCTCTAAACTTCCGTCTTTGCACATTACACTGTCACCAAGGAGTAACCAAAACCTAGTGTAGCGGGAATTCATATTTGTTAGACCCGGTGAACACGAACGCCACCAGTTTATCAGGCTTTTGAAAGCCTCTTCCTTCCTCTTCTTCTTGAGTCCTGCTTGATGCTCGAGCCTGTTGCATGATGAATTGTAAGTAAATAGGTTATGAAAATAATAATGAATAAGTAATAGATATGTTTGTAAAGAAAATACTGAATAGAAAATAAGATAAGCAATGATAAGAGTGTAAATAAGTAACAGTGAATAAGTAATTAGGGAAATAAAGAGGAAAGAGCTAATTAGGCACGCTGACTGCTTTGATGGTGAGAAGCAGACGACGCGCCAGAGACTGATTCATGGCGATAATCTGGCCCTGTTCTGTGGGTTATTTATCGTAGTTATTTCCCCATTCATCTGTTTTCCTTCAAACCCACCGTCCTATAGCTAGAAGGAGGAGGGAGGTAAACTAGGATCTCTCTCTCTCTCTCTCTCTCTCTCTCTCTCTCTCTCTCTCTCGTGGATATCAACAAGGTCTTACTGTTTATACTGAAATGTACTAACCCTGTAAGAACCTAAAGCTCAGTTATAAGCCACATTTGCCTGTCTCCTGATAAATACTGTCCAGGGGGATAGTAAGCCACATGCAACTGTTGAAGTGGAAGATTGTAACGCTTCTAATTGGTTTACGTTGCATATTTCACATTAAATTACTACTGCATGTAATTTTTGCCATTTTAATATCATTGTGCTGATAACGTTGAACACGAAGGCAGATGTATAGGCAGGTAGGCACTGTGTAATAAGAATGTGAGGTACTTGAGTGGATAAGTAGGTGACAGGAAATTAGGTAGCAAGCTGGGAGGAAATATGGTAGCGAGGCCGGCACTCAGGTGACAGGTGAGTAGGTAGGCATAGGAGGTAGAGAAGCAATAACCCAAGCATAGGCAGACAAGCAGTACCCCAAGCAGACGCAGACAAGCAGTACCCCAAGCAGACGCAGACAAGCAATACCTCAAGCAGACGCAGACAAGCAATACCTCAAGCAGACGCAGACAAGCAATACCTCAAGCAGGAAGAAATATCGGAGAATGGTATTTCAGAGAGAGTAACCAAACCTACCAATGCACTGTCGAAGTTACAGGTACAGGATATACCGCAGGAGAACTTATGCTTTTCTTGGCATATACTTAATGCAGTATGTAAAAGCTAAACGTGTACAGAAGAATATGTACGGTAGACACATAGGTAGCCAGGCGAATATATAGATAAAGAGATCGACAAACTAGAAAAACAATACAGACAGGTATGTACTTTATGCGTATACCGATAACAGTATACAGTATTAGACATAACTATATACAAATAGATAGATAGGTAGGTAGGTAGGTAAGCAGACAGATAGATGTGTTGTCAGAGAGAGAGAGAGAAGGGGGTAGAGTTTCTCCAAGGCGGTCAGGGGTGTGGTTGCCTTTGATGTGTCGGTTTGTTGACAGTGTGAGGCGAGAAAGAGAGAGGCACCTGGATCCTCCCCCCCCCTACCCCTTACCTTCCTCCCTTCTCCCGCACCCCCACCTTTTTCCCCCCTCCCCCATCACCCCCCCCCCCCGTCCCAGCGTGGCTCCCTAGTGGCCAGAACACACACTCCAAAATAATGAGCTCCCAGCCTGCTTTTCGGAGTCTGTCTGCTTGATCCTGCTTCTTTTTCAAATACTCTTTTCTTTTTTCGTTATTATTCACGCTTCTCTTTCCTTCATCTTTTCCTCCTATTTTTCTCTGTTTTTCCTGGTGCTGTTCATATTCATTTTTACTGCAGAAAATGATACAGAAATATGCATTGATTTGGTCTGATACTTCTTATCACTTTACAGATGAAAATATGTATACCGATAATAGTGGGGGCGCTCACCATCCACCCACTCGATGTAGTACTGCTCTCGGTTGACTGCCCTTTCCTCTCGTCGTTCCTTCCTTCCTTTTCTCTCTTTACTAGCTTCATTCTTTCCTGTTCGTTCTGCCTATAGGTAACTCAACACTGAGTGACAAGCCAAATGGTTTCCTGTACACCAAGAAACCATTTACAGGACTACGCTGGGAGGTAACCATATAGCCAGATTAAGGCGCCTGGTGGTTTAGTGAACAGTTAAGGCGCTCCAGTCGGATTGAGCCGGTGTAGGTTTATATCCAAGGGATGGTTAGGGTTCATTGCCCACGTAATTGAGTGAGGCTGGTCACTCATTTTAAATGTCAGGACCAACTTGCCTAGCCCTGGGCTCCTACGCTCTTCATGGGCAGCACAGGATTAGATAATGGATGGATGGATGGATTCCTAAGGTTGAAAATACATACACAGGAGGTAGAGTGTTATTGGTGATGTGTTAATTGCTAACAGGGAAAACGCACCAAGAGAAAATAGATGAATTATTAATGCCTCACAGATCACCTGCTTCTGATGATATTTATGCCAGAGTACTGATGGAATATAAAGTTTTCAGTCCCATAATCAAAATGTCTAACAGTGCAATGAAAGCAGAAATAATGCCAGAGCCATTGCAGTTTGCAAGTATAGTTTATTATTTGTATTTCTAAATAATAGTGAGATGAAACATATGTCTCATGTTATGAACGAATCATTTTAAGTACGATAGTTGGAAGCTGTCCACCACGTATTAGTAAGTAATATTAAGGAACATTGAAGTTTCATCTTAATAGGGCATCAGCTTGGATTAACTGCAAGTATCTCATGCATCACAAATCTTGTCACCCTGCTCCAGGATACGAGGCAGTTGATAGGCATATACAGTAGCATATGACATAGTCTGCCCTGACGCATGTAAACGATTAAGCGCAGTTCCATCATTACCGCTATTACCACTTCCACTATCATGACCATCACACTGAACACTACCACCACAATAGCCATCACTGTCATCATGAACACAGTTGAATGCTCCAAGTGGCTTGGTCGTGGAATTAGGAACACATAACGAAATAACTTGTAATCAGCAGTTGTTCCAGTTTGGTTTCTTTGTAATCTTTGACTACAGTTCATCCCAGTCTGGACGTGATTAGTAAAACGGTAACAGCGGGTCCCACACCACGTCCTTTAGGGCTTACTGACATGAGGCAGGGCTACCGTAGTGCAAAATACATAACGTTGACAGAGCAACCTACGCCCCTGATAGCATTTACATCATAATGAAACTCTCCTGTCACCTCCAGCAGAATCGAACCAATGCGTGTAAGGCAAGACATGCACTCCGGCTGCGCAGATAAACGGTGAGATACCCTATTGGAAGAAGTCAATGTTTGCTAGTGAGATCTAACATTGTATATATATATATATTTTTTCAAGACTGGAGGTAGCTGATTCACTGCTTTAGGTCAGGAGACAGTTTTCCTTTTGCTGCTTGTGTGTGTAAGGTTTTATACACAGACACATGCAGACCGGTATTACCTTTTATTTACATAAAGAAGATTGAATACTGGAATAAGGTACTCCAATACAGGGAACTGTTTACTTATCGACATACGAGGAGGAATGGCCATTTTCTTAAATGCTGAGTTGCGAAGGCTTGTTTATAAACAATAAGTTAAGCAAGATATTTCTGCTTAATATCTGTCTGAGTGCTTCTCCCTGTGTCCCTGAAACAATACAGAAAATGTGTGTACAGACAGGAAGCCTCAATACCGTTACTGAATCCGTCTTCCAGCATTCATCTTGGCAGCTCACGCAGAACATGCTGAATATCATGAAAGTATTCTTTAATAATTTTAATGGGCAGGAAGATGAAGCTGAATAAGGAACGTTCTGTCTGTCTATCCATTGCCAGACGCCTTCATCCTGTAAGGGGTGACCACAACCAAATAACCTCCATGTCGTCCTGTCCCCGCCATCTCACCGCCCTCCCCCAGCTCAAACCCCCCTCTCTCGTATACCTCACCACTCCATCCCTCCATCTCATCCTTGGTCTCCCCCTGTCTCTCCCCTCCTGCACCCCACTCACACTCTCCTCGTTAGTTTCTCGCTCTCCATCCTCTCCATATGGCCAAACCACCTGAGCATATTAATTTTCTCCTAACGGTTTCTACCAAGTCTACATCCACACGACAGCGCTCCTTCACTTCCTCATTTGTCAATCTGTCTCTCCATGTAACTCCACACGCACCACATGATGAAGCTGAGTAAGGAAAGTTGCTTGCACTAAATAAGAAAAAAAAAAAGGTAATCGTGGAAGGTAAAAACTAAATTCTGTTCAACATTTTTTGCAGCCTATCGGCAAAGAAGATGAGGAAACAGTTGTATTTTATGCTCATTGCTGCATGAAGACTGGAACTGGTGACGCTCAGGCAGTGAGAGAGAGACAGGATTTGGATGGTTATGAGAATAAGATTTCGGGGAGTTGAGGCGAAGGAGTAATGATGAGGGCCAGAAATAGGCGGAGAAAGTAAGAGAGTCAGAGAAAGGCGGTGAGAGTAACACAGGATTCTGGTGGCCATGAGAAAGAGCTTGGCGAGGGAGTAAGATCCTGGAGAATTGATGAGGCGAGGATCCTTTGATTCCTTGCTGATCCTCGGAGCTCGCCTGATCTCTGTGCTATATTGCCAGCAGGAGAGGAGAGGAAACTGCAAGAACTCTTTCCTCTCGCCCCACCTTTTTACCTCGTATGTAATTCACCGGGTCGGTCAGGATCACATGACGGTCGTGATCGTCAGTTTTTACCCTCCCGGAAGGGAGCTGAGAGCTCATATAGTCCGATCTAAGGGCAAAGCTGTGACCTTCACACAGCCGTCCCCTTGCTCAAGGGGGACAGTAACCACGCACTTCGTCAGTGAAACTTTTCGCAACCTAAGCGAGGCGCGAATTCCCGTCCACCAGTTGGCAAGCGGGAACGTTACCACTGTGTGTGTGTGTGTGTGTGTGTGTGTGTGTGTGTGTGTGTGTGTGTGTGGAACTAGTGGACAAAAGACCTCTCCTCTCCCCCCGTATCATCCCTGCTGTGAGCACTTTAGACTGTCTGGTAGGCCTATGTGTTGTGACTGATGGGGGACGAAGAGAGGAAGAGAGAGGGTGTAGGCTGGTGGGTGTGGTGGGGGCCTGTAGAGAAGCTTGGCGTGAGAGAGGGATATGCGGAAGAAAGAACAATGTAGACTTCATGTGTCCGACTCCTAGAATAGACTTGACACTCCTTTCCCCGAGGTCCAACAGTCCTCTTATGTGTCCCACCATCACATGTCCCCACTTGGCGCTAATACTCACCGTCCGTGATGAATACGTGGCTGGGCTGTCTCATTCAGGAACAGTGTGATGGCTTTAGTGGGGATGTTTGTTGTCACTATGGAGAGGACACAATTTCCCTAACCACTTAACCAACAGGAAGAAGTTGTACTCGTATGTCTGTAGTAGGGAAGAGTGAGTTGGTGAATTAGAGGAAGGGAGGGATGAACTGAATGCTATTCGAGGGACGCAAGGAGGTATAGTGGACAGATTTAGGTCAGTCGGGGAAGGGAAGGGTGAAGTTATGTCTGTTTAGGCGGGGGAAGAGGACGGGAAGACAGGACTGAAGCTCACTGGAGGAAGGAAAGGGTGGATTTAAGCCAGTCATAGGAGAGCAAGAGAGATTTATATTTTTTAAGGGTTGAAAGGAGGAAATTTAGATCTTTTTAAAGGTAAGGATGAAAAATTAAACCTGTTGAGAAAGAAAGAGGGAAGACTGTATTTGGAAAAGGGAAGGAGGACATATGGATTTTTTGGGGAAGGGGTGGAGGAATATTAAGTCTGCTGAGGAAGGGACGGGAAAAAAAAATTAAGCCTATCTGGGAAGGGACGGAGGAAAATTAGTTCTGTTAGGGATGTGAAGGAGGAAATTAGACACATTAAGGAACAGGAGGAAAATATGATCTTTTGGGAATAGGGTAACATGTAGTGAGGAATGAAAGGGGAAAATTTAGGTATTAATAGGGAGGAGAAGGGGAGAAGAAGGGAAGTTGACCAGAGGAAAAGGAAGCAGAGAGTCTGTATATGACAAGAGGAGGACGTAATGTTAAGTGTATGCCCGTGAAGGGAGGGAAGGCAACATGGAGAAGGGACATGAGGCTGGTCCGCAGAGGGATGAGCAGATGGGAGAACAGAAGGAAGGAGGAGAGGGACGAGATGGAAGGAGAAATGGAGAAGGGAAAAGGGAAGAAGGGAGGGAGGAAGAGGAGAAGGCAGTATAGGCCTATTGTGTAAGAGGGGCAGTGGTGGGAAGGGGGGTTGGAAGGACGGAGGATGGGGGGTATGGGCCTGGAGGTGACACGTGTGGTGAAGGAGGGAAGATGGAAGGCACAGATGGACGTCTTTATCTCTGCCTCGGCTCCTTCATTGTCGCTACAGCTTTTCTTTATCCTATTTTCTCTCTCCTCTGTCTTTTTTTTTTTTTCTCCAGCACGTTTCTCCGTTTCTTTTTCGTTGCCTTGTTATCATCAGTTTAGGTTCTATTGTCCATGTCCCTTATTTTTATTCTTTGCATATTCCGAACCCAGCATGTTGTTATCGCCGCTGTAGGTAAATGATTAAACAAATATGTATATCTTTACTTCCTTATGTCATTACATAATCGCAGGACAATACAGGCATTTGATCCTCGATTAGGTGATTTTCACAAAACAAGTTAAAAAAAGGAGCTTTCCAAGTGGTGGTACGTATTTGAAGTAATATATATATATATATATATATATATATATATATATATATATATATATATATATATATATATATAAATGATACAAGTAAATGTGTGTGTGTGGATAAGTAATTTGGTGAGTGTGTCGTCCAATCTTGGCTACCCCCTTTTGGGGGAAAAGCCTTTCAGTTATTCTCACATTCACCTTTCCCCTCCGTTCCTCCCCATATAATATTCTGTCTTCCTCGGCTAGGCTTTTGTTTTTTCGCTAATTCTCGTGTCTTATCTCCTCACGTTACTTCGCCTCATTCGTAATTACTCTGTTCTCTCTATTCATTTCTGTTTCTAGTCTGCATTCATTTTCTTCTCTCTGGGCTCTTCTCTTTGCTTTCTTCATTTGGCCTCTTCTGCAGATCCTCTTCAGTCTCTCCTATCTAGTCCCCCAGTTCTCCCTCTCTCCTTTTCTCTCTCTCTCTCGCTCTCTCTCTCTCTCTCGCTTTTAATTCCCTTCCCATCTACATTTTTTATCTTGTTCTTCATTCCTACTGCCACTGTTTCTACTTTCCCCTCCTTTCTTTTCCTCACGTCATAGTCTCATCCTTTTTCACTATCCTGTTCTCTTTGCCATACCCACCTTTTTAACACCCATTTTCCTTAATCTCTCCTCGTCTCTGTCATCCTTTCCTTCTATTCTTTCTCTCCAGACCTCTCCTTTCCTGTTTTTCTCACTTCTTTTTCTTCTAACTGTCTATCTTCTTGCGTCTTTCTTTTACTACTCGTTCCTCCACTTTTCTGCTTACTTCTCCTCTCTTCTCACCTTTCCTGTCTCCCTGCTTCCTTTACGTTCTTTTCGTCCTACCTTTTTCGTCTCGCTGTATTTCCTCTCTTCTCTTCCTTCGTCCTCCTCTTCTTTCTTCAATTCTTTTTTCTCTTTCCCCTCATTGTACTCTCTCCTCTTCTTTCCATCTCTTTTGCTGTCGATTTTCCCCTCCGTTTTTTCCCCCAAATCTCCGGTCCTCTCCTCCGTCATCCCTTTTAGCCTCTACTCTCCTTTTCTCGTACATTCTCTTATCCACTCCCATTTTCTCTCTTTCACTTTCTTTTCTCCTCTCCTCCATCCTCTTTTACTCTCTTTTCCCTTCTCCATTTCACTCTTCTACCCTCTCCTTTTTTTATTCATATCCTCTCGTCTTCTCAGTTTTCCTCTCTTATTCTCTGCTCCTTTCTCCATTCCTGTCATCTCCCCCTCCCCTTTCCTCATCATCTCGTCTCCTTCCCTCCCCCTCGGCTTCCTCGTTCCCTCTGCTGATTTATCTTCTCTATAAATGTCGTTCGTCTCCCCTTCTCCTGCCATTGCCCTTCCCTCGCCCTCCATCCATCACTTCTTTCATCATCCTGTTCCTTTCCTTGTCCCTCTGGTCTTCATTTTTTTCTCTCTCCTTTTCAAACCATTCTCTCTCTCTCTCTCTCTCTCTCTCTCTCTCTCTCTCTCTCTCTCTCTCTCTCTCTCTCTCTCTCTCTCTTATTCTCAGTTCTGTTTTTCTTCCTATTGCCCTTTCTTGATTAATTCTCAGTTTTTCTTTTTTTTTCTTTTTTTTTACGCTTCATCCATTCTCTTTACACCCATTTTCTACAATATTTTTTTCCTGTCAACCACTAAATTTTCCATTCTTTTGCCCCCTTCCCATTCCCCCATCTAACCAGTTTGGCACGTCCTTTATTTTTCTTCATCCTTGTAAGTTTTCCATGATGTTCTCTCCCAAGCTTCCGTCTGCTCTTCCCCTGTCTGCCCTTCCTTTCCCTTCCATACCTTTCCTCTATCTCTGGTGTTTGTTTCCAGTGCCATCCGTCCCAGTCCTTTCCCTTTCTTCTCTTTCTTTCCTTTACCATTTCTTTCCTTTTACCCTTCCATCTCATCTCATTCTCTTCCTTCCTTCCCTTCGTTCACTTTTACCTTCCATTGACAGCCCTTTCCTTCCCTCTCTTCCATTTCTTTTGCTGTTCCCTCTCATTCTCAGTCCTCCCTTTCCTTCCTTCCTTCTCTCCCTTCCTTTTCTTTTACTGTTCCCTCTCAATCTCGTCCTCCCTTTCCTTCCCATTACCTTCCTTCTCTTCCTTTAACTTCCTTCCTATACCTTCTCTCCAGCCCTCTCCTACCCAGTATCCTCCCCTTCCACCTTCCCACCATCTAATTTTGCCGAATAATTGGATACCCTCACATGACGTCATTTATTGATTCAGTTTGCATTTAGCTAAGAGTATGGCTGAAAAAATCGGATTGCAGTATATCTTAAACAAAGCGAAATTTCGGCGGGATTTTGAAAGAGGATTACCCGAACAACACCAATACGTCCCAGTCCCTTCTCTTCCTTCCCTTTCTTACCAGGATACCCGTTTTATTATGTCTCCCGCCACCAGACGATTTTATGCAACCGTGGAAGAATGTGTGGTGGTGCTGGAGTTAAGGCCATGTTTAACCTCTCCAGTTTTAATAGTGTCTGAAATTAAATATAAACCGTCTGAAGGTTGAAAGATTGAAATGCAGAATACGTCATGGGAGTGAAGTCGGTAACTCCTTCATTACGAGGACCTCACTTTCATTTCGTGTTTGTTGCTACCAGACCATTACATATATCGTAAGGGAGAGGTTTTCAGCTGGAGGGGTTGGATACCGTCTTCATGAGCCCCTTCACTGCCAAGGGACTCCCCTGATGTCAATACAATCGTTTGGTATTAACAAGAAAAAGTTTATAACAGACGTCACCATACTGAAGAGGCTAAACGAACCATGACAAAAAAAAGGAAAAAAAAAAAAAAAAAAAAAAGGATGCGGTGTTTTATATGGAAAATGTTCTGTATTTGCCAGTGCTCTGTACAGCAGCGGTCAATCGTTTACACCGCCTCGAAAGCGTGTCATAAACTACTGAGATTCTGCCATGACACCCGCAGCATGAGAGGTCTCCCAAAATCTGAATAACATCGTCAGATGATAGCAAGGATAAAACGATAATCACGTCTCCGGACTGAAGGGGTTAACAGGTAGAAAAGGGGAACTCTCTGCGAGGACGGTCAGCATATTCGTGCATGTCATAACGCAGCAACTTTGGGTTGCGTCACTGATGATAGCTCTCATTCAGTTGTCTGATATTACTTACTTGGTAAATGATAGTTTTCATTGTAAAGTTAAATGAAACCGGCTCATGGGTGTGGTCAGCCCAGTACAGCGCTGCATATACGTTATTACATAGTGTTTATGTCAGTTTCAGCTGGAGACAATACCACGTTACTACGAATTCCCAGTGAGAGTGTACCAAGCATATGTGCAATAAAAATGAGTAATTCTTCGGTGAAATACCAATGCATCGCTAAAACTAAGTTCATTCGGTTCACTTTTATTCCATTTATAGGTCCGTCATATAACCACGCACGATGTACCCTAGTAATTTCATATTTGTCCAGTCCAGCAGCTTAAGTGGGAAAAGTAGTACCCTCGTAGATTATTACGAGTTCTCCTCCGTCACAGCTAAATTACTCCCCTTAACCCACATTTCCCTGGTCTCGATAAAGGCTCTCATAGATTTACATTCCTTTGTCCACTAATTTTCAGAGAGGGATAATTTTACTCTGCCGGGACCATAGATCAATATTTACCACAGATCTTGACCAATGTCTGCGATAAACAAGTTTCCAAGCAAGTAATTATTAACACACATCGTTTTGTGTTTAGCTTTTAGGAACATTGTTACCTATTTTACATTTACCTTAAAGTGTGTGCTAGCTGCAGGAATGAAGACACGTATACACAACCTGCCCTAAACACAGCTGAAACCTGGGAGATTTTATAAATACGGCAAGATAAGAACAGGAACCCATTCTTTGCTTCTTGACTCCAATGACGTATTTTTTGTTATTCATGCTATTTTCACATGATTTTCTTCAGCTTAGGAAGCAGGTCTGGTAGTGAAGGTGTTTATTAAGGCTATATCTAGCCCTTCCCGATCAAAATGTTTCCCGTAAGCTGAATAAAACTGTCTTGAGACAGCAACAGTAGTTGAGTAATTCACCGCCGGATTTACGAGCCAATCCTTCTGCCACTCCTAAGATAAGTAGAAAGTAATGTGTGACGGTAACAAGCACGAAAGAGTTTAGATTTTATATTAAAAGTTTCATTCCATGTAAGGCAGTCCACAGCTAAGTATATATATCATCGTTTGGTGGCAGTAAGAAGAATATAGTTAAGTTTTCTATCTTCCACAGAAGATTAGTAAGAATGTTTTCAGCCTTTATAGAGGACAGATGACGAGAGATGTCTGAGTGTAACAGGAATTTAATAGTGAAGATTTCTATTGCCTTAGCGTTAGTGGAGAACGGCGTCAACCCTTTGATAAATAGAGCCCATTCTTAGGCTAAATATAATTGTCTGATGGCAGCAAGAGCAAAATAGTTAAGGTTTCTGTCACCTGCAGAAGCTTTGTAGGGACTGTTTTCAAGTCTTGGATGACAACAGCAAGTACCTACTGTTATCCTCAGAGGGCTAGTGGAAACTTTTTTCAATTTTCTGTTTGTGGGAGGTAACTCCAAACTTTAATATAATTTTGAGATGCTAGCAAGTGTTCAATAGTTGAGACATATTGTACGGTATTGTCTTCACAGTGTTAGATGTGTGTGTGTTTTTAATCTTAGACAAGGAGAGACCATTCTAAAGCTGATGATGATGGTCTGACGATAGCAAGAATGAAACAGTTAAGATGTTTGTCGCTGTCAGAGGGGTAGGACAGACTTTTTATTTACCTATCAATTCTTCTTCTTTTTTTTCGCTCTTAGACTGTGAGGCCATTCCTGTGGTGGTGGTAGTAAGGATATGTATTGTAGTCAGAAGAGTAAGCAGAGTAAAATCATCTGGCGGCAGTTGGGATTTAATAGTTTGGACTTTTTAGATTTTGAGAGGGTTGAGATTTTTCCTATCATCAGAAATCGGGAAGCAATAAAAAATTTGGATAAAAAAATTCGTCTGGTGGTAGACAGAATAAAATACTAATACTTTGTCACGTTGAGCAAGGGCTAGAATTTCACACACACACACACACACACACACACACACACACACACACACACACACACACACACAAAGTACTCATTTTCGCTGGACGTTACTCGCACTGCACACTCATTTATATCTGCCCACTGCGCTCACCTATCCACTTCATCCGCCTAAGCACCACCTCCGCCTTCCCATTTCATTGCCTTCATCCGTAGGGAACCTGGATCATTAAATTCAAGAGCAAAAGAAACAGTTTTTAATATTTATAGGTGAGGCAGTTTCGTCAAAGAGTTTGCCATTGGAATTATACGCAAGCGAGTCATAGCATATCACTTCATTCCGTGGGAGGATTTCTTTTTTTTTGGTATTATTTCCTTTAATCTGCAATAGTTTAGTTCACCATGGATTTCAGTCAAAAGCGTGGTAAAAAATCCAAGATGGTGAAAAGATAAGGCATTAAGCGCAAAGCAAGTGATGACGGCACCTTGGTTGATAATTCCTGTGGCGGGAAGAGAGGAAAGCTGTCCACTAGCAGCACTGGGCCCACAACAACCCCTACCTCATTGGACGCATGTGGTAGTGAAGATGCGACAACAAGTACTGGTGGAGTAGGTGAGACACTGCCCTCGTTCGTAAGGCCCCACATGTCCGATTTAACGGTGGACAGCGGGCAAAGGAAAGTGAATAGAGAAAGTGTTAAGCCTAAACTGAGCAGTGAGAGCACTGTAAGCGATGATCGGAAACAGACGTTAAATTTTGATGTTATGTGGAAGACACGGCCCAAGCTTGTATCTCTCCACAATTCCACCTCTGACAGTGAGTTAATGAATGTGATAAGAGGAGGCGTTAAGCGTAAAGTCAGTAATGATAGTTTTCATGGCGGGAAGAGGCAAAAACTGTCCTCATCCTCCCAGGACATGAGGGACGATGAGAAGAGGAGGACAGGTACTGATGCTGAGAAACCCGAGGCATCATCTGATTTAACATACTCTGGTAGCAGAATAAGGAAGGTGCAAATGAAAAGTGAAAAGTAGAGAGTGAGTGACTTGAGTACCCTGGGAGACGGTCAGAAACGGACGTCAAGCATTGATTTTGTATGGGAGACACAACCCTAGTTTGTATCTCTTCACACGTCCGATTTAACCTCTGACAGCAGGGAAAACAAGGGCAAAAGAGAACGCATTTAGAAAAAAGTGAGTCATGATGCAGCCTCAAAAGATTGTTCTTCTGACTGTCAAAGGGAAAAGCGTGAAAGTGAGGAACGGACGACAGGTACTGGTATTAGGTAGGCATATCACACGCCTGTAACTCCCTACACATCTGATATAAGTTGCCGTCATATAGGGTTTAGGAAGGAGAAAGCAGAAAGTGCTAAGAGTAAAGCAAGTGATGATAGCAATCTGGTCGATGGTCCCTCTGGCGTGAAGAGAGGAAAGCCGTCCTCCAATGGCTCTAAGGATACGCCAGCCTCTGCCAGCGTGTCTGATTGTGCTTACTCTGATAGCGGGAAGAGGCTGCTGGATCTGGTGGGTAGTACAGAGACCAGCAACTCCTTCATGAGGCGAACCAACATCTACGAGCTGTCGAAGCACATAACACAGGGCAGCACCAACCGTACCAGTGACCCTGACGTTTCTGACCCCACGGACAAGAAACTGTTGAAGAGGTACAACAGACGATGGAAGAGGCGGGAAGATGTGAAGTTGAATATGTTCAGGTATATAAGACAGTTGCGAAGGAAGGTGTACGAGAGAACATGGAGGAGATTGCGCCGGCAGGAAAACAAGGAAGTGAAGCGGCTTGATAAAGTAAAGAGATACAGTGGGCAGAGTTGGGAGGATCACAGACCTTCAAACATGAGAAGGCAAGCTGATCCCTATGATGTCCAGGCTGGCCCAATGTACATCATCAGGCCACATAAGGAATATTACAACCAGCTGGCCCAACTTCCTAAAGGATTTGATAAGCTAATACAAGAACTTGGCCAAGTGAAGCGACAAAAAAAGAAAAAGGAATTAGGTTATGCTGTGCTTCAAGGCAGCAAGAACCGGCAAATAAAATGTGGTCGCAAAATGCTTAAGCACGTCCTTTCGTCACCAGAAATTCTTGAAGAGTTTTGGTCTAACCCAAACAGAGCTCAACGAAAATTCATTTAGGAGTATAGACGTTTGGTACTCCGTCCTCAGGCAGCAATAAAGATGGAGAATTTCTTCAGGAGTCATAATGTTGCTGAAATTCCCTACATACGACGATGCCTCGTAGACACTGCTGTAAGGCAGGGGTCGATCGAGGAGAGGGAACAAATACTCAAAATACCTTCTGAAATTAATATGCTATATTTCATTCACACCATGAAATAAAAACAGGATGGAAAACCTCTGGAAATAGATCCTAAAGTAGATGTGAATGATTATGATAAAACTGAGTATTTCTGGTGGTTAAATACATTCCCAATTACGAGAAGCATGGCTGCATTGTTGGACATCATTGCGGCGAGAGAGAAAGATTACGCTAAACCCCTCAAGCATGCCATTACCGCAGACGATCTAGCGGAATACGTTGACGGCATGAGCGAAGAGGAAAAGTTGATGATGATGAAGGATTTGAGGATGGACTTGAGGAACCATATTCGCTACTCCCTTGGCTGGGGGTCAGAGCCAAGGGAAGTGAAGGCGATCAAATACTGGGAGGATGTGGAGGTGAGAGAAGAAAACAGCAAGATGGAAGAGGAATGTGAAGAGAAAGCTAGTGAAATTAAAGGAATGGAGGAACATCGTAAAAATGAAGTTCTCGAGAAAGAAATGGAAACAGTGCCAAACTGCAAGAAAGAGAGGGATTATGGTGATGGTGATGATGGTAGTGATGATGATGATGACGATGAATGGGAGGATGAAGGAGACTGGGAATACGAAGAGGAAGAGAGGAAGATGAAAGATTCTAGCTGTGAAAATCATACAGGCGACTGGGAACACGGAGAGAAAGAGAGAGGCCTGAAAGACTCCAGCTATGAAACCCAGGGTCGCCCCAGGAGCCCAGATTACCTCGATGCTCTCAAGAAAGTCAAGGATCAGGCACTGGAGACGAGACAGAGGGATTTGTTGAAGGACGCAGACACTTATGACTACAAGGTTTTTAATGAGATCTACTGGAAGGAGATGGAAACGAGAGGTCGAGTTGATCCTCAGGTCTATGATGGCAGCAAAATAAGGGACATAAGTATCAGCAGGGAACAGCTGCTTGACCCTCAGTATGGTCAGAAGGCAGGGTCCAGTGAGCAGGGGAAAATGAAAAGAGTATGTAAAGAAGGAAAGGT
The DNA here is from genome assembly GCF_032717465.1 of Coenobita brevimanus. Lineage (NCBI taxonomy): Eukaryota > Metazoa > Arthropoda > Malacostraca > Decapoda > Coenobitidae > Coenobita > Coenobita brevimanus. Next base: position 3,805,970 of record NC_137033.1, on the reverse strand, counting down.
AAAGCTGGGTATGACAAAAAAAGTTTCCCAGTCTGAAGATGGAGAGAGACAAATGATGGAATTTGAAGACGAAACAGAAACAGAGATATGTAGTAGTGATGATGACTCGACTATTTCCGAATCGAGCTGGATAACTGAATCGTCATTGTCTGGTGTGGACGATACGGATCTGGATGAATTGGACGATGTCGCTCCAAGTATGGAAGGAGAGAACAGGGGTGGAATGATGGAAGATGAATGGGAAGACGTGGAAGAGGAGGAGGAGTGGAAGTCTGCGCAACAGGAACGTGATAGTGAGAATGGTATTTATGAAGGAGTAAGTCAAAGTGTGCGAGACGCTATTATGCATCAAAATTATAGCATAGAAGAAACATCAACCAAAGATATCGTGAAAAAAGAGGTGAATGAGAAAAGTACCCCCTAAGTATCCGATCCCCCATTCCCAGTTGCAGAGACAGACAACTTTGGCATGTACAACTGGATCATTCACGGCGAGGACAAAATTACGAATGCTAGGTGGCGGAAGTTGGCGACAGCCCATCTGAGCAAGGGACCGGATACACTGCCTAAGCCGCAGGTGGACGGGTGGATAAGTCTGCCAAAGTTCAACCCGTTTAAAGCTCATCCATAATATGAGGTAGAGGACGAGGATATTGACACATCGCTGGCCCTCTTCAAGAAGTTTTACCACGAGACAGAGCCCAAACGAGTCATCCAATATCTGGGTCGGCACGGACCTCGCTCTGCCAGGGAGATCAAGTACAACCACTGTCTGGATCTGGTTGTGGAATACCTTTTAACTAGAGATCCTAAATACCTGAGCTACGTCAAAATCAACTTCCCAGAGGAGATGGACCGTATCAGAGTAGATAAGCGAAAGGGCTGGAAAGAGCGGCTAAAACAATACCAGGAGCTGTTTGAAAGAGTGGACCCAAACTGGAAGGAGACGGAAGCCAAGTACCGCATGAAGAAGGAGCCAAGAGTCATCGATGAGAGTGGTGGGGATGGGCAGGGACGGCGCAAGTTGGTGGCTAACGGGGGATGGAGGTGTGGAGAGATGGGGCGCTTTTGGCGGAGAGTTTTCGAAGAAGATAGTATGGATTTTGAAGAGTTTAGACAAAGGTTTTGGGATGAATATGATTGTTCAGAATTAAAACTTACTCCATCTGTTGATTCGGATGACTATAACAGGGACAGTGAAAGTGAGGAACTGGATGAATTTGTTAAAAATGCCCATCAGAAGAAACGTCACAAACCTCGCTATAGGCCTCACGAGGAACCAGACCCAATCGACACGTACTCAACAGTAGAGTCCAGTTATGACAGTTTTAAATCCCACTGTAACACCACCACACCACTTGGCGAGGAAACTCTGGCCGAGGAGGATAAGAAAGAGGAGGAGAGACTTAGAAGGAAGCGGCAATCAAGGAAGGAGAAAGAGCTTGAAAACATAAAGAAGCTAATAAGGAAAACCCGAAGGGAAAGTAGGGAACAGCAGCGGCAGGCTGAGAGAATGCAGGTTGAGATAAAGAAGAGGGAAAGAGAGGAGAGGAAAAAACAGAAGGAGGAGAGGAGGAAGAAGTGGCCGAGGTGGTGGAGGGAGAACGAGGGGACAAACGACAGCCATTCTGTTCCGGACAAGTGGAACAAGTGGAGTATGATCAAGAGGCGACCCAGTGGCAAGGCAAGCAGGGCACTGGATAGTGACGAGCTTCCCAGTGATAGGTATTGAGGTGATTGCCCTCCTCTGTCTCACTTGTAGCCTCACCCATATCCTCAGCTAATCATAATTATAGAAAACGGTGTTCCGATATCAACTCGTCTGCTCTCCTATCCTCAGCTGTCATCTCCTGTCTTTATTTGTGCTCTAATATCCTTAGCTTACCAAATCAACAGCCATGCTCATATGTCTTCCACTGTACTCTCAAACCTTCAGCTACCGTCCTTTTTCTTCAGTTAGGCTCTCTCATCCTCAGCTGCACTCACATATCTCATAATTCAGTTGTGCTCTCACATTCTCATCTGATATTCATATCCACTGTTTTCCATTTTCTTTCACTGTACTCTTCTCCTTGGTCTTTCCCTTATCCTGTAAGTTCTTAATTCAAACCTTTAAGCATCCACTGCCTCTGCATCCTATGTATACGTAATTTCATCACTTTCAAGCCAATTTATGCTGCAGCCTACCATTTGTGAACTATGTATAAAGAGTATATCCACATCTGAATATGACTTAGTCAACACTTTGTTGTTTAATCATTATTGTTCTTTCTTTGTTTCTTGATCCTGTCTCACTCCATCCTTAGGGAGGAAGAGAGCAGGATAGCAATGATGATGATGATGATGATTACACATTGTATATAACTTGGTAATGTAAAAAATGCCCATGACCTTTCGTTCTTCTGTTCTTTTTTCTTTTCTTTATACTTTTCGCTTTTCCTTGCTTTCTGTGTGTGCTTTCCTCCGTTTCATAACATTTTCTTACCCTCTCTGTTTTTCCTGTTTTATTACTTAACATACACCGTATTCTTTGCTTCTTCCTTCGATTTGTAATACCTCATTTTCGGTTCTTTTTTGTATGCTCTTTAAACTCTGTCTCCCCTCTTCTGTTGTTTTGCTTTGTTCCACACCGACAATAATTTATCAGTTCTCTCATCGCTATAGGACACTCAGCTTATTTGGACGTTCACTGGATGATGACCTATTTCGTTGTCGTTCTTACTACGCCAGACGATCAAATTCATGTTTACCTCTCAATCCGGTGACGCATTTCTCATTTTAGTCTTGTTTCCTTTACTTTTTTTTTTTTTTTAGATTTCTAGGTGGTGGCGATCACCATCCACTCACTTGATGTAGTGCTACCTACTTCTTCCTTCACCTTCATCATTCTTTTTCTGTGTCTGCATTCCTGTCTTCCAATTTCCCTCATCTTTCCTGTCACTTATTACTCTTCTTTCCTGTTCAGGTGGCATTACATTGAATGACAAGCCTAATGATTTTCTGTAAGCCAGGAAACCATTTACAACGCTGGATGGTAACCATATAATCAACCCATACGTGTTTCCTGCGTGTCAACAAGTGGGTTGGCGGAGGGTTAGTGCCCCCTCCCCGTAAAACCACTAACTCAGTGACAAACGGCCACCCCTTACGGGAGTATGGCGTCTGACTGTAAACAGATAGATAGACAGATTTTAAGAACTGGGTGGGTTAAATACAGCCTTCATTTCTCCCCCCATTACAACTCTCCCAGAAGCTCAGTACTGCAGTAAGTTGGCAGCGAGAATAAATCAGTAAAGGACGTCACGGGATTGAGTGATTTAACGAGCATATGTCGCTGCTGATTCATCTTCTTCAGTTCGGTGACGTCTTATTCATGTAATTCTTTGCCGCAATCCATTTCGTTCGGCTTAGGAGAGATTTTTAGAACCCAGGTGCTTAGGTAAAGCTTTCAGTGACCTCACTACGAGTCCATCCTTAAGCTCCATCACATCGTATAAGGTAAAGCTTTAAATAACCACCTCACTACAAGAGCTCGAAAGCGGTATCACATCGTCTGTTCGGTGACAAGAATAAGCTTCATTATAACGTCGCTGGGCTGAATGGGTAAATACTTTGCTTAACCCATTTACTATAATCGGTATCTGTTTAACTGAATAATATAGTTTGGAGGCAGCAATAGTTAACCTTCCAGAAAAAATAAAAAATTGCTTCAACTGTTTCATTCCCGCCACCACCAGACTCTCTTACTGGGCTGCGGAGTATGTAGCCTTTGCCGCCATACAAGGCTTACACAAAGTAGGCGTCGTAGTACTGATGTAGTCAACAGATTGGCGGAAGGATAATGATGGAGTGATGATATACAGGAAGACAATGATTTGATGATGTATTTTGATTAGTTACTTTGCATAAGTGAAGGAGCGTTGTGGTGTGGATGTGGATGTGAAAGGAAGCGTTAGGAGAAACACACTGAGGTGGTTTGACAATGTGGAAAGGATGGAGAGTGAGAGACTGACGAGGAGAGTGTATGTGAGTGAGGTGGAGGGGGGTAGAGGGAGAGGGAGGCCAAGGATGAGATGGAGGGATGGAGTGGAGAGGTATTTGAGAGATGGGGATGTGAGCTGGGAGCAGGGCAGTGAAATGGCGGGGGACAGGGCGACATGGAGGCGATTTGTTTGTGGCCACCCCTTAAGGGATTAAGGCGTCTGGGAATGGATAGATAGACTTTGCGCAAACACATTGAGGAACGATGTTGAGAGTCAAGGGTAGTAATCGTAAAGGGCGTTGGAGAGGGAAGCCTTCGAGTGGTGGCACCGATATAATCAGCCAACTCTGCTGGCCAAATATAAATACGTCCCTCAGCTCCCTCCGTATCCCCCAAAGGAGGGTAATGAATTGCAGGGAAAGGGCAACTTAGCCTGCAGTCCACTGGGTTCACGTTCAAATGTTCATGGAGCCACAACAACAACAACAACTGTATTCATAAAGGATTTTGAACATTTTTTTCGATAGTCAAATCTCCGTAGCATTAAAGTATTATCACGAATAAAATTGTGTTTTATCACTTCTTTTATTCATATTTTTCTTCACTTCTTGTTTAGGCATGAAGCGTTTAGTAGGTGTGTGAGTGAAGATGAATAATAAAATAACAAGCAATATTATCCACAACTAAAGCACAGGCAGGTATGAATACAGCATCAAAATGGATCGTATCAATAGTGCGTGTGGGTAATTCACTATGCATACTGTGGGTAATGGTTGGGCGGAGGGGAAGAGAAAGACCGAGGATGAAGTGGAAGGATGGGGAGGTATATGACTGACAGAGGTGTGAGTTGGAGAGGGGGCAACCTGATGGTGGAGAACAGGATAACATGGAGGTGATTCGTTTGTGGCCACCCCTTCCGGGATTAAAGCGCCTGGCTGTAGATATATAAACAGACTAATTGATTGACTGGTTAGCCAGTTGACTGATTGACTTCCTTCCCCTGCTCTGAGACTGGTTAGATTCCTACAAGGATTCTGAATAGCCTTGGAGACTTCGTAACATTTGTTTTTTTGCAGTTATTTATTCAGCACATTTCACGGCAGCGTCCACTCGTGTGATGCACACTACTTCAATAATAAAACAATATAAATAACATACACGAGAATGTTCTTTTGCAATATGGGAAACAGGTCAATAAGAAAGAGACGCTACCCAGTTTCTTTGCCGCTTCAAATACGGGTTTTACACCCATTAGGACGGATTTTTATTTTAAATCTTGCATTCCCTAGGCGATTTATTAAAGCTTAGGATAGAGACAGTAATTCGATGTGGAGAGTTTAAATAAAGACTTCGATCCCTTGACTACTGATTTTAGTAAAATCATCTTTTTTCATGCAAGAAAGAAGGAACCAAAGGCTAGGAGCCGGCAAACTGTTCCTTCCAAGAAAAAAACAAAAACAATACAAAATAGGGCCAAATTCAAGATGCCTGGACACACTGCGTTTGAAAGACTGGAGATCATAGGAAGTAGGAAATACAGACAGAGAAAGACAGTTCCAGATTTGACCTGTTGCATCAATGAAGGACTGGGAGTAACTGTTAACTCTTGCATTAGAAAGTTGGACAGAAAAGGGATTGAGAGTTTGTTGCTAGACAGGTGCTACGCGCCCGTCGTACAGGTGGAGGGATGCAAGTCGACAGTTCAGAGGAGCAGTGACCATTGAAGTAGCGATAGCGATAAAAAAGAGATGAAGATGCAACAGTGGTATCTTGATTCAAATGAAAACACGTCGTTTTAGTGAAGACATTTACCCTTTATCACAATGTCGTTTTTGTAATTTCTTTAGTCGCGGCGCACGACTTTGAGGTTGTCATTATCGTACCCTGGCAACCTACCATTCAAAAGTGCGTCCGATTTCGTATCATATTATACATGAATCATATTATTATGCACGAATATCTTATACACGAATATTATTGTACACGAACATATTACACAGCAATCACATGCATCTCATATTATACACGAAATCAGACGCACTTTTGAATGGTAGGTTGCCAATACACGATAATAACAACCTCAGAGTAGCGCGCCGCGACTGTACCTGACGATTTTATCCACCTTGGGAGAACCCCTTCTCAGTTAAAGCTTAAAAGCCAATATTTGACCCTATCGTTCCAAATGTCTCTCCTAAGCTGAATATACTCGTGTAGCGGGAACAAGATGAAAAACAATAATGACACTGTATTTCAAGGCTTAACGCTACTCTTCCCACCCAACACTTCATTCCCTGCCCAATCCACACTTCATCTCCAGCCCATCCACATTTTATCCCTTTCCAGCTCCACATTTCATCCACTACCCACCCCACACATCAAACCTTGGCCACTCCACATTATTTTCATCCCTTGCTCACCCACACTTCGTTCCTGCACACTCCAAGCTTCATTCGCTGTCCACTCTTCTTTGCTTTCTCTTCCCTTCTCTAGCAACTCTTCACTTCCCTTCCCTCTTCCCTTCATTTTCCTGCTCCCCTCACTTATCTCTACCCTCCTTTTCTGCACACCCCTTACTTCCCTTCCTCTTACTCCAGCTCTGTTCCTTGAGCTCTCTCTCTCTCTCTCTCTCTCTCTCTCTCTCTCTCTCTCTCTCTCTCTCTCTCTCTCTCTCCTTTTTTCCCCTCCAGTCCTCCCCTTCCGTTCACACCTATTTCTCTATCCATTTCCAAGTTCAGTGTCTTTCCCACCTTTACTCTTCCCTTCCTTCCCGCTCATCTTTCCTCTCACACATCTTTCCCGCACATCTCACATCTTCGTACTCCTCGCTCATTATTTCTCCATCACCCTTGTCTTCACCCTTCTACCCTCGACCCCTGCAACTGCAAGAAGATGGGGGGTGGGGTGACACGATGGGTAGGGAGGGGATGTGATACAAGGAAGGGTAGGGGGGGCTGGTGCACGGAGGGAAGGGATCAAGTGGGGAAGAAGGAGGGGAGGGAGGAAGCAGGATACAAAGGGGGGGGGGTGAGGAAGGAATGGGGAATGAGACGAGGGAGGGAGGGAGGGAGAGGGTGTGAAATAAGGAAGACTTAGGGATAGGTCATAAAGGAAGGGAGGAAGGATTCGCGACGCAAGGGGAAGGGAGGGAAGGAGATGTAGCAAAGGAGGGAGGATGTTAAGGGGAGCAGAGGGATGACATGGGAGGCAGGGGAGACAGAAAAGGGGAGCAGGGAGGGCGCAGAGGGGGCGTTGAGGGACGAGAACACCGCTGACTGGGCTTTATTGATGTGTTCTGCCGGCCCTACCACTTATTCGAGACACGAGAGGACGAAATACGAGAGAAAAGTGAGCTGTGTGAGAAACGGAGAAAAAGAGAGAGAAGTGCGTGAAAGAGAGGCAGAGAATTGGAGAGGAGAAAGGGAGAAAATGCGTGATGGAGAGGCAGAGAATTGGAGAAGAGATGACTGGTGACGGAGAGGGGAAGAGAAGGGGTGAAAAGTGGGGAAAGCGGGAGAAAAGGGAAAGGAAGAGCGAGAAACGAGGAGAGAGAGAGAGAGGTGCCCATTTTTCAGAGAGGGAGAGAAATCGAAGAGGCAGAGGGGTGTGAGTTCATAGAGGGGCGAATGAGGGAGGGGAGAGAGAAATGGACCACTCGTGAGGTAGAAGATGGGACGGGAAGAGGAAGAGGGAAGGGGAGAGAAAGGGAGGTGCTGATAGAGAAATAAAGAGAAGGAGTAGGAGAAAAAAAAAGAGATGAGAGTGAAAGGAAGGAAAAAAGAAATGGAAAAGTTAAAGGAAAGCGAAGGAAATGGAAGATGTTCAAAGAGAAATGGTAAGAAGAGGAAGAGAGAGAGGAAATGTGAAGAAGGAACAGGGAAAGAATTAAGGGATGGATGATAAAAATAAAGCCGTGAAAAAAGGAGGAAACAAGAAATGGATTAGGATAGCAAAACAGAAGGTGATATAAAGGAGGCGAGATGAGAGTTTTGTTCGTTGTAGGTGGAGGAACTGGAGGCGTGAGGAAAGAAAAAGAGTACAGACGAGAGAGAGAGAGAGAGAGAGAGAGAGAGAGCAAAAAATTCTGAAGGATATGAGGCATGAAACCGAAAGGAGAAATTATATATTCAAAACAATATGGAAAAATATGCAAGAAACTGAGAGATGATGGCGGGGAGGAAGATAGAGAGAAAATTAAAGCAAAGCAAAGGAAACGAAAGGAAAGGAACGGAAAGGATGAGAAAAAGGAAAAGGAAAGACAGGACAGGAAGAGATGAACAGAAACAAAACAAAAAAATTAAGCAAGCGACGAAAGGAAAGGCGAATAGGGAAGAAAGAGAAGATTGGAAAAAAAAAAAAATGAAGGAGAGAAGAATGGATGATGGAATGAGAATGAGAGGAAATTGCAAGAAATGAGGAAGTGATGATGGTGGCATTAAGGAAGATATATGAGGTAGCCAGAAAATTTGCAAGAATTAAAACCAGAAAGAGAGAGAATAAATATCTAAGGGTAAATTCACAAAAAATCCTGCCTAGTTCTTGCAATTAGGAGTTGAACATCAGAAACCATTACTTTATCACATATTTCTTCACCGACATATTCACTCAAGATCAAGTTTTGGTAGCTTTAGGAGTGAAGACAAACGATACAAGCGAGCCATCTTACAAGGTACACGCTGGAAAATTTATGAGTATTTTCCAGAATTTGAGAAGTGGATAGACCCGTAAATCTGTGGCGGGAAACTGAAATGAATAGAGAATAACTAACGCGAGATCAAAGAGGTTGAGAACAGAGTAAAGGGATATTCAGATAGTAGTACAACCCAGGCCATCCCATCTTTTGTACACCACACACTCTTTCATCACTTATACAGTAGACGGGGTTGCTTCGATATGCTGGTGAAAATTGAGAGAGAGAGAGAGAGAGAGAGAGAGAGAGAGAGAGAGAGACTGTTTGTGTCTGTGTATGTGTGAGCTTAAGAATCACCAAAGTAAAATCAGATATAACCCAGAAACCTTTACATTTTACTACAGAAATCACAGCAAAGCGTCCTAGTAACAGACACTGCCGTACCATATGTTAACACAGCAATATCCTGGATCCGAGGATAATATGACGTAATGAGGAGAGAACGGCGCTGTGGGAGGGAGGCGTGTTTGTAAGCCGAGAGAGAGAGAGAGAGAGAGAGAGAGAGAGAGGGAAGGAGATGAAAAATGAAGGAAGATGAGGGGAAAAGAATCAAAGGGAGGAAGGTAACAAATGATACCCATCGTTCTTCCTCTGACTCCCGCCACCCCTCGTTCTTCCTAGCGTTGGAGAGAGAGAGAGAGAGAGAGAGAGAGAGAGGGAGGGGGAGGGAGGGAGAGAGATACCTTGCTGTCCTTTCTAGTTCGTGACCCGACGATAACGTAATGGAAAAACTCGATAATAAAATCAAGAACACGATAAAGGAGAAAGAGAGAGAGAGAGAGAGAGAGAGAGTAGGGGTGTGGGGGTGAGACAGGAACAAATGGGGTGCATCTCTCCCCCTGACGCCACCCCAGGGAGCCGCCTCAACCTGTGATTATCACCCATTGTACCTGACGCCTTCATTACTCCCCTCACACTCACCCCACTCACTCCACTCCACTCACACTCACCCCACTCACTCCACTCCACTCACACACTCGACTCCACTCATACACTCCACTCACACTCGCCCCACTCACTCCACTCACACTCACTCCACTCACACTCACCCCACTCACACTCATCCCACTCACACACTCCACTTCACTCACACTCACTCCAGTCACACACTCCACTCCACTCACACACGTCACTCCCACTAATTCCACTCACACTCACCCCACTCACACTCACCCCACTCACACTCACCCCACTCACACTCACTCCACTCACACTCACTCCACTCACACTCACTCCACTCACTCACTCCACTCACACTCACTCCACTCACACACTTCACTCACACACTTCACTCACACTCATCCCACTCACACATTCCACTCACACACTCCACTCACTCTAACTCCACTCACACACTCCACTCACTCTAACTCCACTCACACTCCACTCACTCTAACTCCACTCACACACTCCACTCACACTCACTCCACTCACACTCACTCCACTCACACTCACCCCACTCACACTCCACTCACATTCACCCCACTCACACTCCACTCACTCTCACTCCACTCACTCACTCCACTCACACTCACTCCACTCACACACTCCACTCACACTCACTCCACTCACACTCACTCCACTCACACACTCCACTCACACTCACTCTACGCACACGCTCCACTCACACACTCCACTCACACACCCCACTCACACTTACTCCACTCACACTCACCCCACACGCACACTCACTCCACTCACACATTCCACTCACACTCACTCCACGCACACTCTCCACTCACACACTCCACTCACACTCTCTCCACTCACACTCACTCCACTCACACACTCCACTCACACTCTCTCCACTCACACTCACTCCACTCACACTTTCCACTCACACACTCCATTCACACTCACCCCACTCCCACTCACTCTATTGACAGTCACTCAAGTCACACTCCACATAGTTCACTAACACACACTTTATTACACTTATACTATACTCACACTAACGCTCATTCATACGTACTCCACTCACTGCCAGAACACTCGCCCTCTCTTCTCTCTGCTCACACCCTCACTCAATTCACACTCACTCCATCCACACACAGAGTACTCACACTCACGCCACAAATTCAACTCACAATCATTTCACTAACACTCACTCCACTCACACACATATCACTCGCACTCAAACCACAAATTCAACTCACAATCATTCCACTCATCTTTAGCTCACTCTCACTCCCCTCACACACACACACTAGCATTCATATTACACCTACTGCTTTGCCGTTGTATTTACTTTCCTTCTACTTCAGACAAGCAAACTCCATACACTCACATTCACTTTCACTCCATTTACATCCATTCACGTATTCTCCACATACTTCACTGACTCTCCACTCACACTCATACCACATACTTTGCTTACACTAACTTCACTTATAATCACACTCACTATAGACATACACTGTTGACATTCATACTCCACAGACACTCACCCCTCATACGCCACTCATGCTTACTCCACTCACACTTACACAGTGCAGTCGTTCACTCACACACACTCACACTGCACATACTTTACTCTCTGCACGCTTCACTCATTCCTCTTTTTCTATACAACAGAATTTCCAAATTGGCAAGGAGATAGGAAGGAACTGGTTTGGAAATCTGGGGAAAATGTTTGTGCTCTTTTTTTTTTTTTTTTTTTTTTTTGAGAGAGAGAGAGATTCAGGAATATGCTAAATAGGTATATGATTGCAAAGCGTTGTGTATGACTCGTTGCAATTACTGAATAACTCATGGCAGGCTTATTACATTATTTTTTCCAGGTTTCACAACGATACTACATGCTTTCCTCTCGTCCTTTCCTTCCGTGCTTGTTTTTCGTATCCTTGTAGCTTTGACATACCTTCTGAAACTGCCTAGAATGAGACAGGTGGGTTTCTACTGTTGCTCTTATCTTTTATGTTCGTTTATGTTCCTACGTCCTGTCAGTCTCATCAAGTATTCTCCACTCTTTCCAAGCTTCACTCCCACTCTTGCCTATCCATTCCACATAACAGTGTACTCTCTCTCTCTCTCTCTGCTCCATATATTGCACTATCACTCCACATGGCACACATAATCCACTCTACTCCACGTCCCAACCCTTAAAGTGAGGTAACATCCGCAAACTGGTGGTAGTTTATGGTGTTACCTGGGTGCAGATAACAGGTGTGTGTGTGTGTGTGTGTGTGTGTGTGTGTGTCTGTGTCTGTGTCTGTGTGTGTCTGTGTGTGTGTGTGGGAGAGAGAGAGAGAGAGAGAGAGAGAGAGAGAGAGAGAGAGAGAGAGAGAGATTATGAAGACTGATTTACGTATATTTTTCTTTTCTTTTCTTTTTTTAAATAAATATGTGAATTTTCCACCTAATCCATCTTCCTCATTTTCATTACTCATGCTCAGCTTCACACTGCTCTCCTCCTCTTGTCCACTCTTAACACCACTTACCCCCCTTGCTTCTCACCTATATGTTATAATCCACTCTCTCTCTCTCTCTCTCTCTCTCTCTCTCTCTCTCTCTCTCTCATTACACTGTGACCATACCACAATCTCCACAATCTTATAATAGGAAATTTACCACTGCCTGTTTCTTGTTAAGAAACAATGTGTATATAATCATACTATATTCGTGTAACTTTATATCTGTGATTATTAATCTATTTATATGTTTATTACAATGGTTCAACCCATCAAGGCAATCCACCCGACGTATGTGTTACTAGGGGGTGCGCCATTTGTGTAATTTTTATTATGTAAACCTTACACAATAAAATTTGTAAATCAACCACTTACCCCTCCACCTCACGTCGTTTTTTTTTTTCTTTTCCTCACCGCATCCACAAGCTCTCATTCTACCTCTTCACCCCCCACACTCCTCACTCTCCTCCCCTTTCCACCCAACACTGCACTCTAACCACTCCATCCTTCCCCCATCTCTACCCCACACTACCCTCTTTCCACCCCAATACTACCCTCTCTGCACCCCCACACTACCTTCTCTCAACCCTCTCACTGCCCATTCTCCATCCCCACACTTCCTTTTCGCTCTGTCTACCCAACACTACCCTTGTTCTGTCCCTGCACTTTCCTCTTTTTATTCCACTCGTTCCCTTCTCCATCCCACATACCATCCATTCCAGCACCAAACTTCGTCCTCTCTACGCCAGTCTCCCCCTTTCAGCACTTACAGGCCCTTCTCTTCCTCCTTCTCCACCCCCACAATACCCCCTCTCCACACTCACATTCCCCCCCTCCCCCCTCTCCATCCTCCTACCTCCCTTCTGTCCTCCCCTACAATGCCCTTCCAACATTCATTTACACTCCTTCGTCTTTATCAACTTCCCTACTCCTTCCTCTTCTCTCCCTTCCCTCCCACTCCCGCCCACTCCCCAATCTCCCCCCCCCCTCTCCCCCAGTCAAGCCAAGTTCCCACAATCATGAACATTTGTGGTGACAGTGATGAATATGTTGATGGTAAATAGGCGAGGTCTTTGTCAGGTCCTGGAGACTGGTGGGGACGGAAATGGAGTAAGGGTGGTGATGTGGTGGTGGTGAATGACGAAGTAAGGTTAGTGATGAATGGAGGTGATTGTGGTTGTGATGACTGATGGAGTAACGCAGGTAATAGATGGAGTGATGATGATGACTAGTGGAGTAACGATGGTGATGAGTGGTGGTGGTGACTGTGGTGGTGGTGACTGTGGTGGTGGTGACTGTGGTGGTGGTAACTGTGATTGTAAAGTTTTCATAAATAGTAACAGTAATGACGGTTATGGTGGTTGACGATGCAGAGTTGTCTGGTGGTGGTGATGGTGATCATTGGTGGAGTAAGGCTTGTCACGAATGGTGGAGTAAGGCTGGTGACAAGGAGTGTTTTATCGGTAACTGAAATGGAGATCAGCTGGTAATAGGGAGTGACGTGGTGGTGACTAGTGGTGACTGTGGTGATGGTGTGAGGTGATTTTGGTGATGGCTGGTGGTGACTGGTGGTAATTGATGTTGACAGTGATGGTGATTGTGGTGATGTGGTGATGAACGTAGTGTCGATTGATGGTGATATGTGGCGGAGACAATATGATCGTGGTAGTTGTGGTGGTGAATGATGGTGGTGAATGAGGCAGTGACTGATTATGGAAATAATTTGGCGATGAAAAGTGATGTGGTGGTGGGAATGTTGTTGAGATTTAAATAATAATTGGTAAAATAATGATCATATGATGATGAAGGTGGTATGATGACTGGTGGCGAATGGTGAAATTCGGTGGTGATTGTAAGTGTTGTGGTGATGACTGATGATGGCTAATAAAGAGGTGGCTGTGGTAAAGAGTGTAATGGTGAAGTAAGTGGTTAGAGATGAAGCTGGTATTGAGGTGATTGGTGGTGATGAATGGTGAAGTTTAATGGCAATAAGAACAATTCTTTAGCATTTAAATCCTTCATTTCGAGAGGTCATTCAGCACCGAGAAATCGTGTCAGCTGCTACACAGGGTAGAAAATCCTGAGCGAAATAGCCGACAAAGGTTGTGTTTAATCCACTCAGCTTCGTAAGTTTGAAATTCTGAAAAGATTATCGTCTGTCAAGACTTGGGTCATTCAAAGGACGCTATCCATGCATGAGAAAGAACACTCATAATATTGAATGAAAAGCTCGTTGCTATGGTTGAAATTAGAGGTTTGCTACAAATTTGATTATCAGTAGTTGAGTTACAGCAAAAACAAACCACAGGTCATCTTTCACGAGAAATCGATTACAGTGATTCGATCTGATGTTCAGCATATTAAAACACTCTGCCTTGCAAAACCACCCACAGATGCAGAATTGCTACAGAAAAAGATACCGTTATTTAAGATTACCCTATGACCCTCCTGAGAAGTACACCGTGGCACCCCTGGGTTTCATGACCTTCAGTTTATGAACCACTGATCTAGGCAGAAGTGCTGATAGAGGTTGCTGGTATTAGAATGAAGGCTTCAGCGAACGTCCTCGCCTCTGTCATCCAAACGCCAGTTCCTAACAAGAGACGGGGGGAGGTACGATGCCGAAACAACGAAAGCGAAAGTCGCAAAGCATGCGCATTATCAAACAATATGACCTGTGAGGTGGGTCACCCACTCATCCACATGTCATTCAAGCCTTCGAAGTCATGTCTCCACCCCAAGTAAAACCATCTGCGCACATCTGTTTGTATGGATTACAGATGCCCTTCACATACACCTGTGAGATGGTGTATTTTCGTCACTTACGTACAGTATATGTAAGTAATGAGGCAAGACAGATTAACATAAAAGTGCACGTGTTCATATCAACGTTTGTACAATCACCTCCACCCTTCCTGAAACAATGCCGGCACTCCATCCGGGTCTCCCACCCCCCTCGGCCCTCCTCTCCGCCTTACCTCCTCCCAAGACACTCCTCCTCGAACTCTCCCCCCATCATCCTCACATCTTTCCTCCACCCAACACCCTCGCCCCCCACCCTCCACCTTCACCTTCATAACTTCACCTTTGTCTCTAGCAACTCTGCCTTCACCCTAATATCTTCTCAAGGGTATGTGAACGGGATATGCCTCTGGATTTCGACAGGTGTGTGTGTGTGTGTGTGTGTGTGTGTGTGTGTGTGTGTGTGTGTGTGTGTGTGTGTGTGTGTGTGTGTGTGTGTGTGTGTGTGTGTGTGTGTGTGTGTGTGTGTGTGTGTGCAGAATAATGGTGGACGGTATGATAAAACTTGTGAAAAGTGAAGGTGAATATTATTGTGTGATGAGGCTTCGAGTGAAAATGAATGATGGGATGAGTGTGCGCATAATGTGAAGGTGAGATGTGTGGCGAGAAAGTGTCGTGAGTGCAGTGAGTACCAATGCATAAGTTATGCATGTGAATGAGAGCTGGGGAATGGAAGGGAGTTGTGGTGAATACTAGTGACAAGGGGTTTTGTGTGGTCTTGATGGTGAGTGCTGGTGTGTGATGATGGGTTGTGGTGCATGGGTAGTGATTTAATTGCTTAAGGCCGAGGACGTCATTGTTATTTTATTGTCGCTGTCAACAGACGATAGTGTTGAACGTGAGAAGGATCTTTAGCAGTGAAGCGGTTAATGAAGACTTCGTGCAAACACAGAAACTGTCTGATGGGAGCAAGGATAAAATGATAAGGACGTCAACGTAATGAGGACGTTAGTGACTAGTGACGGTTAGACGTAGTGCGTGGTATGATGAGGCAGTGTGATTATTAGGACTGTGTGATGATGGGAACTAATTTATAGTAAACTGGTCCGGTGGAGAGTGATAGTGACTTGAAGCGATCGGTGGTAGAGACTGGTGTGAAGAGTGGAAAGTGGGATGAATGACGGAGAGCGGAGGAGGGTGGTGGTTGTGGTGGAGTTAGGGTGAGTAATGAAAGGTGGAGAATGATGATGCGTGTTCGTAATTTTGAGTGATAGTGATTGGTGGGGAAGGAAGGCTGTAATGAGCGTTGAGTGATGGATAGGGATGGTAGGTAGTGGTGGTGACGGTGGTGGTGAGGGATGCAGGCAACTTGACACCTTTGTTGGGTAGCATCAAAGCCTGCAGTCCCTATTGTCTCTTTAATGGCGAGTCAACAAACCTCTCTCTTGCACTCACACACTTCTTTGCACCTTTTCACACCTTGTCCTCTAGTCACACCCTCCACCACGCACCCTCACATCCTTCTTACTTCCTCGTCCTCTCTTTTGCATCCTTTCACATCCCTGTCTTTCGGTCACACCCTCACACATCCCCAACCTCCCTCTCACATTCGCTCACCTCTCACCCCTCGCACCCTCCCACATCTTGTCGCCCACTTATGCCCTCTGGCACACATCCTCACATTTCTGTCACCCTTACCCTCCCTTTCCCAGTCACACACACACCTTCATCCCCCTTCCCCTACTCAATCACACACCCTCACAATACCTCCACATTTTGTCATCAGTGACACTCTCAGCCACACACTTTCATACCTTGTCTCAACTTCCCTGTCCCTCTCACACACACATACATCATCATCACACCCTTTCATACCTTGTCCTGCAGGTACACCTTATTTCACATACCCTTGCACCTTCTCTCACTCCATCCTTCCCTCTGCCACTCACACACCCTCACCCTCCTTCTCACTTAAACATCTTCACACCTTCTCATCTTTATTCACACCAATCGCTACACACCTTTACACCTTCCACATCTAATCCTACAGTCACACATTCAGCCACATCCTCTCTCATTTTTTTGTCCTTCACCCAGCCTGTCATACATGCATATCCTTCGATCACACCTACGCCACACATCCTTACACCCCTGAACCTCCCTCACGCTGCCTTTAATTCTTCCACTGTCACCGCCCCCACCTCTTTCCTCACTATCCTCTTGCACTTCTACACTCCCTCATACTTCCATTCTTACATCCTCACATATCGTCACCTCTCTTGCACTCTAGCCCCCTCCTGTCCTTACTCTCAGATTGGTAACGTTCATCCACATCCATTTTAATCACACACCTTCCCTTCCACACTCATACCCTTCCTAACACTCTCATCCTCACATCCATACATTTTGTCGTGCACCTTCTTCACGTACCCTCTCCCACTCTTATTTTTTCCACAAAGTTCTCGCACCCTAGTTGCCCCACCCTTCCAGTCACCTAAGCATAGTCACTTTTTTGCTCCTACACTCATCTCTACACATTTAAAATTTCTCTCTCACGCTCATCTTCGTCAAGCACCATCACCATCTCACACTTTTTTTTTTTTTATCACCATTTCTTTCTCTTTTTTCGTATCTCACCACTTGTTTTAGTATGTTTGTCGATTATGCTGCCTAATATCCTACCCTTACATTATATCACACATTCTCACTTTTTAATAACCTCACCCTTCACTCACTTGCACATCTCACATCAAAGATTAGCAACATGGTTTTCGAAATAATGGCTCTTGCCCCACTAATCTGCCGGACTTTTTCAACGATATATTGAACACGTACGATGAGACTAAATCTGTTGACGTTGTCTACCTCGATTTTCAAAAGGCTTTTGCCAAAGTTCCATATAACAGATTCGTTCAGAAGCTAAAGGCACATTGTTTCAGTGGCAGTGTGTTCGGGTGAGTCGAAGAATGGCCCACTGGACGAAAGCAAAGAGTTGCAATAAATGGAAAAGAGTCAGACTGGATAACAGTTATAAGTGGAGTGCCGCAGGGTTCAGTGTTAGGTCCTATCCTTTTTTTTTAATATACATGAATGAAATTCATGAAGGATTATGTTGCAAGATTTCAAAATTTGCTGACAACACTAAAATAGGTAACAGAGCACATACACCATTGCAGAGGATGGCAATTCAGAGAGATCTTGAGCAACTGTTTAACTGGACCCAAACATGGCAAATGGACTTCATCATTAATAAATGTAATCAATGTAATTTGGCAGTAAAAATGTAAGAGCTAGTTATAACATGAATAATGTTCAACTTGATAGGATAAACCAGGAAAAAATTCTTAGGAGTTATAATAACAAGTGATTTGAAACCAAGCAAACAATGTACAAAAGCTGTAAAGAAAGCCAATTAAGCGATTGGATCCAAAGGTAGAGCATTTGAAAATAAATCCGATAATACTGTCCTCACTTTGCATAATTCCTCAGTACGCCCGCGTTTGGAGTATTGTGTTCAGTTTTGGTCACCGTATTATACAAAGGATACAGAGAAACTTGAGACAGTACAACGAAGAATGACAAAGATGATACCTAGACTGAGAAATAACCATAGGAGGGACGTTTAGAAGCCCTGAATCTCTTTACGCTAATTAAATACAGGTTACTAGGAGACTTAATTCAAGTATTCAAAATATTCTAAGGACTCGATCATACTTCCATCAATAAATATTTCACAGTTGGTCATTCAAACGACACTAAAGTTAATGGTCATAAAATTATTGGTAATTGATTTCAGTCACATTATGCTAAGCATTTTTTCTATAACTGAGTTATAAATATATGGAACAAATTGCCCATAAATGTGGTAAACTGTGATACAGTATTAACCTTTAAAAATAGCTTGGATAATTACCTGTTATCTGGCCTCCAGCTAAGTATGTTCACTCCTGAATAACACATTTCTATGGAGTAATGACTACAAAATGGGAAAGCGTTTCCAATCCCATGAAACAAACTACTTCTTCAACAGAGTCGTAAATATCCGGAACACACTTACTTTCACTAGCTACACGATAGTTCTTTCCCTTCCTGTCCTAGACACCCTATAAACTTGACATAACCGTACATAGCATTGCGTCACGTCATTATATATTGATCAATTTGTTAAATGCACAAATATCCTTGAGGTAATGATCACTACTCTTACTTTCGACCTGTGATGGTCTGTGGATCACCGAGGGTCCCTGTTAGTTAAGTGACCATCATCGGAGCTTTTTTTGATGTGCCTGGGGTCACTGGTTCAGGAGGTAACTTGTGTACTTGTCTTGTATGGGAAAATTCCTTGCCCCAGTGGAGTGAACAGAGCTGGGGCCTGATTGACCACTGCCTACCTTAAAAGTGCGAGGCAAGGCTGCTGCACCACCCTTGAACATCCCCACCGTGCAATTTCCACCCTGTGTCTACAGACGCCCCATTAACTCAATGTACCCGTACATAATGCCATGCCTTAGTTATTTATTTATTTGATTACTCATTTTAATTTATTACTCTCTCTTTCAGGTTATTCAAACTGGTAGCTTATAGATAAAATATTATAGAACGTAACTCTTCATTTTCGGTCTTTCCTATGAAATTTTCATGTCATTTTTCCAATGCTGCATGGTGCTCCTTCTCACTTTTTCCTGCCAGTTTTAACTGAAGGGTTTGGAGGTGGGGGAGCCTTCTTTGCTTTACTATCCTTATCCTTCAGCATATAGAATTAGATCTCATGGTCATAGTCTGCTCTGTAACAAGCAGCCTCGAAAGGACCATAAGGTCTGTTGCTGTTTGCTATCCTTTGTACTCCTTTGTGTTTACTCACCCACCTCACTCTCACACCGACGCCATCACCCTTTACCCTCTCACATATCCTCAAGTCACCATTTCATCCTAAACCCTCTCTTTCTCTTTCACACTCTCTCACTTTCACACTTTTTCACTTTCACTTCTCTCTCTCTCTCTCTCTCTCTCTCTCTCTCTCTCTCTCTCTCTCTCTCTCTCTCTCTCTCTCTCTGTTCAGATATAATTCTAAAAGAGAATTTAAACGCTTTTTTACTGAGTTGGAAATGTTAAAAGTTATAAAACTTTCTAGATGAGCAAGTTTGTAAATGCATTCAAAAATCTGGCTGAAGTATGTACAATGAGTGTTAATAACTAAACGATCAATATATAAAGAGTAAAAAGTTGAACTAGTCAGTGAGTACGACAGCCGCGTCCTACAGGGTGCGCTTATCATTTGACCAGTTGTTCTAAAAAGCAAATTACTAACTTCGTGCATGATTCTCAACCCTACTACCAAGTTTTGGCCTAAATGGGATCCCAACCGATGGAGATGACCTTTGTCTCTGACCATGACCTTTCAGTTACTGTTTTCGTTAGGATTAAGTCAACCAGTTGGCAGAACCCCAACTTTTTCGCAAAGTTTGGTTCAAATCAAATCAAAACAAAACACACGGGCCGAATGTTGACCTTGTGCAGTGACCTTTGCCTCTACCTGATTGTTCTCGAAATGGAATTCCTTCGTTCTTGCCTGCCTCTCAACCCTTCTGCCAAGTTTCGTCTAAACCGGGTCAAAATTGTTCAAGTTGACATGGCATGCTGCCCTGATCTTTGATCATGTCATGTGAGCTTGGTCTTTGATTGCTCTCAGAATCGAAGCTCTTCGTTCCTGTCATTCCCTCAACCCACCTCCAGGTTTGGCACAAACCGGATAAATAACTTTTAGAGTTGACCTTGGCATGTAAGCTTCACCTTTAACCTATTGTTCTAAAGAACAATAGGTAACCTCCTGGGAAGACCCTAAACCCTTCAACCAAGGCTTGTCGATATCAGATAAAAACTGTTTTTTTTTGTACACATATATATACCGTACACAATGAAATTCTCTCTCTCTCTCTCTCTCTCTCTCTCTCTCTCTCTCTCTCTCTCTCTCTCTCTCTCTCTTTCACCTTTCATCCCGCCCCCGCTCATTAACACCTCTCATCCTACTCTCTTTCACTCTTTTTCCTCCCGGCATCTCACACTTCCTCTTTCACACCATGCTCTCCCTTTTAATACTCACTTCGCTTTCATGCGTTATTTATTTTGCAATATTCTTTTTTTACGCCTTGGAGTTTTTATTTGCCTTTTTTGTAATATATGGCACATTTTTATTTTCTTGATTTTAATTCTCGCTCTCTTTCATAAAGCTCGGATCATGATTATTTTTGCTAAAGTTTATCCACTTATGTCGTTTGGGGCCCAGTTATTTTTATCTAGACTGATACCAAACGAGTTTGTTCAGTGGAGATAAATCTCAGCTTTCAAAGAACTAACCCTCAGACTTTAGGACAATTTCCTGAGGCAAATAACACCGCCTGAAACTTGGTAAACAAATGAGAATACTCGTCCTCCTTATTTAAATGTTAAAATGTTCTCAATCATACCATTCCACACACACACACACACACACACACACACACACACACACACATATATATATATATATATATATATATATATATATATATATATATATATATATATATATATATATATATATATATATACTGCAAGGATTGTCCCTGGAATTGGCGTACCCTGGGTACTAACGTCAGTAGATGATTCTAACGCTGATTTTTAATAGAAATACTACATTAACATGGATCCATATTTCAACTGCTACCGAGCTACTGTGCCGTTACTGACGACCGTATGGACGAGAATGTGTTCATAATTCATCCATGAGGTCATCAGCTACTGTAACTCAGGGACGGTTGGGAATATGACCCTTGTTGGTACATCTTCCATCTCTCTCTCTCTCTCTCTCTCTCTCTCTCTCTCTCTCTCTCTCTCTCTCTCTCTCTCTCTCTCTCTCTCAATATCATCCCTAGAAGCACTTCCTGAGGTTAGTAGGTCATTCTGTGTGTGTGTGTGTGTGTGTGTGTGTGTGTATGTGTGTGTATGTGTGTGTATGTGTGTGTGTGTGTGTGTGTGTGTTTGTGTGTGTATGTGTGTGTGTGTGTGTGTGTGTGTGTGTGTGTGTGTGTGTGTGTGTGTGTGTGTGTGTGTGTGTGTGTGTGTGTGTGTGTGTGATAAATAAAATACAAAAATTCGTATGTGTATATATATATGTACCGGTGTACATACTGTATATGTATGTAGGAACATATAAATAAATGAATATTATGATTATCAAGGTAATACGAGATATGGTCCAGGTGAGAGATATCGTAGCAGAAAAGTTAATATTTTTTCTTTACATTTATTTAAAAAATACCATTTGTTTCGCCTTGATAACGTTTGTGTTCTGATGCCTGTGTTTATTTGCAGGTGAGCGAGAGGAGGTAATGTGGCTGAGAGCAGGTGATGGAGATCTGTGAGCTGAATGTCGCTGCTCAGTAAATTTGGAGGCTGCTGAGTTGGTAGATTAGCTGGGTGAGGGGGTAGGTGGGAAGGCAAGATGAGGGAGTATGTGGGTAGGCAGACAGGCAGGCAGGCAGGCAGGTAGGTTGGTAGGTTGGCTTGGGAGGTAGGAATATAAGTAGGTAAGCAGGCAGGTAGGCTCGGTGAGGGCATAGGTGGATAGGTACTGGTCAGTCCTTGGGTATGCCGGCTGTGGAGGTAAGTAATATATGTAGGAGGAAAGTAAATAGGTTGCCGTGTTAACAGTGTAGACTACGATATTAGCACCCAAATAATGACATGTAAAAGTGTGTGACGCCATCTGCCGAGCGCTGGAGAACAGGTAGGCTTCGGGAAATAGACTGTTTAGCATATAACCGCAGTCGGATATAAAAAATACATTGCCTTATTTTTCTTTTTGTTTGATGCATCAGCTAAAACAATTTCAGATTTCATTCTTGATGGTTTCCATTACTTATTAATAGAAAGTATATGAGGCGTAATTAGTAATATAGTTTCGTATGTCGTTCGTGAATGTTATAATGTATGATATTAAAAATGACTCAGGGTAATTACTCCTCCAGTCGTAAATAAATGTAGTGATTGTTATTAAAATTTCTGCAGCCATTACTCTCAACATAATTCTACCTCCCAAACACTAGCATTCCACTGCTTAGTAAATGTCTCGTACTGAACTGGATTCAAAAAGGAAATGGTAACTAATCTTTCTCTCCCTCTCTCTACCCCCCTCCATCTCTCTCTCTCTCTCTCTCTCTCTCTCTCTCTCTCTCTCTCTCTCTCTCTCTCTCTCTCTCTCATGTTTTCTTTCGCCTCCTTTCTCACTTCTCCTTCTTATTTAATCACTTTTCTGTCCTCACCCCTCTCAATTTCTTTCCTACTTTTTCTCCCTTCTCTCTCCTCTCGTATCCTTCTTCCCCTTCTTCCCTCCTTCCCTGCCCCTGCTCTCCCCCTCATAATCACACCTTTCTTCTCCATTCTCTTCCCTTCCCTTCCCTCTCCTCTTCACTTCTCCAGTGTCTCCTTCCGCTGTTTCCTCTTTTCCAAGTCCCTTCCTTCCTCATCCCTCATCCCTTCCCCCTCTTCTCCTCTCTCTTCTCTCACCTCTTCCCCTTTTCTTCCTTCTTCTTCTTCCTCATCCTTTTCCTTCCGTTCCTTCCTCGTCACTTTCCTATCCTTCACATCACTTCTCTTTCTTCCCTTCCTCCATCCTCGTAGTTCATATCTTTCCCATCTCCCTTTCCCGTCATCACGTTCCTCATTCATCTCATTCCCTCAGCTCTCTCTCTTCTCTCTTTTCTTTCCCCCTCGCCTTCTCCTTCTTCACTTTCCTCTTTCCTTCTCCCCTCCTCCTTCCCCTCTTTTATCCCTCTCTGTCCCGTCTTCTCCTCCTCCTCCTCCTCCTCCTCCTTTCATGTCTTTTCATCCTCTCCTCTCCTGTTTCTCTTTTTCCTCTGCCTTCCTCATTTCTTTTCTCTCCTCTGCTCCCTCTGTCCATTCCTCTGCTTTCTCCTTCTCTCCCCCTCCTCTCCCTTCTTTCTCTTTACTACACTCCTCTCCTCTTGCCCGCTTCCCTCCTCTCTGCCCCTCTCCCTGTGCCCCTCCTCCCCTCCTCGCCTTCTCAGTGGCTCATTATGAAGTCACTTTGAATCTTATGTGACTTTTGCCAGTGAAGTCTCTCTTGCCTCCCGCCTCGCTGCTTTCCTCATCTTTCTCATCTCTCCTCTCCTCGTTATTCTCCTCTCCTTTTTTTCTCTTCTCTGTTCATTCTTCTTTCTTCCTCTCGGTTTATTCTTCTATTCTCTTCTTTTCCCTTTTCTCCCCCCCTCTACTCTTCTTTCTTCCCTCTTCCATCTTCCTTTCTCTCCTCTCTCCTTTTTTCTAGTTCCCCCTCCCTCCCGTCTCCTCCTCTTCTCTCTTTCCTCTTCTGTCTTCTTTTCCTATTTCTTCTGTCTTCCTCCTTTTCTTGCTCCCTCCATCCTCTCATATTCTCTCCTTGATTCTCCCTTCCTCTTCTCACCGTTCTATTCAATACTTTTCTCTCTTCCATCATTGTGCTTCTACCCCCACTTACCCTTCTTCATGTCTCTTTTATGTGACCCTGACCTTCACCTCTCACCTGTGTGTGTGTGTGTGTGTGTGTGTGTGTGTGTGTGTGTGTGTATTTGACCTCTCAGACCCTTTTGTTCTCCTCAATCGCTCTCGGTCTCCCTCTCTTCATTTTTGCGTCTCTGTACTGCATCCCACTCCCCTCCACCCCCTCTCTGTGTGACGTCACCATGTATATATGCTGTGTGGTTCAGGACTTCTCACATAAACAAGGCTATTTCTAGAATCAGTGTAAGGAAAGGTTACAAAACTATTTCCCTATGTCTTTAAGCCCTTCAAGAATGAGGAAACAAGTCTTTTCAACAAATTAAATGATTACTGCAGTAGACTGAAGGATGTAGAGAGAGAGAGAGTTTACTTTGACGCCCGCATTATCTAGACAGTTGGCTGAAATTTGAAGAACAAAGAATAAATCAGACATCATTAAGTGTTTGTTTGCAGTCGTCATTATAAATAAATTAGTGTCATAGAAAGCATC
Source organism: Coenobita brevimanus (assembly GCF_032717465.1). Lineage (NCBI taxonomy): Eukaryota > Metazoa > Arthropoda > Malacostraca > Decapoda > Coenobitidae > Coenobita > Coenobita brevimanus. The sequence goes on along the minus strand of NC_137033.1, from coordinate 3,781,122 downwards.
ATCGTAGTTATGTTTGTGAATAGCATAGCCCAGCACCTGTTAGTTACTGGGCTTATATAATTATGCAGAATATTAATACCCACCCAGTATTACTGAAATCATGCAGGTGCTGCCGTCCCCTGCAGTTATCACCTAGACGTTGGTTTCGGTGTACATTGTGAGTCATGATTTCTGTTATCCTATGCCTGGCTTAAAGAAATTTGCAGTCGAACCTCTCTAGACGGCAGGAGTAACAGTGTCTTAGCCAACTGTTTTTCATGTAGAGTAGCAGTGTTTTGAACGACCATTGGACACCAGGGCTTCCTTCCATGTGAGTCTGGGTACGACTTCCCTCCAGCCAATTATAGGATTAGAGAGAGAACAGAAACTATGGCTCGGGAGTGTTTAGCCGAGGACAAAACTTCCTCCTATTCTGTTTCTCACGTTCCACTGCTGGCTAACATTTCAAAGCTGAGAGAAGACTGATATTCTTCTCAGCCTATAGTATATACACTTAAATTTGATGCATTAAGAATGAAAAAGTGACGGACATACCACAAGAGGGAAGTTATAGCAGTGCGATGCTAGGCTATGAATTCGTCTCAGCCAGGAATAGAGACTGTCTTGTAATTCCAAAACACCAGTCAGTAAAAAAGTGAATCTTCAATATTCGTAGTTGAAATAATCTTACATATACCATCATATCCTGGTTACAATATCATCCGTACCAAACAACTTAATTGTTAGAGGTATTTTCTATCGTTCCTTAAAAAGTCCTTCAAACATTTTAATTTTTTGAGCCTTTGTCATGTTTCATCCGCTGTTTAATTTGTGTGGCTAATCACCAGAGTTTTATTTTGTATTTTTATTTATTTTTGTCAGTGTGGGGGGAGAATCTTCTGGTGTACCCCTAGTTCTGTATAATACTTTTAGCGTGTGCTTGGAAAATAGTTTCTTTGTATTTCTTAAAGCTAGACCACCTTATTCGGCCCGCAATATCTGTGTGATCATTACTCACTGTATCTATTTCACTCTCTCTCTCTCTCTCTCTCTCTGGCTGTATGTGGATATGGCGTGCAGACAAGAAGAGTAATTATAAAACGAAGAAACGAAGAGATAAGAACAGGATAAATGGTAGAATAGAGAAAAGGAAAGAGTGAGAGAAAAATCTCACGAAAAAGGGAATGATGGCATGAGAAAAAGCAAGTGAGGAGGGAGAAATGAGGAAGAGAGAGCGATTGGAGAGAGGGAGGGCAAAAGGAGGGATGGAGGCAAGCGGAGGGAGAGAGAGAGAGAGAGAGAGAGAGAGAGAGAAGGATTGGGGGAGGTAGGGAATGATGGAGGGAGGGGTGTGATGTTGGAGGGAGAGGGAATGGTGCGGGGAGGGCGGGGAGGGAAGGATAGTCTCTGACTTAGGCTCCCCTGCCCTTGTAATTAACCTGACTTTTGTCCCTCTACCACCCGCTAGCAGGCAGGCAGGCAATTAGATAGGCAGACAGGCAGGCAGACAGGCAAGCAATTAGATAGGCAGACAGGCAGACAGGCAGGCAATTAGATAGGCAAGCAATTAGATAGGCAGACAGGCAGGCAATTAGATAGGCAGACAGTTAGACGGGCAGACAGGCAGGTGGACAAGCAAACAGACACAGGCAGGAAAACAACCAGGCCGCCAGAGAGACCGGCAGATGTAATTGTAAAGCTTTTTTACACGGGTACAACAGTAAATCATACTGACAGTTTTGCAATGCCAGCGTATTACCTAATGTTCATGTCACAGATGGAATTCAACCAGTTTTTCCACATGCCACGCATGTACTGGAAAACCACAGACACATGCAGGACTGTGCTGTTTGAATGAACTGTGCAAGTGTGGGTGTAAGTATGGCTGTGGACGTGGGTATGGTTGTGGATGTGGGTGAAGGTGTAGGTGTGGGTATGGTCGTGGATGTGGGTGTGGGTGTGGGTATGGTTGTGGATGTGGATGTGGGTGTGGGTGTGGGTATGGTTGTGGATGTGGGTGTGGGTGTGTCCCTGGCTGTGTGATTGACGTCGCGTTACTTGAATACTGTCCACTTAAAAAAACAAAAACAAAAAATGGCCTAAATAGCTATCTTACCATCTTGAATGTTGAGCCGTAACGAGACTTTAACAGAAGAATACGAAATGAGGGACGACGAAGTATATGGATAAAGATTTAGAGCCAAACTTTTGGTTTATTTTGGAAGAGAACGAAATTTTGAAACTGAGGTGGGTGAACTTTAGGGTGTTTTAAATTTGTTACCGGATACTTTTTGTCACCCGCCTAGCTTGTCATATGTCTAACCATTTAAGCAACTGGGCTTTCTGTGCCATTGGCTGCTGATAGATGCGGGAGATAACAGTACATAAGAACATAAGAAGAGAGGATAACTGCAGTAGGCCGGTTGGCCCATGCTAGGCAGCTCCTAGAAGAGTAACTGAACTACTAGAATGAGATAAGGATAGCAAAGAAGAAGGCTCTCCCCCGCCCTCCAAACCCTCCAGCCGAAGCCGGCAGGAAAAAGTCAGAAAGAACACCACGCCGTATAGAAAAACTGGCGTGGACATTTTACAGGAAAGTGTGAAAGGAGAATAGAGACTATCATAGTGTAACCTGAAAGGAAAATTTATTTTTGAATTAGTATTGGTTATAATATTTTCTTTATTCTATATCCACCCCTTATTTGTCATATGCTTATCTAGCCTATGCTTGAAACTCTCAATGGAAGAGGCAGCAACTACTTTACTAGGTAGCTTATTCTATTCGTCTACTACTCTATTACCGAACCAATTTCTACCGATTTCCTTTCTGAAACGGAATTTTTCTAGTTTGAAACCATTATTTCTAGTTCTATCCTGTATGCTCACTTTAAGTACCTTGCTAATATCTCCCTTATTTATACCATTCATCCACTTAAAAACCTCAATTAAGTCTCCCCTTACTCTACGCCTCTCTAGCGAATGCAGACTTAGTCTTTTCAGTCTGTCTTCATATGACAGGTTCCGGACGTCATGTATCATTTTAGTCATTCTTCTCTGTACATTTTCTAACGAATTAATATCCATTCTATAGTAAGGACACCAAAATTGTACTGCGTAGTCTAAATGTGGCCTTACTAATGCTAGATAAAGTTTCAGTATTACTTTAGATGATCTATTGCTCACGCTTCTCGAAATAAATCCTAGGACCCTATTTGCTTTATTTCTCGCATTAATGCACTGTTGCCTAGGTTTAAGGTCGTTACTAATCATAACTCCTAGATCTCTCTCGCATTCAGATTTGCTAATTTCTTTGTTATCTAAGCTGTATTTAGTATCTCCAATGGTCTTGCCTACGTTAAGTACTTTACATTTTTCAACGTTAAATTCCATTTGCCAAGTTTTAGACCATTTGGACAATGTATCGAGGTCTTTTTGTAAGTTATGGCAATCGTCAGTCGAGTTAATGATACGCCCTATTTTTGTATCGTCGGCAAATTTGCTGATTCTGCTATTGACTCCTAAGTCTAGATCATTTATATATATGATAAATAATAAGGGACCGAGTACTGAACCCTGTGGTACACCGCTAGTTACTAATCCCCAGTCCGACTTAGTTCCATTTATTAATACTCTCTGCTTTCGTCCTTTCAGCCAGGATTCTATCCATTTTAAGATATCGCCGTCTATACCGTGTGCTCGAACCTTTCTAACTAACCTTTCGTGTGGGACTCTATCAAAAGCTTTACTAAAGTCCAGATAAATAACATCGTACGCTTTATCGCTATCTACTGCCTCATAGACCTCCGAGTAGAATGACAACAAATTTGTGAGGCAGGATCGTCCTTGCCTGAATCCGTGCTGACTTTCGTTTATAAGGACCACTCCTGTGCTACTTGAACAGCATTATCAGTTTATCACACATGCTAAGAAAAATGTTAGTGTCAGGGAAACGCGAATGCCCTTTTTTTCTTCTTCTTCTTCTTCTTCTTCTTCTTCTTCTTCAGTTAGGAAAAGGGAGAAAAGAAGTGTGCGGTAATCACTGGGGCATTTCTCTTCTTTGTGTAGCAGTACAAGTACCATATATGGTAGGATACTTATTGACAGAGTTAGGGAAATAACAGAGGAATTTGTTGGATAAGAACGGGGGGGTTTCAGGAAAGGAAGAGGTTGTGTAGATGAGATATTCATCCTAAGGTGTTTGGTGGAAAAGTTTCAAGAGAAACGAAAGAAGTTCTATGCGGCCTTCATGGAAATGGTAAAAGCATATGACAAAGTGAATCGGCAAGGAATGCAGAAACTACTAAAATATATGGAGTAAATGGGAAGCTGCTGAATACCGTGAAAAGTAGTTATGAGAGCGCTAAGGCAGCAGTGCGTGTGGATAGCGAACTGAGTGAAGTTTTCTATATGAATGTTGGCTTGAAGCAGGGATGTGGCATGTTACCATGGTTGTTCAGTTTGAATCTGGATGGGGTTATAAAAGAGATACAAGGTAGGGCAGTGGATGTTGGAATGGTTCTAATGAGAGAGGGCAGTGTTTGGAAACTTCCTGTTGTGTTGTTTGCAGATGATACTGTATTGTTGGGTGAAGACGATGGGGAACTGTAAGGCTTGGTGAATGAGTTTGGGAGAGTGTGTAAGAAACGGAATCTAAAGGTGAATGTAGGGAAGAGTAAAGATGTGGTATTCGAGAGGAATGAAGTCACTGAATGCACAGTGAGGCTGGATGCTGAAGAAATGGAAAATATGAGTGCATTTGACTACTTGGGTGGTGTGATGAGTATGGATGGAAGCTTAGAGGATGAGGCGCTTGAGAGGGTACAACAGAGAAGATAGGTTGCTGGGTCATCGAAAGCAGTAGTATGAAATAGACAAGTGAGCATGGAAGAAAGAAAGTCGCTGCATGATAGTATTGTGATACCCACTCTCACCTGTGGAAACGAAGCTTGGACCTTGTTGGAAGGACACTCTGAAGAGTGAGAGCAGTGGAAATGAGCTATTTGAGGGAAGCATGTGGAGTTACACGGAGAGACAGACTGACAAATGGGGACGTGAAGGAGCGTTGTGGTATGGATATGGATGTGATAGAAAGCGTTAGGAGAAATACAGTGAGTTGATTCGGCCATGTGGAGAGGATGGAGAGTCAGAGACTAACGAGGAGAGTACAGTATATGTGGGTGAGGTGGAGGGAGGGAAAGGGAGGGGGGTTACCGAAGATGAGATGAAGGGATGGAGTGGAGAGGTATATGAGAGAGGGGAGTGTCAGTTCGGGGGAGGGCATCGAAATGGTAAGGGACAGGGCGACATGGAGATGATTTGTTTTTGGCCACCCCTTAAGGGATTAGGGCGCCTGGCTATAGATGGATAAATAGATAGTTGGCCATCATGTTTTTTGTTGGTGATAAAAGTCCATGTCTGAGATTTACACAGGGCGTGTACTGGCGTCTCAGTTTCGTCCAATAGTTATGATAAATGAAGTGAACACATAGAAGATAACAGCGATTCTTAACAGAGCCTTACGCTGTTAATCAGTATGAAACGGATGTGAATGGGATGCTAAAAAGGGTACCATATATATAAGTGAGTTTGAGGATAAGAGGCAGCGCGGAAAGCCCCCCCAAAAAAATAAAAATGAATGGTTATGGTAAGGGAATGTGTAAGGAAGCAGGGAACTGAGGAAGCTAATGAAGTGACTTGGGATCGAAATGGATTGATGAAGAATAGATATGTTTGGAGATGCACATGGGAGGGTTGCACACCCCTCTTATAACTTAGCAGTCGACGAATTCGTTTCTCATTCTCACATATTGTTAAATACATATGTGTGTGTGTGTGTGTGTGTGTGTGTGTGTGTGTGTGTGTGTGTGTGTGTGTGTGTGTGGTTAGAAATGTGAGGTGCAGACCAGAATTTCCAAGGCATGAATAATGTGTAAGCGGATGTGCGGCCCAATTAATTGGGTATTGTGTGCATAGTTCTACTTGTGTGCTTTCCTGTTCCTATTTCTGGATCCCTCGCACCCCATGTATTGGTGGGAAATAGGTTTGGGATGCTAATGCTGTGATGGTGAATAGAATGTTATACAGTCAGCCTCTCCACCCAACAAAACTCACTCTACATCAGCATAAAGTAATGCATTAATAGCAAAGCGATAAACTTATATGTAGCCTATATTCGTACGTGAATATGCATAGCGTAGCGGATTACGATATTAGCTACATTTAAAATTGCAGCACACGTAGTAAACCGTCATAACCTCACTCATTTGTTTACGAGTGCAAAATATTTATTGCTGGAGAATAAGTCTGAGCTTAATACAAAACAGATTGCAGATTAGGTGATAAACTTTTATGGGCACGCGTGTAGTATTGGCCGCACTAATCCCAGATAAATGTGATTCGTTAAACTAATAGATTTTCATTTTACGCACAGCCCTTACATGAGGAAATATGAACACGTAATGGTGGCCATGTTGGCAGGTATAAAATGCATTCCCGTGAAATTATAACTGCACACTTTTGCCGACCTAATTCACACACATTTATTTTAGCGACTGTTATTTTACGTGGTGGTCTAGTGGGTTAAGGGCTCCAACCAGATGAAATTAAAAGTTTAAATCCAAGGAATGGTTGGGGTTTAATGGCCCTCAAGGAGAAGCAACTCATTATCCCTGCCGTAAAAGCCCGGACCGACCAGCTTGGTTGCTATTCCCTTGGCTCGTGATGGGGCAGCTTAGGTATACCGCGGTGAATTATGCGCGCTTTGTTTTAAAAAGAACTTTACCTCCTGCACTAACATACAAAGAGTATTGCGACGCAGACAAGAATGCCAATCTATTTCCTTTTTGGAATTATGTTATGTGCTGTTAACTAACACATAAATTCTTCGATCATGCAAACGTAAACGACAATATCTTCTGTTGTTATTAACGGTCTTGTAGTCATGAAACTGTACCACGTAACACCGTACATATTCCGTCTCCAAGTTCAGTGTATCACTAGCTGTGCAGTATGTTTTGCCTCATACTCACACATATTATTTTCACAGCCTAATAATTCCATTGGGCAGTAGCTTGGGCCAGCTTGATTACTATGCTTTTTTTCTCTTTCCAATTTAGTGTCACCATTCCTCATCACTTTTTTGTCCTACTCTCTCTTCCCCACACTTGCCACTCCACTTCCCTTATCCCAGCCTCTCTTTTCTCTCCCTTAACTCCTTCGACTCTCCTCTTCTGCCCCATTCTCCCTTCTCTTATCCCCTCTCTCTCTCTCCCCAATCCCTCTACCTTTATCCCCTCTTATCCCGACCGCTCCCCTCTCTCCTCTCCACTCACAGCCTGACTCTCTCCACCCTTTTCTCCTTTCCCCCCCTCCTTCCTCATATGTCCCCTGTTCCCCTATCCTCTCTGCGGTCCTCATCCCATTTCCTATTCTCCTTCTCCTTCCAACCCTCTCCCACACCTCTTCCTCCTCCCTTTACCTATCCCTCCTTCTCATCCCAGCCTCTTCCCTATTCTTCCCCTCTCTCTGCTTCTTTCCTCCTTTTCACCACCCAGCCCCTCCTCTATTTCTTCAATCCTACTTCTCTTCCTCTCTCTTCTGACCCCTCTCATTCCAACCTCTTTCCCCTTCTTATATTTCTCTTCTCCCCTTCTCAAGTTCCCCTCCATCCCCCCACCCTACCCCAATTCTTCCTGCAAAATCTAAAACTCATCTGTGGCTTCCATTTCTCCTCCCAACCTCTTCTACCCCCCTTTCAAACCCTTCTTCCTTCACCCCTTTGCCACTACTCTTCTTTACTCCATAGCCCGCCTCTTTTTTACCCGCCCCCGCCCCGGAGGGGCCAGGGGACTGGTATTGTTGTCATTCGGTTTGTCTGTCTGTTTGTTTGTCTGACCGTTAACAACTTTACGAAAAAACTACCAGTTCGATTTTGACTAAAATTACAGGGATGATGGACTATGACATTCTGATCACCTTATTAAAATTTGGGCCAAACCGGGCCAAGGCTCAGGCTGTAGGCCCCAAAAAAAAAAAAAAAAAAAAAAAAAAAAAATAATAATAATAATAATAATAATTCGCCATAACTCCTTTCAAATTCGTCTTATTGGCATGAAACCAAAACCTAAAGGTACATCTTTCAAATGTCCATCCTATAACATGCGTCATTACATCAGGGGCGTCACCCCCCCCCCTAGTTAGCGGTAGGGGGGCCGGACCTAAAATTTCAAATGGGCATCAAATCGTCAATTTTCACCCGATGTACTCCAGATTTGATACGTGATATCTTTGACTAGATGTCCTGTTGTGTTTATACGTCAGCACTAAAATGACTGCCAGTGACGGGTTGGCTGTGCCTTGGCACTGCTTCTTGTTCTCCTATCTTCCTGTCGCTCTCATCGTCCTCTGTCTTCCCCTTTCTTCCCTCCCTTTCTTTACTCTCTTTCCTTCCTCCTATTCCCTCCTCTCTTCACTCCCCTCCCCCTCTTCCTACCTTCTCTTGCCTCCTTCCCTCCCTTCTCTCCCTCTCTCCTCCCCATCCTTCCCTCTCTTTCCCCTCCCTGTCTCCTCCTCGTACTCTCTCTTCCCTCCCGGTGTACTGAACGAGATCAAAGAGGAGGCAGTGTGTCCAGACCTGTGTAGGCTCGGTCAATAGTCACTCTTGGCCCTTCAAACACATCCACTCTCCTCACAACTCCTCTCATACCCCCTCCTCTTATTATTCTTATTCTCTGCCTCTCCTCTCCTTTCTCCTTCACTCGTTTTCTCTCTTCTCTTCGGCCCTTTCCTCTTATTCTTCTCTGCCTTTCCACTCCTCTCTTCTTTCCTCCTTTCCTACAGTATGTTCTCCCCCTCACTTCTTTCCTCCTGCTATTGTTATCTTCATATCCTCAGCTATCCTCTTCTTTTCTTCCTTTTTCCTTTTCTTCTCTTCTCCCCTCCACTCATTTCCTCTTGTTCTTCGTATTCTCTTCCTGCTGTGCTCTCTTATGTTGTCTCCTCTTTTTCTCGTACTTTTCCTTCTCTTCTCACATCTCTTCTCCACTCTTATTCTTTGCCATTCTCTCGTCTCGTCTCGTCTCCTCGTTATCTCCATTTCATTTTTTGTATCATCGCTTCATTTTCAGTTCATTTCACTTTCCTGTACTATTCACTTCTCATCTCTCTCCCATTTTCTCTCTTATATCTCGCCTTCGCTCAAACTTTCTCCATTCTTCTTTGGTCCTAACATTATTTCTTGTCTCCTCCTCTTTTCTTTCTTCCTCCTCTGCTCTGTACCTCTTCTCTTTTGCCTCTTCTCTCACCTCTTCGTATCCACACTCGTTCTATGCATTTGATAAACATATTGTTCTTATCTCCTTATCGTCTGTCTTGTCTTTTCGCAGTTCCCACTTCTGTTTTCATTATACACACTTTCATTCTTTTCTCTCCTCTTCTTTCTCTACCCACCTCTGTCTTGTTACCTGTTCATCTACATTCTTTTTCCTTCTTTCCCCCCGTATCCTAATTACTTTTCTCTTTTTCTTCGCCTCTTTCATTTCTGTCTTTTTTTTTTTCCTTTCCACTCCATTCCTTTACTCTCATTCTTTTTTTTTTTTGTTTTGTCGTCTCTCCTTCAGTTTTCTCTCCCTTCTTCCTTTACTCCTACCTCCCTTGTCACTTTCCTCTTGTTTTCAGTTCACCCTTTTCTTTTTATCTCTTGCCTTTGTCGTTTCTGCTCTTCAGCATTCCTTCTCCCCTCTTCTCTCCTCATCCCTCCTCTCATCTTCTCTTCACCCTTTTCTCCCCACTCTTGCTTCTATTCTCACTTCAATTCTCCTTTTTTTTATTTTTCGGTACTTCTCTTCCCTTCTCTTCTCACATTTCTCAAACTTTCTTGTCTCACACCTCTGCCCTTCTCTTCTCACCTCTCATTTCCCCTTCTCTCTTCACTCCTTTCCATCCCAAGCTTCTGCCTTCTTACTACCCCTTCTCCGCACTTGCCTTCCCCCTACTACCCGTCCTTCTCCCCTCCCATCCCTCCTTCCTCCTCCTCACCTCACCAGCTCTCAGGCCACCACAAAATCCTCCCCATCTACGTATCACATCCATCCTCGTCCAAGTCGCTTTGTCTCTCTCCTCTCTACTCTCTTTGAAGCCTCTTGTGAAATTAATTTGAGAGAGAGAGAGAGAGAGAGAGAGAGAGAGAGAGAGAGAGAGAGAGAGCAAACAAAGAGCTACAATTATGACAGGGCGAGCCTCTTTTAGTGAACAAGCAAGCAAGTAAAAAGGAAGAAAATAATCTCATTTCCTGATGTAAACAAGAGGCCTAAATATCAACATGCATCGATAAAGAAAGGAAGTAGACAACCAACGCTTATACAAGGGAAAAGATTAGGCATAAGTCAAGGGAAGAAAATATTTTAAGAATTTTGAGTGGATGGGCTAGAGTGAAAAAATTGAAAAGAGTTGGTGAAGGGGTTTACGTCGTCAGTGTTTTGTCTTGGCCGATTCGATTTTGCTTAAGTTTGCCTTTAATGCGTTTGATGTTGCAGTCTTCCTTTGATGCTGCCTTGAGGTTTTTCATGTTTTGTATATGCGACTTTCTGTGATAATACTTTCCCTTTTTTGTCTCTTTCCCCCCTGTTTACTTTCCTCGGCGTCCTTGACATTTGAGACTACTGGGGTACTTCCGTTTTTATTCACCGAGCAAACAGTGTCTCCTCCACGTGTGTCTCTCTGCCTACCTGACTCTGCTTTTTTTTTTTTTTTTCTTTTTTTTTGCCGGGAGAAATGATGCGCAGTGAGGGATTAAATGCCCTCTGAAGTTTATTTGTCCTGTCCCTTCCAATGTCGCATTCCCGTCCCATGTTGTTGCATCCATGGCCCCAAGTTGGTACATCCATGTCCCCAGGTTGTTACATCCATGTCCCCAAGTTGTTGCATGTCACCAAACTGTTGCATCCATGTCCACAAGCTGTTACATCCATGTTCCCAAGTTGTTACATCCATGTCCCCAGGTTGTTACATCCATGTACCCAAGTTGTTACATCCATGTACCCAGGTTGGTACATCCATGTACCCAAGCTGTTACATCCATGTCCCCAAGTTGTTACATCCATGTACCCAGGTTGTTACATCCATGTCCCCAAGCTGTTGCATCCATGTCCCCAAGTTGGTACATCCATGTCCCCAGGTTGGTACATCCATGTCCCCAGGTTGTTACATCCATGTCCCCAAGCTGTTGCATGTCACCAAACTGTTACATCCATGTCCCCAAGCTGTTGCATCCATGTCCCCAAGTTGTTATATCAATGCCTTGGAGTTGTAGCATCCATGTTGTAGAATGGACACAGTAGAATCCCTGAATTTTTCGTTTTGTAATGCAGCTGGCTCTGGACACACGCTAGGAAATCCGTTCTTGAGGTCCATCTGCTGGTACAACACTACAACTGAGGAGTGATCCTCATCAGCCCTCATACGTCACTCTGGCACATAGGCACTAATAACCACTATCTCTCTTGTGATAGGCTAAAGATTTCACATTCAGATTTTGTGTTTGTGTATTAGTACTTGTGTTTTTATGACATGTCTGTGGAGCCATACGGTGGAGCAGTGAACATAATGATACAGAATGGAAGCCACAGACTATTCCCTCGAACAGCCTGAATCAAACCCAATGTCAACAATTTCCAAGTCCACTGATCTGTATTTAAAATTACTTTTAAAAATTAATCGTCCCCCCAATATAGACGAATTCAAAATATTCATCCTCATGCTTCTGCAGACCTCTGTTGTCAAGATACGCTCTTGTTATGTTGGCTTCTTTCTATTCTTTTTTTCTTCATATGTCTCTTATTCGCGCTTCCTTCTCTGTGTACATAACTAAGTCTTCTTCCCCTTTCTATGAAGGTCCTTTCCGTACTCTTACCTCTTCTTCTCTGTTCTGTAGGGTAGCTGCTTCGTGTATACAGTTCTTGCAGCATTTTCTCCTCTTCCTCTTCCTAGTCTCATCTTCCTCTTCCTCATCTTCTTCTCCTATTGGCTCTTCCTCCTCTTCCACCTCCTCGAGACCGTCTTTGATCTGGTGAGACCAAAAGGAAATATTTAGTGGCGCTATTGTCGCTGTTCCCCAATAGCTCTCTTCCCCCCACCCCCCTCCTCTCTCTCCCTCCTCCCTCCACCTTCTTTTCATCCCACCTCCCGCTCTCTTCCTCGCCCTCCTTCTCTCTTCTCTTCAAGGTTTTTCTCTCTCTGCTGCCTTTAATCATCTTTTTCCACTCAGTTTTCTCTGCATCTTTTTTCTCATATCTTTATCCTCTCCCTCTCTCTCTCTCTCTCTCTCTCTCTCTTTGCCCCCCCCCCTTTTTTTACTGTCAAGCCTCCTTTTTCTCATCTTTATCACCGTTTCCTACCTTACATTTTTCTCCTTCACCTTCCCGTTTCATACTCAGGTTTCTTTTACTCATGATCTACCACTCTCCTTTCACTGTGAACAAGCCTACATCTTTTCTATCCTTAATGACCTGGAGCAGCTTGTACAACACCCTACCCGTATCCCTGATCTCGTTGGAGAGAACTGCAACAAACTTGACCTCTTCCTTACAACTAATCCTTCTGCTTACGCTGTTAATCTTTCCTCTCCGTTGGGCTCCTCTGATCACAACCTTATTACCTTAACCTGTCCTATCGCTTCGGTACGGCCTGTGGACCCTCCAGGGAAACGTCGACTGTTGCACTCTGGAGCTGCGGATTGGGAGGCCCTCAGGCAATACTTCTTTGATTTTCCCTGGAATGATTTTTGCTTCCGTGGCCGAGAGCCATCTGAGTGTACCTTGCGCATTATGGAGGTTATTTTCTCGACAATGGAAGCATACATTCCTTTCTCATATCCTTTGACAGCCTTGGTTTAATCACGCTTGTTCTAATGCTGTCCGCAACAAGGAGAGGGCCTATTAAAGGTACCAGAGCCAACCCACCCTTGAATAACATGGTTTGTAGGTAAACAGCAAGCATTTTTGCAGACAGGTAAACTATACCCTTTATACTCTAACCTGGCTTAAAATTTCCATCTCTTCACCTTAAATACTGAGCTATAACAGTAGACTAACACCTGAATATGATGGTGTTGATGAGGTGCCATGAAAGGGATGTAGAACCGTAGTACTGTCGTTTTCTGCCACTGAGTTGCGTGAAATAAAGTGCAAAAGGATGAAAATCTGGGCCAAGTTAGAGTATAGAGTATAGTGAGATAATAGTGTGAATTTGAGTGGTTAGTATTTACTGTCACGGTCGGGTTTGTTAAAAAGTCCACAAGAAACTGAAAAAAATTGGACGGATTAGCCTAGCCTCGGGTTTGTACCCTCCTGATGGGGCAAAAAAACATTGGATGGTAGATAGATGAGTAGTTAAATAAATAGACAGATAGATAGACAGACAGGCAGGCTGACAGATAGATGGACAGATAGTTAGGATAAAGTATCTGTACTGTAAAGCAAATCACTAACGGATAATGAGGACTGTAAACCTATAAGAGAAACGGGCCATATGTACTGCACCCTTGGTCGATACACAGGTAACGATGAGTAGGTGGTTAGCTTGAATCTGTGGATGCAGGTACGAGTATGTAAGCAATATGCACATGTACTCGTAAATAAGTAAATTGAATAAAGGTTTAATGGGCACAGGTCACACAGAGCTGGTTGAGATCCTAAGCAGGTGGTAGAACTGTAGATTAACAGGACGTAAACGAGAGTGAATGGACAGAACCAGCGGTAAAAAAAAAAAAAAAAAAAAAAAAAAGAAGAAGAAGAAGGTAGAGGGACTGTGGGTGAGGGATTTTAACCCCTTCAGCCCGAGCATTTAATATTAACTTTACAATTGTTATCTCTTTATGATTTAATTCAGCTGAGGCGAGACTGTCCGAACCGGAAGTGGCTGAGATATGACAGTCATTAAGCCCATCACCATAAATGGTTCTTCCTAACATGGGTACAATCTTTGGTTGCAGTCTGGGTGAAACTAATGATTCCTCATCGTAGTGAAGGAAGAGTGCATTGGCTAAGCTCGTTCGATATGATGACGCCTTTTTCAGTTTGATCTTGGTATCTTCTGTTTATTGTATTCTTGTTAGGGAGAGAAATCAAGCTGTGAAGGGGTTAATGGATTTTATTTCTAACGTTGTCAATGGAAATATCTTCGCTAAAGTTAACGAAATCGTCTGGAAACATAAAGAAACAAACTGAAAATCAATGCGTCCCGAAAGAACTGGTCAAGGACCTCTTGGAGCTCCTTTCGTCGCGACCACCCCTCACAGGATTCTGAGTTAGGCAAGAGATGTATAAGGCAGAAAGTCATGGCGCATTTCTTGACACATTATTTTTGTTCACTGAAAAAAATGTTGAAAAAGATGATGTCGTGCTGGAGAGATGAACCTCTTCAATTAAATGACACTTTATTCTTACTAGTTTATCATACAAATTCAGGAGAGACTTTTCAAACTGGTAGAAATACACACAGCCTTCATCATCCCCCTTCATACGAGAGGCCATTCCTAAGCTGAATAGAATCGTCTGGAGGTAGGAAACATAATCTAAATTAAGATGTTACCAGGTTCAAGGTAAAAGCTTAGGAAGGGAGGAGTAAGAAGTGACAAAGGAGAGGCTTGCAGAAGGTTTTGTCGTGGTCATCCTGTTTGATCTCAGAAATTAATCATTTTTAATACCTGGAGGTAATTTGAACACAAGCTTAACACGTTATTTTTTGGCCAGCTTCATACTGTCCTTATTATTAGTCGCATTTTCTTTTTCTTCTATTCTTTCTTCCTTATTTAATTAACTACTTGTTATCTAGCAACGGCCAATAAACTTTTTCTTACTTTTCACGTTTTGAGCTGTAGAAGTATTACTAATGGGTGTAGAACGCCGTGACTTCTGTAGGAGCAATCCTGAGGTCATTCCCTATTGGAAGAGTTCCATCCATATTTCCCCTCCCTCATCTAATTTTCGAGTGGCAGCCCTGCAAAGATTGGCCGCAGCATCCCTAGCAGTCTTGTTTTATTGCAGCAGGCACTTTTACCCTTCAGAATTAATCGATTCCTACCAAACCTGGACACAATGACCAGCCTACCACCTAGTTGTTTCCGCAATGTTTTGGTTGCTAGGCAACTACTTGTTGCCTAGCAACGGCCTGCTTAGTTCCTGCGTGCCCATGGGTCCAGAAATTGTTGGGATCCAGTGGCCAGCCCGAGCACAATTTTTTCAAATTTCGGAAATCGATTTTCTCTCTTACCAAATTGAAGAAAAACTTCTGGCGAACCTGGCAATGTAATTTCTAGCTTTCTAAACCCATCCTATGCTTCACAGTGAAGAGCGAAAATTTTCTCAAAATGACTGAGTACATGCTGTAGAAAACTAAAGAGAGTAGTGAAAAAAAAAAAAAAGCAAAACATCCATATTTTCACCCATAAAAAGATTGCAGTTGTGCTGAAATGGTTTGAAATGACTAGATATGTTTACTAAAACCAAATCAGCACATACTAGATGCCCCCCCAAGGGGAATCACAGCAGCCGCGAGCCGATACATATCTAGCGCTGCTCGAAATATGACCTTGACCTTGATCTACTTTCACCAATTTCGAACTTGTATGAGATTTTCATCCCTACTACACACCTGTAAAATTTTGTGATGATTTCTGTAGCGGTTGCGAAGTTTTCGTGCTAACAAACACACAGACGTTGACCTACTTTCACCAATTTCGAGCTCGTAGGAGATTTTCATCCCTATTCCACGCCTGTAAAAATTTGTGATGATATTTTGAGTGGTTGCGAAGTTATCACGGTAACAGATAGACGGACTTGGACCTACTTTCACCAGTTTCGAACTCGTTATCGCATTTATTCCCTAATACACACTTGTAAAATTTTGTCATGATATTTTGAGCGTTGCTAAGTTATCGTGCTAACAGGCCCACACACTGACAGACACACGGACAGATTGAAAGCAATACCAGCTTCGCTGTTGCGGCTGGTAAATATGGGACGTTTAATTTTATGTGTATATATATATATATATATATATATATATATATATATATATATATATATATATATTCAAAGTTCTTGATGCTTACTGTTTATGCAAGTAATGAGTTATTTCTGTTATATGAGTGGTTTAGCTTGTGTCCAAAGAGAGGCAAGAGATGGTATTGTTAGATTCTAACCAGGTAAGTGTACTCCTTTGTGTGTACAGGATGAACCTCAACGGCCCGCTTAGAGCTTGCCATCCTCGCCTGACGTCTTGTTAGATACTGTAGTGGCGTTTCTTTGACTTCATTCTTGGTGTCTCAATTTCTTGACAGACTTTGAAGCTCGTGAACGAAGTCGTAATATGTTTATAATGGAACACACACACACACACACACACACACACACACACACACACACACACACACACACACACACACACACACACACACACACACACACACACACACACACACACACACACACACACACACACACACACACACACACACACACACACACACACACACACACACAAGAAGGCGCGAGAGCCAGTTGAAACATAACACTCCCACTCGCTTCACGAGCGCGGGTATATCTGTAAACAACGCTGAAGCAGAGAGAGAGAGAGAGAGAGAGAGAGAGAGGAGTATCAGCGTCTTGCCTAAAGGGGTGAAGAAGACGGTGAGGCTTTCAATGGATGGATGGTTCTTAGGAGCTTCTTATCCTTTCCTCCTCCTCTTTCATCGCCTCCCTCTTCACCTCGTCCTTGTCCTCCCTCTCATCCAACTTAGCTTCTTCGCCCACTTCCCCTCGCCTCCTGCTTCCCCGCCTTCCCCCCTCCTCTCCTGCCTGTCTTTTTTTTTTGCATACCAATATAATACCATTTTTATTTGTTCATTTTTTTCTCTTTCATTTCCTGTCCCTTTTCTTATACCCCTCCCTCTGTTGTCTGTCTGTCTGTCTGTTCTCTCTCTCTCTCTCTCTCTCTCTCTCTCTCTCTCTCGTATGAATTAACCAGTCACCCCCGCACCCGCTGTCCCTTCCGTTCCACCCACCAACAATGCACTGGAGAAAAAATATGAAGTGGATAAGACGGATGATGTTGGAGTGTGATGTCAGTTGGATTTGGAGGGTAAGGCCACATAAGCCAAAATCATGAGAAATCAATCAGAAACTGTTTGTGTGTGCCCGGAATAATTGGTCTTCATATATTTCCCTTCCGCACACCCCACACTGATTTCCATGTCTTTCTAACTTCTGTCATCCGTTTTTCTTTCTTGTCATTTCTGTAATTTATTCATCCATTTTACTATTATCCTCGTTACCCTCATCCACTTTTCGTCCTTCACTTCACTCTCCTCTACGATCTATCACCCGCGTTTCTGTCCTTTGTGTTTCAGTCATTCCCATTTTTGTCATTCCCTTTAATTGCCGTCCACCTCCATCTCCATCACGGTATTGACACTCCGAACACCTACATTCCTTATCTCAAATGCTGCTTTGGTTAATGAAAGGTGGTGGGAACTGTCCTTGGAGTTTTGAGTCATTTATTCCCAAGACGCAAAGGTCTAGGAAAGGATGAAGTGGACAGTTATTTGTAGACTAAACGTATTTTAGCAAAAAAATCCAGCCAAATCCAGCCCAGGACTGGTATATATTCTCTATTATTTTTCTTTGATTCCCGACTAAGATTGAAAGATATATACTGTATATATTTTTTAATGTACCATGTGTGTGTGTGTGTGTGTGTGTGTGTGTGTGTGTGTGTGTGTGTGTGTTTTAAGTTGATTTAGTAGCTTACCAAATGATATGACGGAACTCTGAAGCTGAATCGGCTGTATCTTTGGCTTGTCTGCAACCACATTTTGTAATCTGGAATAATACCTTATGACAGGCAGACATAGACGGACGTAATGGTTTATTGACAAGTTACTTGGTTGTTTATATAAGTACGCGGAACAGACGTTTACACACTGGTAAGAATTTGTCTTAAAAACCAAATCAGAAGCATACAGATAACGATAAGTCTCTCCATATAATACGAGTTAACTAAATTTTTCGATAAGAATGCAAAACAATCATATGCCGTCTTATAACTTACGAACTGTATGAGTTTAGTGGTGATGTGATGAAACGGATGCATGAATTCCTGAGTTTTACACCACACCTGAAACGACAGAACGATCAGCGCCTCGTGTTGTCCTGGCGGCAAGCTTCCATCGCCTCGGTAGCCACTGGTCGCCATGTCGTGGCGTTCCCCAGTAGTCCACGTCCAAACTTTCGGCTGAGGTCCTCGCGTCTCTGCGTCAAAGTTGGGTGGAACAAGTCGAGAGCATCCTGGCACCTTGCATCCCATCCTACTGGTATTTTAATTACTCGCCGTTGAATGCAAATACCTGTAGTACATCTTCTTACCTTCTAAATATCTCAGGATTATTCACTTTCCTCTGGACCCGATCCGTAACATGTTTAAGTGTATGATAATCACTTATTTTCATCTTTTAGCATGGGTTTCTTTTCTGTAATTACAGAAGACGGTCAGTTTAATATTGCGTATGGATACTGTTTTGCGGGTTGGACAGCTGCCCGTTTATCATTCAGCAGCATCCAAAAGCCTTGCCTTGCCTCTGTGGCATGTCTGGAAACATGCAGGAGGGAAGCCTCACTTTTATGGTGGTGACGGGAGGGGGATGATGAATGTTGCACAGTCGATTTGAGGGGTAACATATAGCTGGGTTGTGTGTGTGTGTGTGTGTGTGTGTGTGTGTGTGTGTGTGTGTGTGTGTGTGTGTGTGTGTGTGTGTGTGTGTGTGTGTGTGTGTGTGTGTGTGATCAAAATGACTCAGTTTTTATCGATTATATCTAAACTTGGTGGAAGGGATAAGGGTCGGTCAAGGAGTATAGCTGTTGTATCTGAGTTCATTAGGTCACAAGTCAACGTCAGAGTAACAGCAAGTCGCATGACTGTTATCCAGTTTAAACTAAACGTGATGAAAGAGTTAAAGGGAAAGAAAAAAGAAAGAGGTTCGATTTTGAAAATAATCAATCAAAGGTCAGGGTCACAGACCAGGGTCAGAGTTCGACCTGTTTGTCTGTGTGTGAACAAAATAATTTAAAAAATTTTGGTCTGATATGAGCCAAACTTGGTCAAGGAGTTACAATATTGTTTTTCAGAACAGTAGGTCAGAGGACAAGGCTACAAGGCAAGGTCTTCTTACACAAAAGTATATCCTCCGCACGCCAGACTCTGAGGAAAGGTTTAGGGTAAAGCAAGGATAAAGAGATTTGTGTTTGAGATCGATCAGTCAGTGATGAAAGTCAGAGGGAAAGGTATTGGTGAAGCGGTTAACGATTAGGCTAGGCATGAATTAAGTAACTGGAGTTTGAAAGCAATTAGTTGAAGATGAAGGACAGGGTGAAGTGTAATCTTTGAGCCTTAGACCAGTTGGTGGACACGGGTTTGCATTCTGTGAGTGCTTCCTTTTATCTTTGCATCTCCACATTACTTTTGTTTACCTGCCAGTCTCTCTCTTTTTCCATTCTTTATTCTCCCATATCTTCTTAATTCCACCTGCTCACTCATGCATACACCTCTTATGCTTCTTCAGTATTACACCTCCTCTTTCTTCACCTCGTTTTCTTGTGCAGCGAGTCTCCCTTTTCTTAAAAAGAAAGATTCAGAGCTTGCGAGCTTACAAACGTTATCACATCCAAAGAAAGTGGAAGAAAACAAAACCAGAATCAATATACAGTTTATTTCCAGATGTCTGGCACCATTTTTATAAAGGATCCTAACCGATATCCCCGGTAAACCTTTCTCCATATATTAACTTTGGTTACATTTCGTTTTGTTTTTTGCATTTTATCACTTTAACATGTACTCTATTTTGACCTTCAAGTGCTATGTGTGAAGATAAAAATATACACACACTACTTTATGTATGACTTTAGCTGGTGAGAGATTATTAGTTCATGCCTTGGACACTGCGTTGGAAGGATAAGAGGTCGTAGTCACTGAGAAATACAGGCGAAGTGAGACATGTTCCAGAGTTAACCTTATGTTTTCATCTTTTCACACACACACACACACACACACACACACACACACACACACACACACACACACACACTTCTTTATTTCATCTTTTTAACGGTTCTTCGGTTCCTATATTTCTTCCTCCTCCCCCTCTTATTTCACGTTTCGTTTCCTTTTCTTCATCACTTTTCCTCCCGACCCCCACTTTTCCCCACTTACCCCCCCTCCCTTGGTCGTTTCTCCACCTCCCTGTCCTTCCTGGTCTTTCTGTCTGGCCTTTGTGCCGAGCTGGGGGCAAGAGGGGCATTTAGTCTGCTGTCTTTTGCTGCTTTTGTCCCCTCAACCCCCTCCTCCATTCCCCTCACCTCACCCTTGTCTTTCCTTGTCCCCTACACTTACCCCCCCTCCTCCATTCCCTTCACCTCACCCCTGTCTTTCCTTATTCCCTACCCGTACCCCCTCCTCCTCCATTCCCCTCACCTCACCCTTGTCTTTCCTTGTCCCCTACCCGTACCCCCTCCTCCTCCATTCCCCTCACCTCACCCTTGTCTTTCCTTATTCCCTACCCGTACCCCCTCCTCCATTCCTCTTCCCTGCAATCTCCCTTACCCTTACAAACTCTTCTTTTTCTTTTGTATTCCTATCTTCCTTTCCTTCCCCTTCACTTTCCTTCTCAGGTCTTCGTCCCCTCAAGGATTTTATCTCTCCAATCATCCCGTTATTCTCCCCCTCTCACTGCTTTATCCTCGCTGTCCCTGTCTTCTCTCCTTTCCCTATCCCCACTTCCTATCCATTCCAGTCCCTCCCCATCCCACCTTCTCTCCCATTACCTTCACTGTCTTTGTCTTCCTTCTTCCCTTCCCTCTCCCTTCCTCCTCCTCCTCCTTCCAGACCCTCATTCTGTCTCTTTTCTTCCTTCTTCCCTTCCCCATCATAGACGCATCTCCCAGTTAATGTGATACTGAATATCGGTTATTTGTGATGGTGTGTCTAGAAAGTGAATTTTCTTAGCTATTTTACCTATCGTTCAATGAGAATTACCTGCTCGTACAAGACTTTAAACTTAGCTCGTGGCATGTTTTCATGGAGCATACTGACGATGATAGTCTGCATTATTTTTAATAGTAGTAGTAGTAGTAGTAGTAGTGGTACTTGTGGTGGTGGTAGTAGTAGTAGTAGTAGTAGTAGTGGTGGTGGTAGTTGTGGTGGTAGTAGTAGTAGTTGGTGGTGGTGGTGGTGGTGGTTTTGTTGTATTAGTATTAGTATTGTCGTTGTTGTTTTTAATATCAATTCTGCGATGCAGGATTGTATCATTTTCGGCAACTCGCTTTATACCGTTGCGCGAGATTCATCTCTCTCTCTGTGTGTGTGTGTGTGTGTGTGTGTGTGTGTGTGTGTGTGTGTGTGTGTGTGTGTGTGTGTGTGTGTGTGTGTGTGTGTGCCGTAATCCTCCTAGGCTATTTGCTGCATTTGAGTGAAACTCCCCGTGAGTTCTTTGGTTGCTCCAAAGGTCTTTCACTATATGCAGTTTTCCAGCCTTGATGAATAGGGGGTGTCAGTCCCCTCCCCCCACCAAATTATTCTCAGAAACAGTGAAAAAAGGGAAGATATGGCTTTGATATCGTAGTACATCTTGTACAATGGACTCTCATCAGTAATGAGATATTTGGGGAGCATGACCCGCCCCCTAATTATTCCCGGGGGAGTTAGCCCCCCTTGCAAAAAAAAAAAAAAAAAAAAAAAAATAGAAATCTGGGAAAGTGAGCTTATGGATTTTAACGATACTTCTCAGCTCAGTTCGTTGGTTCCTTGATAAAATCTTCAACTATATAACATTTTCCATAACTATTTTCAGGGGGGTCAGCCCCCCTCCAAAATGTATTTAGGATACAAAATAAGGGAAGGATATCATAGTAC
This sequence comes from Coenobita brevimanus, assembly GCF_032717465.1. NCBI lineage: Eukaryota > Metazoa > Arthropoda > Malacostraca > Decapoda > Coenobitidae > Coenobita > Coenobita brevimanus. The sequence goes on along the minus strand of NC_137033.1, from coordinate 3,759,186 downwards.
ATGTTGAAGAATGGGCTCCCATCCCCTAGCTACTACCACTACTACTGCCACTACTACTACTACTACTACTACTACTACTACTACTACTCATTGAGTGTATCCTGGGTTATTGCATCTTCACATGCCACCGTTGCGGTCCTGTGGGTTTTACGCTTTTTTTTTTTTTTTTTTTTTTATGACAGTCGTGCGGTGTGGCGCGGTGATGATCTGTCCCTTGTCCCCTTAGGGCTGAGATGCGAATGAATGTGCCTGAATGGATGAGTAAATTGGAAGTGTGTCGTCCTGTCTCGGCAACCTCCCTTTCCTTGGGGGAAGCAGCCTAGGTATATAGACAGATTGTAATATTTGGTAATTCTTTCAAATTGGCAGGCATATCGCAGGACTGAGTAGGCCGTTTCCATATTTTCTCTGTATGCACAGAAAAAAAAACTGCAGATCTACTTTATTATTATTATTTTTATTACTATCATTATTATTATCCACCCACTCAAAGTAGCGCTGCTCTCGGGTGACTGCCCTTTCCTCTCTTCCTTCCTTCTTTCCTTCCGTTCTCTTCTTAGTGGAAGGGTTAAGGGTCAGTCAGTGAGGACACTTCTTATTTTTTAGACCAATACTTTAAAGATCACAGGACGAGGTCAAACGTTGACCTGGCAAAATCAACAGTTTTTATCCAGTCTGAACCAAACTTGGAGGGAGGAGTTGAGTAAACCAGCAATGAAGTGGCTCAGTTTTGAGAACAGTCAAAGGTCAAGAACACGGGGCAGGGTCGAAATTTGACCCTTAGTGTGTTCGTTAGGAAAACAGCTTTAAACTTTTTTTTTTTTTTAAATCCGATTTCAAGAAATTTTGTAGAAGGCATATGGAGTAAACCTTTTATTTTTTAGAAAATTAGTTTAAAGGTCAAAGTCACAAGTTTATGTCAACTAAAGCACTTTTTATTCGATTTAAGCCAAACTTTGTGGAAGGGCCAAAGTTAAGGCAAGAATAAATGGGTTCTGTTTTCAGAACGCTCAGTCAAGGGTCAAGGTCACCGGGAAAGGTCAAATGCCAAGAACACAGGGCAAGGTCAACTGAAAGAATCTTGATTTAATTTGAACCAAAATTGGTGGAATGGTTACTTGCCAGGCAAGGACGAAGGGATTAAATTTTGACAACAGTCCGTTGAAGGTTAAGGTCAAAGAGCAAGGTCAGATTTTAACCAGTGTGTCTGTGTGTGAACAAAATGAAAGTTTGATCTGATTTGCAACAAGCTTGATGGATGAGTTAAGGATCACCCAAGACGTTTACCTAATGTTTTGGAGAACAGTGGACCGAAGGTGAAGGTCACATGGCAGGATCAACTTGATCAAGTTTTATCCGATGTAGACTGAAGGCTGTGTGATGGTTTAGGTTAAGGCAAGGATATAGAATTTTGATTTTGAGAAGAGTCAAAGATCAAGGACACAGGAAAAGATTAAAGGTCAAGACCACAGGGGAAAGTTAACTCAAACAGCTATGATGTGAGTTAAACCAAAGTTGGCGGAAAGGTTAAGGGTTAGACAAGAATGAAATAATGCGATTTGGGGGGTAATCTGGGGAAAGTCAAAGTCACATACTCGGCCCTTAGACTAGTTGGTGGGCGGAGGTGTTGCACTTCCTGGCTGTCCCATGTCTTTATCGTCTCACTCCTTCGTACCCTACTTCTCCCGTCCTCATCACTCTGTACTTCTTCCACATACGTAGCACCTCTCACTTATTTCTTCCACCCAAATCAACCTCTATACTTCCCATGCCTCGCTTAGTGTTCCCTGCCCCCCAACCCCTCCCTCTTCTCACCTATCCATCACTTTCTCTTTCAGTTCCCTCTCCTCTCCTCATAGTCCTCGTTTCGTGTCTTCTCTCTTTCTTACTCTTCCTTATGTTCATCCTCCCTGTATTACGGCAATCGTTGTGTCTCCTCCCTTTCCTCATCTTTCCTTATTTCGTCCATCTTTACCCTCTCTTATCTTTCTCCCTCTTTTCCTTTTCACTCCTTTCCTTTGTCCATTTTTATTCTCCCTCATCCGTCTCTTCCTCTTCCATATCTCACTCTCGTCTTCTCTCTTCCCTTTCTCCCCGCTCCCTTTCTCTCGTCTTCCCGTCTCCCTCCTTCCTTTCTTCCTTCCTCCCTCTTCCCATTCACCCTTCTCTCTTTCTCATTCTTGCCTTTCTGCTTCCTCTCTCTCTCTCTCTCTCCTCTCCACCCTCTTCCCTTTCTTTGCGCTTCCCTTACCCCCTCACCCCTTTCCAACTCTCATTTTAAGTCTTTCTTTCCTTATCCTTTCTCTCATTTCCCTTCTTCCTCCTCCCCTTCTTTCTTTCCATCTCTTATCCTTCCTTTCCTCACTCTTCTTACATCACCCCCTTTCACGTCTCCTCTCTCTCCCTCTTCCAGCCCCCCCCCCCTCTTTTAAGCCCCCTTTTCCCCCCCATTATGGAATTGCCTACGGTCTGAAGCTGGGCGCGGGGTGTGAAAAGGTATACACGAGACAGCCGGACGCACACAGCTTTGAGAATACACACACACACACACACACACACACACACACACACACACACACACACACACACACACACACACATCCTGCAGAAATTCATACACAGACGTTTATGTATATCCTGCTGAATTAAGCAAGTACACACACACACACACACACACACACACACACACACACACACACACACACACACACACACACACACACACACACACACACACACACACAGGACGCTTCATTTCCTACATAAATCATTACATAAGCTCTAAAATTACACTATTGGCTCCGGTAATCACTAATCTCAATTATGCCTGTAACAATTAATTTCGTATTTAGTATTCTGGTGCATAATTGCCAAGCTGTCAGGTGGCGTATCCGGGCGCAGGTAGAAGGGGGGGGGAGTGGAAATTAAGGCAGGGTGAGGCAGGGTAGACGTGGTTAGGAATGTGTGGTAGGTTTGGTTAATTACATTATGGTACTCGTTATTTGAAGTGAGGCTACAGTGGGTTAGGTTATGCTAGGTCAGGTTGGTTTTGTTTTGACTTACGTTAGGTAGAGGGTGGTTAAGCGAAGTTTTGGTAGCTAAGAGGAAATGAGAATAGATGAAGTGAGATTAGTTGTACAGGTAGATATGTAATTTGGGTTGATGAGATGAGAGTGGTGTGTGGGAGAAAGTAAGGACAGTGGAAAGAATGTGGTTACTTTGGATTTTGTCAAATGAAAGTATATTACAGTAGATTGTGGTAGTGTGGCGGTTGTTGAAATTAAGTAGGCAGGATTATATTATTTCAGCACACACTATCACTGAATCACTTTATCAATAATCGCTTTTATGATATCTCAGTGCTGGGATATGTTTGCAATGGGTCAGCGTTTTCTCAGGCGTATCTAGGGATCGTTGGTATAACAGTGCTGATGTTTTTATGTCAACTCTCTCAAGCCAGTGCATGCAAGACGTGATAGACTATGCCTCTGTTTTACTGTATGAAGTGATGGAGATCAAGGATTTGAATTTTTTCCTTCTTTGGAAGACACTAGGTGCAAGAGAGATAATTGTCTTGTTGCTTACATAACTCAAAAACACATAACTTATACTGATAATTTCGCAGGTCAGCATTACTGAGGACGACTCTGTCACTGACCATGATATATAAATTGATATAGGAAATGAAGGGATGCCGAGAAGACTGGTGTTATGATGAATTCTTTGCATAACTTGAAACACATCATGAGGCTGTGATGTGTCTGATGTACGTTGTGTTGCGGTAGACTTATAAGGACGCCTTTTCGTGGATCTAAAGGAATAAAAGATAAGGCTCACTGAGGGCTATGAGTATTGCTTCATACACTAAAGGCTGCCTGTCAGGTGTTGGCAAATGTGATTCCTAACAGAAGTCGTTTATTCGTTTAGAGGTGCTTTTACTGGTAATATAAACGCCATGTTCTAGGATAGGTTAGATCAGGTGAAATTAGAGTAGGCTAGGTTAGGTTATGCGAGATGAAGTTTATTTAAGAGACTGTACACCGAATTAAGTTTGGCTTAGATAACTAATGTATCTGCTATCAGAGAAATTGGTGGGTAAAACTAAATGTGAAAGAAAGATTAATGTAAGCGAAGTGAGATTTGTGGAACGACTGATGAAGCCAGGAACCGAACCGAAAGAAAAGAAAGAAGAGAATGGAAGGAGAGGAGAAGAGGGATGAATTGAAACTAAGAATAGAGACATTTTGAGAAAGGAGAGGATAGAAAACTAGGAGGGAAAAAAATGGGGAAAGGGAAGTAGAAACTAGGTGAGGCAAGCATGAGTGAGGAGAGAAGAGATGAGACGAGTGGAGAGAATCATGGAAGGAAGGAAGAGGAGAGAAGTGGTGAGAAGAAGAGAAGAGGAGGAGGCAGCGGGATTTGATTACTGCCGCCCTGGTGTGAACAATGAGCCCGACGTCCTGGAGTGAAATAATTATTTTAATTGCGTCCTGGTGTGAGAGGTGAGTCACTTCTGAGGGGAAAGGGGGTGACGAGAGAGGGGGAAAGTGAAAAAAGGGGGGTGATGGGTAAGGGGAACTGAAGGAAAGGGAAGGCGAGAGGTGGGAAAGTGTGGGGAAAGGTATGAAAAGTGAGAAACGACGTAAAGGATATTCAAATGGCGGTTTGGTGTGGAAAGTAAGAGAAAAAGTTGAGGAGAATGGCAGGGAAAGCGAGAGAAGGACAGTGCTGAGAAGGGTAATGTCATGAAAGAAAGGAAAGCGATGGGAAGTAAGACAAGGGGAAAATGCGGGAAGTAGGACGAGTGAAAGGTGAAGGGAGTGGTTAGGAAATTGAGAAGAAAGGGAAGGTGGGAAGACGGAAAAAGTTAGATGAGCAATGGAAAGCGATAGTAATGGCAAGCGATAGTAATGGCAAAAAGGTAGAATAAGACAAGGGAACGAGGACGAAGTGGTGATCAAATTAGTGATATTGAGTGATGAGTGGACTGACACTGAGAGGAGATGGTACGGAGAATGCTGAGGAAATAAAAGGGAAATAGTGGAAAGGATGAGTCAGGGGAGGGAAGGGGGAGTGGTGAAGGTATGGAAATTGGGGAAGGGGAGAAATTACAGAAAGAGGGAGGAGTAAGGAGGGAGAGGGGAAATCAGGGAAGGGGAGAAATTACAGAAAGAGGAAGGAGTAAGGAGGGAGAAGGGAGATGTGAGGAAAGGAAGGTAAAGAGATAATGAAGTGAGTGGTGAGAGAAAAATAAGAAGAACGCAAGTGGAGAATTAACGGTGTGAAAGTGAGGTAGGGGAATTTAAGAAGAGGTGAAGAGGAGGGGGAACTAAAGTAAAAGAAGGTACGAGGAAAGGAAGAAGAGAAGTTTGGAGAAAAAGAGGAAGGATATTTAGAGATATCAAGGGGAGGTAGAGGGAGGCGAGAAGTGCCGAGACAGATAACGACAACAGAGAGAGAGAGAGAGACAGAGAGAGAGGGAGGGAGGGAGAGAGAGAGTGTTAATTGAGGGGACAAATGTAAAAGCGTGAAAGAGAGTGGCAGAAGTGATAAGAGAAAATGGCCAAGGGGAAAGGAGATGTAGAAGGATGAAAGAGATGGACAGACAGACAGGCAGACAGATAGATAAACAAAGAGAGAGAGAGAGAGAGAGAGAGAGAGAGAGAGCGAGAGAGAGAGAGACAAAGGTGAGAAGAGGTGGGGTGTGAGAGGGTTGAAGGGTGGAGGAACTGAAATAAAAGTGTGAAAGAGTGAGGGAGGAGAGGTGTGGAGTGGGAGGTAAGTGTGAAAGGGGAGGAGGAAGAGAGCTGGTGAAGAGGGAAGTGGAGAAAAAAAGAAGAATGTAGAAGGATTAGAGGAGAGGAAAATTGAAGGCGGGAGAGAAAAGAAGGAAATGAAGAACAGAATGATATGGACAAACAACTAAGATTTGTTGAGGCAGGAATGAAGGAAGGAAAGATTAGATAGGAATAAGGAGAAAATGCAAGTATGTGTCCATTAATAAGGTGTCGGTTGCTTAGATACACTTATTAATTACTGGTAACCCAACTCGGATTATAATCTCCTAAGCTTTATCACACTTTAACTCATATAGCTTTTTTCAACCTGATATCATCTTTATCCTCATTAGCTTGAGTCTCGGCACTGCAGGACACAGGCGTCTCCCATCGATTTCCACTCACACTGTTCCATTCAATACTAGTAAGTATGTGCATATCATCCCCCCATATTGTCCTCTGACTTCCACTTGGCGCGCACACGTGTGTGCTTATGTGAACAAAATAAATCAAAAGGTTATTATCAGGTTGTATGTAAACTTGGTGGAAGGGTTCATGTTTAGCCAAAGGAGTTATGTCCCTCTCTCTCTCATATATAGATAGACAGATAGATAGATAGACAGATAAATATAATGAGAACCATAGGGCAAAGGTCTAGGTCACATGCTAGGTCAAAGTTTGACCTAACAGAATCAACTTACATAGTTTTTATCTGACTTAGATCGAACTTGGTGTAAAACTTCAGGCTAAGGCATGAACTGAGCGAGCCAGTTTTGAGAACAATCAGTCAAAGGTCAAGTTCATAGAGCAGGGCCAAAGTTTGATCCGTCTGTCTCTAAGTGTAAACAAAATAACTAAAGCACCTTTTATCTGATTTCGACCAAATCTGGCAGAAATGTTGTGGGTCAACCAAGGGATTGATGTATAGTTTTTATTATAGAAGGTCAAAAGTTAAGGTCAAATGCTGAGGTCATCTTAAGCAACTTTTGTCCGAGTTAGACCATGCTTTGTGGAAGGGTTAACGGTAAGGCGAGAATACAGGATTTACATTTTGAAAACAATGAAATGGTAGTGTCACCGCGAAAGGTCAATGGTCCAGGTCACTTTGCAAAGCCGACTCAAACAGTTTCGATCTGATTAAGACCAAACTTTGGGCGAGGGTTCAGGGTTAAGTCTATAATTAATTTGTGTCCCATGAAAAGTTCATATTAGAGTAACCGGCAAAAGTCAAAATCAAGCAGGAGTTATATGTGACCTTTAAGCCAACTGATGGGTGCAGGCATTATAGTCTGTGAGTGCCCATTCTAGTTTAATTTGTTTTGTGAGTGACGTGATCAGTCCACATTCTTTTCTGGATCTGGAATGTAGTGACTAACGATGTAAATGAAGGTATGTTTGGTTTACACTGACATTGCAAAAGAGCCGTGATTGTAGGTAAAGATGTTAATTATGTTTTCTACGATCACACCATTTAAATTTAGATTCTTGAAACCCGCAGACGATTTTGTTTTGAATCGGGGAGACCTTTCATACTGAAGGGATTAAAGGAAATCATTTTTATCCACCCGAAGTGCCTTCTCATATAACCAACAAGAAGGAGCAATCAGACACTGCAACACCCACCTCCAACAATAATTTTCAATCCCATGGCTTAACTCCAACCATCCAACTAGTGTAGTTAGAATCGGATAAATACTTCCTGATTTTCGCGCGCGCGCGCGCGCACGCACGCGCACGCGCGCACACACACACACACACACACACACACACACACACACACACACACACACACACACACACACACACACACACACACACACACACACACACACACACACACACACACACACACACACACACACACACACACACACACACACACACACACACACACACACGCGCGCGCGCCAACGTCAAGTAATGGACAACCCTCGCGTTATCGTCGCGAGCATGGATGTACAAGTCGTCTCGTAGTGGCGATAATAATACAGACTAACACACATTGTAGTGAAGGACTTTAGCCTCTAACGACGACTAAAACCTCTGATGTTATATTCTTGGTGCCTCCAGCCAGTTCTGTGTAACTTAGGAGTGGCTTGTTGTTGTGTCCGCCACTTCACTGCAATGACGCAGTTATTTATTTGAATCCAATTGCTGCTTCTGATATTACTCAGCTTAGGAGAGACATTTAGATCTTGAGGGATTGGCTATAGCCTTTTTTCAACATTTCACTTTTTGGGAGCAGCTCTCCTTATCTGAATAAAATAATCTTGTAGCAGCATCCTGAACTTTAACCCTGACCTGTGACCCTGACCTTTCACTGATCTGCATTGAAATGGAATTATTCCATTCAGACCCACATACAGTATTATGTAAAAGCAAATTTTTGTCTCAATCGAAACAGGTATTCTTGAGATATTTAGATAACGTTTTGTAGCTACACACACACACACACACACACACACACACACACACACACACACACACACACACACACACACACACACACACACACACAGATAGATAGATAGATAGATATAGATAGATAGAGAGATATAGATATAGACAGATTGATAGATATAGATATAGATAGATAGATAGATAGATTCTGTATATGCACTTGTAAACACATTGATACATGCGTAGAAGCGGATTCATTAACGACAGTAACACCTTTGGCGTGGGTAAAAATGCTGTCCTCCCGTTGATGGGGTTAACTAGACACAAACCAGGACTCCTCAGTAGGACTGGGTTTTATGTTACGCAGATAAATGCAACACTATACTCACCGTGAGACCTTGAGGCTGTACTATTAAAGCTAAGTGAGCGAGGGTGTGAACTAGCAAGTTTTTAGAGATAAATTGTGAAGCATGCGATGACGATAGAACATGGTTGACTTTTTCGTATCGTTGGTGACTACGGTCTGCTGTGTGGAATGCTGGCTGGTCATATCTACAGTTGCTGGCGTTCCATGAATGACCGTCGTCAAAAATTAGAGGCCTGGCTGTATACCTTCACGTATACTCATTTAATAATACAGCCCAAAGCATCGTAAGTAGCAGCTAAGTTGTTGCCATAATATTAACCTCTTAGCTGGGGCGAATGTTTATCAGAACATTACCGGTAGTTAAAATTGTACACCATATTCTCCAATTAAATACGGAGTCTGTAATCTCGGCTAAAACATCAAGTGTCTTGAGTTAGCGGGATTAAAACGTAATATAAGTAATTCTCAGCAAGTAGATAAATTTGCCTGTCTGTCTGTTTCCTGCATCGTATATGGGGTGGTCTTAACAAAACAACCTCTGAGCTTTTCTGGCCCTGCTTAATAATTCCACCGCCTCCCTACTCCCTCATATACATAAAAGTTTTTTTCTTTTTCCGAAAAATTAATTTGGAATCTAAGACAGCCATACTGATACTGTGAGTTGTAGAAGCAGGTGTACAGAACAAGAAACCATGATGAAGCGAATTTCGGAGAGGAATGTTTTTAGGATAACTGCAAGTCGTTTGCATTCCCCACACATACATTTCTCACAGAATTGGGCTGAGATTATTACTTTTTAATTATCAAATTTAGAGTTTTTAAGTTATCTCATTTTAGTGTGTGTGTGTGTGTGTGTGTGTGTGTGTGTGTGTGTGTGTGTGTGTGTGTGTGTGTGTGCCAGTAATTGCTTAAGCCAGTATAAATAAAAGCGTCACGGCCCGTGCGTTGGACCGCCATGGTTGAGATTTGGAATAAATAAATATATACGCACAGCAGCTTTACTGGTGCGTGTTGCTGTTAACGCCAGTGTGCACATTAATGAGGAGGGATTAACGTAATTACCGGTGCTCATTTGGCTTTAACGTTTTGTTGTGTTGATTTCTAACCAGTCAATCATTCTTACTGAAGGAAACTGTACTAAAAATGCAGTATATATCTCTCTGTAGCCTGTAGCTAGACACCATAATCCCAGAAGAGGAGGCCACATAGGAATCGCCCCATCTCACCCCCTCCTTCACCAGTAGGCTGCTCTCTCTCCAGCTAACACACCCCTTGCTCATACGTTTACGTTACATCGCATCCCAAAATCCAGTCCTCGGTCTCTCCACCCCGCCAAATATACTCGTAAACTGTACGTAATTCCTGCCAAATGTATAATCTGCCGTCCAGTACAAATATTTTAACCCCTTCAGTCCGAACACGTCTTATTTTTGTTCTTGCTATCTCCAGACGATTATATTCAACTTATGAAACACTTCTTTTATTCAAAGGGATAATGGAGGCCGTATAAATCCAGAAAGTTTATCCGAATCATGAAAAAATGTATATCGTCGGGAAATACCAAGAATAAAATAATAATATTTGTTACCTGAAGCAAGGTGTTAATGGATAAATGGTATCGTGTTAACAGTACCCAGTTCATTATCATCTTTTCATATCGTAGCCACGTATCATAATTACAAATGATTTAGTGATGTGCGACACAGAAAACCTTATTTATAATGCAACCCTAAAAATACACATTACTTGGCGAATTACATTGCTTCATTTTTTTTTTTTTTTCATTTTTGTAATGACCCCAGACTGTTTAATTCAGGTTTAGAATTACCTCTCGCGCTGAAGAGGCAAAACAATCTTTAACTCTCGGCACGAGGTGTGTCTGTCACCTAGGTTGAATAAGATGGTCTGGCTGCGTCAAGAACAAAATTATAACAGCAGAATTCATAATAGTAAAGTAATACAAGGATGGATATTGAAAAATATATGAAGGAACTCTGTGAGTACAGTACCAGCGCTCACGGAGTGGCCTAAGAGGCGAATATTTGACCATGTCCTGTCCTGAAACCGTGACCTTTGACAGATTACTTTCAAAATCGAATTCCTTGGTTTTTGCCTAACCATGGAGCTTTCCAGCAATTTTGGTTCATAACAGATCGGAACTGTTTAACCCCCGACCTTGATCTTTGACTGTTCCCTGTGATCTTGCTTTTGATTGATTGTTCTCGAAGTCGACTTTCTTTGTCTTTGTTTGAACATGATCCATTCCAGAAAGTTTTGTCTGCATCCAATAAAAACTGTTTAAGTTGACCTTGCCATGTGACCTTTACCTTTGACGCATTATTCTCGAAAGCAGCAAACCAATCTTTTGAGTGCTCATCACATCCACCAAGTCTGAACCTAATCAGATCAAATCTCTTTTGGTCTACATATACAGACGCACAGGTCGAGCTTTGACCTTGACACGAGCTGAAACATTAACCTGTGACTTAGTGTTCTCTGGCTTTAATACCTCTGTTCTTGGCTGAACCTCAACACTTCCACCCCGTTTGGTTCACATCAACACAAAACTGTTTCAGGTAATCTTGCCCTGTAACCTTGGCTTTTGACCTTTTCCTGTGACCTAAATCGGAAAGTTTTCAAAATGTACTCCTTTTTATTCTTACTTTATCCTAAATCCGTCCTCAAAGTTTGGTTTCAGTGGGTTAAAAACTTTTGAAATTGGCCTCATGTGACCTTGACCGTTGACCTATTAATAAAAAAAAAAAAAAAAAAAAAAAAAAAAAAAGGCTTACTCTTGGCTGGCCCTCAACCCTACTGCCAAGTTTGGTGAAAATGGAATCATAACTGTTTGTGTTATTTTGTTAACGAACATACGCACGGGTCGAACTTTGGCTTTGCCTTGTGACCTTGACCACTTACTGGATGTTCTTAAAACTGAATCATTTCATTTTTGCCTTACTCTCAAACCTTCCTCTAAGTTTAGTCATATTTGAAAAAAAAAAAAAATTGATTTTGATCAGTCTAGCTTTGACCTAGCTGTGTGACCTTGATCTTTGACCTATTGTTCTAAAAACATTAGGTTAACCCATTGACTGACCCCCCAAATTTCCACCAAGTTTGGTTAAAATCAGATAAAAACTTTCTGAGATTTCAATACACACACACACACACACACACACACACACACACACACACACACACACACACACACACACTGATCAGAACATAAGACCCACTTTAGCGTCGCGAGCGCGGGTGTAAAAATACAGTAATAGGTACCAATCACTCCTAGACTAAAAGTGCTTGTAGATCATCCGACGTTGGTTACCCTATTTACTCTTGTATTTTCTCCCCGTAATACATGCATTTGGTGACAGATCGTAGCAACATACTATTTTGATTACAGTGCATTTTGAACTAATCTTCATGGGAAAAAGGAAGTGAGTGCAGTTTGGAGAGTTCATGTAGCAATACTGAGAGAGAGAGAGAGAGAGAGAGAGAGAGAGAGAGAGAGAGAGAGAGAGAGAGAGAGAGAGAGAGAGAGAGAGTAAAAAAAAATATTTGGGAATACAAAAATGTGATATTCATGAGCAGGAGGACGAGGAGGAAATACGTGAGAAGGAAGAAGCTGGGAAAGGGAAGGAAAAGAATGAAGATTAGAGAAAGAAAGACGAGAGAAAAGTGTCCAGGAGAAAAGATATAAGAAGAAAAGAAAGCATAAACGGCAAGGAAAAAAAGACAAAACAAAGAAAACGGAAGGTAATTCAGAGAAGGGGGAAATGGGCGACAGAAGGGGTATAGAGGACAACAGAACGAGGTGGCGAAAAAGCGTGAAATAAAAGGGGAAGGGTGCGGAGTGAAAGGGTGCAAGTGAGAGAAGGCGTCATTATTTGCACTGAGCTCGTTAATGGCTTATTGTTTATTAACGCCTTCACTCACCATGTTGCACTACAGTTTTTAGTTTTTTATTTTGGCACCGGGAAGTTGTTTATATATATATATATATATATATATATATATATATATATATATATATAGAGAGAGAGAGAGAGAGAGAGAGAGAGAGAGAGAGAGAGAGAGAGAAATTTTCTGTGCTGTACTGTGTGTGTGTGTGTGTGTGTGTGTGTGTGTGTGTGTGTGTGTGTGTGTGCAGAATTTAAGAGTTTGTTTTGCTTGGACGCGTTTATTCGAATTTTATTTTATATTCTTTATAAAAAGAACAGGATTTTTTTCTTCATATTACATGTACTATACGTAATTATTTAGTTACTAATACAGATTTTTGCATGGCAGTACCACCACCATTGTTGTTGTCTCTCCTGGAAGTACTTATCTAGATACAGAGTCGTATTCTCTTTGGCTTAGATTTCGTAACACCTGTTTCTCTGCGATATGTTTAGTCACTCCCTCTTTATATCATCGTGTATATTTCTGAGTCAATATTATACTAATATAAACAACGTAAAAAAGAGTATTTAGGCATAATATGGAAAATAAATCGCTATGGAAGAGATACTGCAAAGTCACCTATGCTGAAGTGAATGTATCTTACACATAACCTTTTCAGACATGACAAATTACACATTAACGTCGGGTTAGGCCACGCAGACACGGTACCGTGGAGGTGGCCAGATGGCAGAGTACGCTTTAGACATCTCATTGCTCAAATCCCTAAGTCTCCCCGGCCATCAGTACCAGGGATCGAGGAGGAAAATGGTCCTCATTAATCCCCATCGACAGCACTATTTTATGACAGTTTTTGATGCGCCCCTATCTTCTGGAATACGACCTACAATACTATCTGTTAAATCCAGGTTCCCACTTATACTACTTGGTGAACAGGGACATGGAGGAAAAAAACAGACTCTAGAATCCAGTTCGGGCTCCTCTCCATGCGAATAGATGTGCTAACCAGTGCACTACCGGTTCACCCCCACCCACCCACCCAGGGACTGAACGCTTGACCATCTGTTTTACAACCCCTTACCAGATGGACTCCAGTATGTTGGGTGAATGTGTTTATGGCTGTGTCTTTGAAGCATGTGTTTTCAGACAGTTGTCGATCTAATAGTAAATTTGCGTAAAAACTCCTTTCATTTTGCCTTTACAGGTTCAAGTTAAATTTATAAAAAATATGACATAGTTATTTAGTACCTTAGTTTGACAGAAAAGGGCAAACACTGCAGAGCATTTGATCTCATCTAACGAAGATCTTTCACACATTTTCTGCTTTGTTAATGACCAGGAGTTGTCAGAGTCAAGGGTAAAGGAGACTTAGTACTTCCTCATAACTAAAGCTTATCAAATTTTATGTAACCACGACTTTGTATTTGATTATTTGAGTCGTGAGAGTGGTTCAGTTCGATGAGGTGCAAGCAACCTGACTACTGTATAGTGTTCAAGGAGTGGAAGTTGTGTAATCGGAAGCACACTCGGATTCGGGTTTGATCTCTGGGCCGGCTTTGTGACCCTTGGCCAGGGTCTTCTTAACCCCAGCCTGTTTATTCCTAGGACTGAAATAAAGACCTGGGCCTGTATTAATAAAAACTTCTAGGAGTACTCCTAAATTTGCTACTAAAAGTGGTTGTAGCTCAAAGTTACTTCCAAAAGTTCCTCCTAAGACAGCGGTTCCCAACCTGGGAGCCATGGCCCCCAAGGGGGCCATGGGACATTGACTGGGGGGCCATGGGCCTTATTGGTAATATAAGATATTATAAGGTATTTGGTCTGGGTAAAACCTGACAGAAATCAAGTATGAAATATACCTTACTGTGCTAGTTTAGCCTTAAGTATATTGGGGTAATTACCGTTTTCTGCACAATATCAAATATTAAAAATATATAAATATACGATCTGAGTTATATAGGGGCCATGGAGCTTCTCATAATTTTCTCGGGGGGCCACAGGACCAAAAAGGTTGGGAACCACTGTCCTAAGAGAACTCGTAGTAGTAATTTCGCTCCTACCATGAAGTGTTACCAACACAAAGAATCCCCGCTTAATTAATTTAAAAAATTGCCATTACAAAGCCTTAGAGTATCAGTATGTAGTTTAAAAATGAAAAACTAGTTTTTATATATAGAAACAACATCTATTTGATCATATATTATGATTCTTTACGAATGTCGATAAAATGGATAAAATGTAAACACATCGTGTGGTCAGCTGATCGTACCTGCTACCAACGGGGCATCGTGTGTACAAGTGGTACAGTGACCGTCAACAATGGCACAATTTCAAGATTATACGGCTGCAGATAAATTCAGGAGAGAGAAACTGGACGGAGGGAGTGTACGAGGAACCTTCACAAACAATGTGTGGAGCAGTTAGAGCATACAGTGTTTCCGTTATCACATTGCTCACTGATGGCTGCGATGGTCCAAAGTCATCACAATTACACTGCTGCATTTTTCCAGTTGCAAGGTACCTAAATAGTATCAACACTTTCATCTCGGATGTGAGAGGATGGTTTCGATGTGTGGGCCTTTCCAGTACATCTCTTACTAAATCAGTAATAAACAGAATGCTCTCACGATCGAAACGGTACCTTCTTACAAGTTCTTGATCATCATATTCCATGAATGCATCCCTCCGAGCTCGAAAATTTCTGCGTGGTGGATGGTGTCGGTTAGCCATGGTCTATGTTGTCTTGTTTCTTGGTGTTTGAGGGACGCAGCTACTGTGATTACTGTCACTAAAAGCCCTCCTAACTCCTTAAAAGTCCTTGTGGAGGACTTTTATTTTTTAGCGATTTTACGAGTAAACTTAGGAGTTGAAAGTACAGTAACTTTTAGGAGTACTTCTAGAAGTTAGGAGCCAAATTTCACTTTGAGAGGAACTTTTACTCCTAGGAGTTTTTATTAATACGGGCACTGGGCTGTAAATCTGACTGTTGCGTTCCGTAGTCTGAGGGAAGACTGGGATTCATCAAAGACTAGCTGAATGTCTGCTCTTATGGCCCTCGTGCTGTCGACAGGCGGTGCTGGAGAGGGACACCTTCATACGGTGACACTGATATAACAGGGAGGCTTCGCTGCCCGCTTCTATAAACGTCTCTCATTTCTATCCCTATCCCCTGAAAGGAGGGTATGAAGTACAGGAAGAGGGCCACTTCAGCCTGCAGGTGACATGAGTTCACGTCCTGATTAACCTGGTTCAACAACAAGTCGGCAGGCGTCAATCTAATACTACTTATACTGGAAATATTATGATCAGAATGCTGGAAAATTTTTAAAGCTGGCCTGCATTCTGTGTTAAATTACGTGCATTTATTTTTTTTTATTTTTATTTTTCAATGTATTTGCGGTTGGCGGACTCTGGGCCCAGGTGGCTGGTGGTAGTTGTAGTAACTGTGGTGGTGCTTAGGGTGGTAGTTGAGGTCCGCCAGTGGTGTTTGTGGTGGCTGCTGTGGGGGAGCATAGTTGTGGTCAGTGTGGCAAGCGGGAGGTGTGGTACCGGTAAGTGAGTTTTGCCGGTTGTGGTAGTTGTAATGGTAGTTGTAGCATTGGCAGTTGTGGTAGTTGTGGGTAAGTGTGATTGTGCCGGTAGTGGCAGTTGTACTGATAGTTGTGGGTAAGAGTAACGGTGTCGGTTATTGCAGCTGGAGTGGTAGTCGTGCGTGAACGTGATGGTGCCGGTGTGATAGCTGCAATGGTAGCTGGGCTAGTTGTGGGTGTCATGCACCGGCTGTGATAGGTGTAGTAGTTGCTGTGCTTCATTTTCCTTAACTTGGCAGAGATTCTTATCCCCTTGCAGTTTATTGCATGTAAGCTCGAGGGCAGACTAGGACAATGCTATGGCTCTGCATCCTCTCCAGTGCACTATTGTGAGACTAGCACCATATCCTCATGCTAATCTCTTGTCACAGCTCAGTTTTCAAGAAGGAGACATGGTTAAAGTGGACGGAGTGTAGCAAAACTTGTGGTATGTGAGGGTGAGTGAATGTAAGTGATAATTTTGGTTGTGCTAGTAGTGACAGTTGCGGTAGCTGTAGTGGTAAATGTAGTTGTGGTAGTAGCAGTTGAGGTACAGACTTGCAGTGGCATTTGTGGGTCGTTGTGATGGTTGTAGTAGTGGCAAGTGTAGTTGTGGTAGCAGCATATGTTGTTGTTGCCTAACCTTGGTCTCTCTGGTCGAGCAGACCCACAAACCACAGCTAAGCAATTTCTTCTTTGTGACCGCTTACAGGTACAGTACATACCAACCACAGCTAAGCAATTTCTTCTTTGTGACCGCTTACAGGTACAGTACATACAAACCACAGCTAAGCAATTTCTTATGTCACCGTCCTACTGGTACAGTACAATACATACACTATGTAGGGAACCGGTGCCCCATCGTAGCAGCCTGCGCCTCACCAGGGTCGGACCAGGGTCCTTTCCCATGGCGAGGTGCAGTGAAATGTGAGAGGGTTTGGTTGCCGGGTGTACTCTGCAACTGCGTAGTTCCACCCAGGGTACAGAGCACGACCAAGTGTAGGCTCCTTCTCATTGCCACCAGCATTTGTGATTTGTGGTACATGTGGTAGTGGCAGGTGCAGTTACTGTGATGGCAGTTGTTGTGGCAGGTATATCGGAGGCGTTTATCGTATGGTGTTGTGATAGCTGTCGAAGCAGTGGCAGTTGTGGTAGTTATAGTAATGGCATATATGATCTGAAAGAACTGCGGTAGGTTTGTGGTTGTTGTGGTAGTCGTGATGGTGTTGTGGTTGACGAGTTTACCAATATGGCGGTCTCGTTACCTCAGGATCCATATCACAGCTCCTATCATCTTCCTTCACCGTCATGGCAGCATTCTTTTGCCTTCTCTTCCTTTACTTCTTTCCTTCTCTTATTGTTTCATATTTTTTTTTAGTTTTCTCATCAAGGAATCCTCTTCCTCTTTAGAGCCTGGATCAATTTACTGAATGCAAATATAGTATACAGTATGCACAGACTAGGATATGCACAGATAGCCCTGAGTTAACGGTCACTACTCATACTTTCGACCTGTGATGTGCTGTGGATCACTGACGGTCCCCGTTAGTCAAGTGACCACCATCGGGATTTTGTTAATGTACCAGGGGTCACTGCTTCAGGAGGTGACTTGTGTGCTTGTCCCGCATGGGAACGCTCGTAGTCTCAGTGGAATGAACGGAGCTGGGGCCTGATTGACTGCTGCCTACCTTAATAGCACCAGGCAAGGCTGCCGCACCACCCCTGAACATCCACACTGTGCACTGTGTAATTTCCACGCTATGTCCGCAGACACCCCGTAAGCTCAACGTACCCGTACATGGTGTCATGCATTATTTAATTATTCGATTATTCATTTCACTTTACTACATTATCTTTCAGGTTATTCATACTGGTAGCTTATAGATAAAGTATTATACAATGTAACTTTTCCTTTTCAGCCTTTCCTATAAAATTTCCAAGTCAGTTTTTCCATGCTGCATGATGGTTTTTCTCACTTTTTCTTACCAGTTTCAACTGGAGGGTTTGGAGGTGGGGGGAGCCTTCTTGCTTTACTATTCTTATCCTTCAGCATGTAGAGTTAGATCTCGTAGTCATAGTCTACTCTGTACCAAACAGCCTCGAAAGGACCATAAGGTCTGTTGCTGTTTGCTTTCCTTTGTAGTCCTCCACCTCCATATCTTTTTCTTCTTCTCATGTTTCTTCACGTCACCTCTCTGCTCTCCTTCCCTTCCTCACCAGGTCATGTACTTTCTCTCTTCCTTCCTTCCTGCCTTCCTTCCTTCCTTCCTTCTTTTTTACCATGGAAGTACAAGGTCTATGGGTGTCTCGATTTGGAGTTAGAGATTGGGAGGGAAGGGAAGGGAATTACAAGGATGATGGGAAGGGGTAGGAGGAGTTGTTTGGGAGGAAGGAGGAAGGGGGTTGTAAAAGAGGGAGGGAGGGGGTGTTGCGAGGGAAGGAGGGGGTGTTGCGAGGAAGGGAAGGAGAGGGTTTTACAAGGAAGGGAGGGAGGAAGGGAGGATGGCCGCAAGGGAGGAAGGGAAGGAGGGGATGCTACATGAAATATGACAAGGAGAGAGAGAGAGAGTTGCTTTTCTTTGTCTGTCTACCTGTCTGTCTATTTGCCTATCCTTCTGTCTGTTTGTCTGTCTATTTGTCTATCTATCAGTCTGTTTGCTTGCCTGTCTCTCTCTTTACTGACTACTCTCTTCCACAACTCTACACTATTCAACACTACTCAACTCTTCTCTGTTCTTCTCTCCTCTACTCTACACTACTCAGCTCTCCTCTCCTCTCCTCTCCTCTCCTTTCCCCTCCTCTCCTCTCCTCTCCTCTCCTCTCCTCTACTTTTCTCTTCTCTTTTTTTTTCCACACTACTCTACTCATCTCTACTCTTCTCTTCTCTTCTCTTCTCTTCTCTTCTCTGCTCTGCTCTTCTCTTCTCTGCTCTACTCTACTCTGCTGTACTCTACTCTTTATTTCTCTTCTCTTCTCTTCTCTACTCTACTCTACTCTTTTCTTCTCTACTCTTCTCTTCTCTGCTCTGCTCTACTCACCCCTTCTCTTCTCTTCTCGTCTCTGCTCTACTCTTCTCTTTTCTTCCCTTCTCTGCTCTACTCTACTCTTCTCTTTTCTTCCCTTCTCTGCTCTACTCTACTCTTCTCTTTTCTTCCCTTCTCTGCCCTACTCTTCTCTTTTCTTCCCTTCTCTGCTCTACTCTACCCTTCTCTTTTCTTCCCTTCTCTGCTCTACTCTACTCTTCTCTTTTCTTCCCTTCTCTGCTCTACTCTACTCTTCTCTTTTCTTCCCTTCTCTGCTCTACTCTACTCTTCTCTTTTCTTCCCTTCTCTGCTCTACTCTACTCTACTCTTCTCTTCTCTACTCTACTTTACTATTCACTTCTCATCTCTTCTCTACTCTTTTCTTCTTTGCACTACTCTTCTCTACTCTGCTCTACTCTTCTCTTCTCTTCTTTACTCTACTGTACCCTACTCTGCTCTACCCCACTCTACTCTGCTCTACCCCACTCTACTTTGCTCTTCTCTACTCTTCTTTTCTCTACTCTGCTTTCCTGTACTCTACAGTACTCTACTTACTCTTCTCTGCTCAACTCTACTGTACTCTACTCTTCTCTTCTCTGCTCTGCTCTTCTCTTCTCCACTCTACTCTACGCTACTCCTCTCTTCTCCTCTCTACTGTACTGTACTCTTCTCTTCTCTACTCTACTCTACTCTACTTTATTCTACACTGTTCTGCTCTCTACTCTACACTGTTCTGCTCCCCTACCGTCTTCCGTCCCTCGTCTCTTCCCTCGTCTACCCCCCCCTCCCTCTTCCCAGGGTTCCTAACAAGAAAGGTGTTGAAAGAGGTAGGTGAGAGGGAGAGGAGGAGGTGATAGATTGAGGGCTGAAGCAGGTTGAGTGGAGTGGAGTGGGGGAAGGGAGGGAGAGAGAGAGAGAGAGAGAGAGAGAGAGAGACAGAGAGAGAGAGAGACAGAGAGAGAGAGGGGGGGGGGAGATGATGATGTTGGAAGAGAAGTACCGCTAGATAGGAAAAGAAGAATAAGAGTAGTGAAGGGTTGTGGGGAAAGAGGAGAATGAATTAAGGTACATATGATTGGCTGAGGGAAGGGGAGAGAGGGAAGGAGAGACGAGAGGGAAGGAGAAATAAGAGAGAGGGAGTGGTTGTGAGAGGTAGGGAGAAGAGGTAAGGCAAAAGGAGATGAGGTGAAAGAGGAAAGGAGAGATGATAGGGAGGGCATAAATGTGAGGGAGAATGAGTGGAGATGAGAGGGGGAAGGATGGAGAGGAGGTAAGAGGGATGGAAAGAAGTGAGACGGAGGTAGAGGAAGAGAGATGAGGGGAGAAGATGTGTGAAAGAAAAAAAAAAAGCGAGAGGACAGTGAGAGCAAGGGACAAGGACAAAGAATGAGAGAGGGAGGGACGGAGAAAACGATCACCTGAGTGAAAGAGCTGATGAGATGGAAGAAGAATCGATGAGAAGGGAGGAGAGAAGCTGAGAGGGAAGAGGTGGAGGTGGGTGGTAAGGAGGTACGAGGAATGGATTGGAGAGGAGATGCGAGGAAAGGAGAGAACAGCAGCCTATCTATTGATAGCCAAAGCTGACTGGATCTTTTGGAGGAGGAGAAACAACAGAGTGAGAGAACGAGGAAAAGGAATGAGGAAACG
This sequence comes from Coenobita brevimanus, assembly GCF_032717465.1. NCBI lineage: Eukaryota > Metazoa > Arthropoda > Malacostraca > Decapoda > Coenobitidae > Coenobita > Coenobita brevimanus. The sequence continues at coordinate 3,738,497 of NC_137033.1, read as the reverse complement.
AAGAGACTGAAGTGACACCGTAAAGAAGCAGCCAAAGATATAATAATTCCGAGTCAAATTTGGTGAAACTAATCACTTTCACACCATTTATGTGTAGTATGTGTTCGTGACACGCTACATACCCTATGGTAGAAGCAGTACCGTAGCATAAACTGATGAATGTAAGTGATCTGTGACCATTTCATTAATTACGTTCTGTATCTGCATCAGTCCCTACGAAGTCCACTGCAGGACCTGATCTCTTCGGGAGGAGAGAGAGAGAGAGAGAGAGAGAGTGACAGACAGACAGACAGACAGACAGAAAGATGTAACCAGAAATGAGCCATCCACAAGTGGGCTCAGAACGATTTGGGAAGGAATGTCTCTAGTGAGAGGAGTGCACGTGGAAGTCCAGGTGTTTTATATACTAAATTTGTGTGTGTCAGAGTGTAATCGACATGGCGTGAACTTACTATATTCTTGCATAACAGTACACTCCTTCATGTTCACCTTGGCTTGATTTCGATTCATACTAGGAAGACAAACATGGCGCCAGAAACTCTCTGCCATTGAGCCACCGGAGTTCCTGCAGTAGTGTCATGTATATTTTGTTAATAAGAAAAATAATATGGAAACAGTGTCTCCCGTCGCCTAGAATGAAACCAAGGAAGAAACAGCCAATAAGTTAAAAATGCCGAGTGAAAGCTGATGAAATTAACTTTTACTAAGGAGAGACTATTCATAAATGTAGTTTGAATGATAATTTCAGCAATATTTGCATTTTCTACCTCTCCTGTTGCTATTTCAATGGTCATTGCTCTCAAAAACTGTCTGCTTGCATCTCTCCCTTATTATGGCGGTCACGTAATGCCTGCCTGGCTACACGCACCCAAACCTTCTGTATGCAACTCTCTACTGCAAGTGTTAACTGGTGATCGCAATCCATGTTTACAAGTGGTCAGCTGTGGATCTGATTTATTAGTCCGTTTCTCACTCTGCCCATGACCTACAATCTTTTAAACGTAATGTGTCCTGGCATCCCGAAATGAAAAGATCTTGATTTTGACTTTTCGTTGAATTTGCTTTGTAAGAACAGTTTTATTACAGGCTTCTCAACCTTTGGTTCTTTCTTTCTGTATTAAAAGGAAACAAACTTGATCATGTATCATTTGTTTCATTGTATTAGTCAGGCCTACTGTCGACATATGCTTAGCTGTTTTAATTACAAGTGTCTTCAGACGATTATATTTATCACCGACAGTGACCTGTCTCCTTCTACGTGTTAATAATCTTGAAGTTGAGTCTGCAATACGGTTGTTCCACCACTGTCATGTCTATTTTCCTAACAGCATTTTGCATTTTGTGTTATCCCCACGTTTTTCATTTGTGACTTTTCTCTCTCTCTTTTGCAGGGCGTGATGACGGAAGCAGGCGAAGGAAGGTGAGAGACACGATGACAGGGAGCAGCAGGATGGTAGGGAGCAGCAGCAGGATGGCAGGGAGTAGCGATAGGATAAGAGGGAGTAGCAGGATGGCAGGAGGGGCGGCGCTTCTCTTGCTGGGTGTCATGCTTCCCACCACCTTCACTTCAGTAGCAGCTATCAAGGGTGAGTAAGCCAGCCAGTGTTATTGCTCACGTGTATGTTACCCTTCCCCCTCCCCCTCTCTCTCTCTCTCTCTCTCTCCCCGTCAGTGATTCGCCAACGACTAGGGTATGCACTTCTGACACATTACCATCTTCTGGAAGGAAGACCCCCTCCTAACTGTGATGACTGTCTGGTCCCGTTAACTGTATGACACTTCTTGACTGAGTGTCCTTGTCTTTTAGATGCTACTTGTCAACATTCCTTCAGGTTTACGGCAGGAGATGGTTCTTACCTTATCTTTTCAGTGTTTGTTGAGGAGCTATGTACAACGCAGGGACCCATCTCCTTTCTTGAGAAAGCAGGCCTCCTTGGTCAGCTATAGTTTGGTGTGTTTGTACAGAGTGCATATGACGTCGATCTGTAAAGCTGAACGTATGGTATATATATTTTTATTTTTGTTTTAGTTTTCTCCTCGCTATACGATTATAATGGCTATTGACGATATGCTGACAGGATCAGATAGTGTACTTAGTCAGCCATTTCACTCCCACTTTCCCCCTCTCACTATTTTTGCTATCCAGTGGCTTTGTGAGTACTCATACCTATGCCGCCTCCAACACCCTCTGAAACTGCAACGAAACGAGCACATTCAGCATGATCTCATGACTACAACAGCGCCTTTCACAGCACCTCAGTCTTGATAATGAGACTGGAAATGTCAGTACTATACTGTACTATGGGGAAAGTTTCATAGCCCTGTTATTACACTCGTAATGTGATTTTTTTTATGTTGAATAATTTCCTCAACTGGATTTCATTGCACCATCTGTCTCAGTTTTTGACAGTCGTTTGATTGTGCTGAAAAGAGTGTGCGTGCAATTCTCATGCTTCTCAGCCTGTGTTTTCAGCTTTGTATATAGACTTTTTGTGTGTGTCTGGGTTTATTCTTAATTAGTGTCTTTGTTCTTTTTGAGAAAGCCGAATGTTGACAACTAGTTATCGATGAGAGCGGTTTATTTATTGCATAGGAAGATTAAGAAGTTGAGGGAGGAAAGGCGTGAAAGAAGCAGAGGGGGATAGGGAAGAGAGAAATGAGAGTTGAGGAAGAAATGGGTAAGAGAAGAGAAGAAGAAATCACAGAGAGAAGAATGCTTCGACGGGGGAGGGGGGGAGGGGTAAATGTGCTGGAGAGGACTGGAGATGATGGAGAAAGACAGAAGGTAAGACGTTATAAAAATTATAAAAATATGATCCTGGCAACAAGAAAAAGGGAATATAAGATAGTCAAGGAAAGACTTAAGACTAAGTTGAGAAGTAGAGAAGAGGAAAAGGGGGAAAATCAGAAATGGAGGAAACAGAGATGGGAAGAATGGGAGGAAAAAGGGTGGAGTGAAAGGAGAAAGAGGAGGGGATGGAGGAGGAAGAAGAGAAGAGAGATAAATATGAATTAGGAAGGAACTGAGACTGAGAGGAGAAGAAAAAACAGAAAGAGGAGGGAATGATATGAGAGGATGAAATATACTGTAGATAGTGAGAACAAAGGACGAATGTAGAGTGGAAAGAGAAAGAGGAGACTGGTAGGGTACAGGCAGTGGAGAGAACAGGGAAAAATAGAAGAGGAACTGAAGAGGGAGAAAGGAGGTCAAGGAGTGGAGTGAAAAGGGGAAAAGGAAGAGGGATAGGATGATGAGGAAAGGAATGAGGAAGTGTGGTGAAAAGGATGGACAATAACGGTAACCCATTCAACCCATGACGTAATTTGTCTCATTCTTGCTAACCCCAGACGATGTCATTTAACTTAGCAAAAACCCATGTATTTAAAGAGATGATAAAGACATCATTTAACCTCGCCGATCTATCTGAAGTTAACAAATCTCTAACTGAAAAAAGTCATGGGAGCTAAGTGATTAAGTATGGCATGATGAAGGAAAGGTAAGGGTTAGGCAGGAGGCAGGTGGTGAAAGGAATGGAAGCTGGTAGGAGTGGTCGGAAGTGAGTAGGAAAGGGAAAAGACGGAAGGGAAAAAAGTGAACGACGGTGGAGGTGTTTTGAACGAAGTAGGGAAGGGCGACGAAGGAAGACAAGGGAGAAAAATGGAGAGTAATGAAGAGTAGTAGGAGGAAGAGGGAAAGAGAAAGAAAAAAATGGAGAAGGGTAGGTGGAGAAGGGAAGGTGGGTAGAGAGAAGTAGGGAAAAGAGACAAGGAAGAAATAAAATAACAAAATGGGTGAGAGAAGACAGTACGTAGAAGAGGTATGACGCAACGAGAAAAAGGTAAAAGGAAAGGCAGATGGAAGAAGACAGGGGAAGATAAGGAAGAGAAGATAAATGAGAAGTTGAGAGAGAGAGAGAGAGAGAGAGAGAGAGAGAGAGAGAGAGAGAGAGAGAGAGAGAGAGAATTAAATAGGAGAAAGGAATAGATAACGAAAGAATGAGAAAAGGTGGTCATAGATTAGACTAAGGAGAGGGAAGGCGGAGGGAGAGGAAGACTAGAGAGATGACTGAAGGGGAAAGTGGGTATTAAAACGAGGTAGGATGGAATGAAAGTAGACGAAATGAAGGAGGAAAGAAAGAGAGGAGGAAGGGGACAGGGAGGAAAGAAAGAAGGGGGGAAGGAGACAGGAAGGAAAGAGGTGGAGCGAGGGAGATGGAGGAGAGAAACAATAGGGAGAACGGAAAGGCAAGGAGGAGGATGGAAAGACAGAGAAAGAAGTGAGGAAAAAAGGGGGAATGAGAGAGAGCGGAGGCGGAAGGCGGGAGGAGAGAGAAAGAGTGAGGAATGCGAGATACTCGTAAGGAAGGAGAGAAAAGGAGGGAGTAAACGTGAGAAGAAGAGAGGCATTAAGAACAGAGAAGGAGAGAGGGAGGGGAAGGAAAGAGGAAGGCAAGAAAGAGATTGTGGGAGGAGGCGGAGAGAGGGAATGGGAGAGGGAGACAGAACCGAACAGGAAGGAGGAAGTAGGGATGGAGGAAGGAAAGAGAAGAGTTAGGAGAAAGGAGGGGGGAAGAAAGAGAGAAAGGAAGAAGAAAAGGAAAAGGAGGAGGAGGAGGAGGAGGAGGAGGAGGAGAGAGAGAGAGAGAGAGAGAGAGAGGGAGGGAGAGGAGGAGTAGAGGAGGAAGTGATGGAGAGATTAGAATGAGTAGAAAGGGAGAAAAATAGGAGGAGGAATGAGAGAGAAGAGGAGGAGGAAGAAAGGGGAAGGAGAGAAAGCTTGGAAGGAAAACTGAGCAGAAACGAGGAAAATATAGAAAGAGGGAAGGGAGAGAAAGGAGGAAGAAAGAAGGAGCCGGGAGAGAAAGGGATGGAGAGAGAAGGGAGAGAGTGAGGTCAAATTTCGCGGTAGGTTGGTGGAGAAGTTGAGGCTTGGTGAAAAAAGTGAGCGAGTCATACAGCGTTAACCCCTGCCCCTGACACCACCCTGCCGCTGATGGTGTTGTTGGTGGTGGTGTTGTCATCATCATCACCATCATCATCATATAGCTTAACCCACGTCTCTAACATCACCTTCTACTGTTGCTGTTGTTGTTGTTTTTGCCTTTCCTCCTCCTTGTCGTGATATCTTTCCCCCTTTTCTTGTCGTGGCATCTCTTGTGATTCTTCTTCCTAAGACGCTGTTAAGGAAATCGTATATTGGTTCTCAGGCAGAGCAGAGTTCAGTTCTGGACACTTATACTATCGCCCGAATGGCGAGGCGATAAGGTAATCGCATGCGTCTGTGTGTGTGTGTGTGTGTGTGTGTGTGTGTGTGTGTGTGTGTGTGTGTGTGTGTGTGTGTGTGTGTGTGTGTTTACCCCTCATTAACCCATTCTTTAGTTCTTCACTGACTGAAAAAACTCGCTTGGTGGTAGCAAGTATATAATACAAAAACTCATTGAAGTTAATGGTTAATAAACAACCCTGTAAGCAAAACTGGAGAACTAAACCAGTTTAATCGGTCAAGGGAAGAATTATTACTGGGCTACAAACATTTCTGCAAAATTTCAAAGGGTGTGATAGCATTAACGTTGGTGCACACCTCACAACAGACCAGTCCGTTTACGCCGGAGGTACCGCCTTTGCAAACATTCTGCGGGTAAACCAGGCGAAGACTAATACCCTTTCCAGTCGAGTTGCTGGTATTGTGGGTAAACTGACTCCCGACGTGATACATTGCTTGGCCGCGGATCAAGTGGCCATGCTTCACGTGTCGAGGTGATCATGTTCCAAAAGATTAAGTCACATCTGCAAAAAGCCACATCTCTTTGCCATACTGTTTTACTCGCATGCATATTATAAAAGCTCGCAAATACATCGTAATATCGCTCCCAGTATGTTTTTAATGGAACTTCACATATTTTAAAACGTTTGGGTTCCGTTCATCCTTCCAGATATAATGACCATGATAGTTTTCAGTACTGTACAGTAATCCATTTCCTTTTTCGTTACTGAAACAGGAGAAAATAATGAGTTAGAGGGATCCTTTTACTTACTATTTTTTTCTTAAACTCACAGACAAGTTGAAAAACGGACTTCTAAACAACAAGATCAATTACTGTTGGTTTCCTTTGCTTTCTTGGTACTTTTCCCCCTCCTTCTCCATCCTGTTCCCCCTCACTTAATCCCTCTCCTTCTTTTCTCCTCCTGACTTCCCCGTCCTCCCATTCTCCCCTCTTCGTCCATTGTTTTCCCTTTCTCGCTCCTCCCCTTGTATTTCTCGTTACTATTCCCTTTCTCTTCTTTCCCCGTTCCCTCTCCCTTCTCCGTCTCCCTGCTTGTCCTTTCGCTCTCTCCCCTGCCCCCTGCTCTCCCCTTCCCTTCCCTTCCCTCCCCTAACGAAGCGCAGGTTAAGAGGGGACCTTATTGAAGTTTTCAAAATCATGAAGGGATATGACAACTTAGACATGAATAAATATTTTGATATAGACCGGTCGAGTCAAACTAGAAGTAATGGCTGCAAAATCATGGGAAAACGATTCCAATCCCACGAAGCAAAATACTTCTTCTTTAACAGAGTTGTAAATATCTGGAACAGATTACCCTCAGATACCGTGAACAGTATCTCAATTGAGACATTCAAAAACAAATTAGACAAGTATTTGCACGAAAATCCTCAGCTGACTCTTTTTCTGTCCGAATAACTTGCTTTTATGGCTACGGTACATGTAAGTTCATGCCCCCTTAGTCTACAAGACACCCCGTAAACAATGTACCCGTACATAGTGTTGCGTCACGATATTATACATTTTCAATTTATTCGGTGCAAACAAAGCAATATAAGCACAGATTAGGATCTGCACAGATAACCCTGAGTTAACGGTCACTACTCTTACTTTCGACCTGTGATGGGCTGTGGATCACTGAAGGTCCCTGTTAGTCAAGTGACCACCATCGGGATTTTTTTAATGTACCAGGGGTCACTGCTTCAGGATGAAACTTGTGTACTGTCCCACATGGGAGAGTTCCTTGTCTCAGTGGAGTGAACGGAGCTATTGCCTGATTGACTGCTGCCTACCTAAAAAGCGCCAGGAAGGTTGCCGCACCACCCCTAAACATCCACTCTGTGCATTGCACATCCACACTGTGCACTGTGCAGTCCCCTTTTATCTAAGACACCCGTCCTATATACTTTTCAGTCTCCCCAGCGCAAAGAAAGCAATATAAGCACAGATTAGGAGCTGCACAGATAACCCTGAGTTAACGGTCACTACTCTTACTTTCGACCTGTGATGGGCTGTTGATCACTGAGGGTCCCTGTTAGTCAAGTGACCACCATCGGGATTTTTTTAATGTACCAGGGGTCACTGCTTCAGGATGAAACTTGTGTACTGTCCCACTGGTTTATAATGTCATGCCGTAACTATTATTTTATTAGTTTACTTTCTCTTTCAGGTTACTCTATCGGGTAGCTTATAGATAAAGTATTATAGAATGTGACTTTTCCTTTCCAGTGTTTCCTATAAAATTTCCATGTCAGTTTTTCCATGCTGCATGGTGGTTTTTCTCACTTTTTCCTGGAGGGTTTGGTGGTGGGGGGAGCCTTCTTGCTTTCCTATCCTTATCCTTCAACATGTAGAGTTAGATCTTGTAGTCATAGTTTTCTCTAACAAGCAGCCTCGAAAGGATCATAAGGTCTGTTGCTGTTTGCTTTCCTGTGTAATCCTGTGTAATCCTTCCCTTCCCTCCCCTTCCCTTCCCCTCCCCTCCCCTCCCCTCCCTTCCACTCTTTCCCCTCCCCTCCCCTCCCTTCCACTCTTTCCCCTCCCCTCCCTTCCACTCTTTCCCCCCCCTCCCCTCCCCTCCCCTCCTCTCATTACCAGACATCTGAGCTGGGTGAAGAGGTTGGAGATGAAAGAGAGAAATAGGCCTTCAACGAGGTAGGAGGGAGGTCAGAAGGGTGAGAGAGAGAGAGAGAGAGAGAGAGAGAGAGAGAAATCTTTTCTTTCTTCCCCCCTTCTTCCTTCTTTCCCTCTTTCCTTTCTCAATATTTTTCATCCTTTTACTTGCTCTTTTCTTCCCTCCACTTTCTCTCCCGTCTTTCCCTTTCTTCCCTTTCTCCTCCCTCCTCGTCTTCTCTGTGTTTTCTCCCTTTCCTCTTCCTCCTTCTTCCATACCTTCCTTCCTGCCCAACCTAGTTTCTTTTTTTCTTTCTTTTCCCTCCTTTGGTCATCGTAGTGTCTCTGCCTCAACAAAGTACCGAGGACGGCAAACATTAACAGAGGTACCGATTCTTATGCAGCTGTTTGCCGTAGGGTGAACTTTGATTAATGTATACTCTATTAAAGCAGGACAAAGGCATCAAAGTTCGTCAAAAAGCAAACATCAACAGGCCTATTGGTCCTCTCGAGTCTGTTTGTGACATTAGAAAAATCCCTCATCCTCTTTTACTTCCTTGTTTTCCTTACCCTTTGGTCTGTCTTCTTTCTTTTTCACTTTCCTTACGTCATTTTCCTTTACCTATGCCTTTCACTCTGTCTCTCTTACCAACTTCTTTTCGTTCTCTCTCCTTCCCCCTTTTTCCCCCTCTCCTCCTTCCTTCACTGTTGTTTTTTACTCCGTTCATCTCTTTATCCCGTATCCTTTTGTGTCCTTCCTCTTTTCTCCTCTCTACCACACTATCACTACCTCTGCTCTCCATTTGTCTTTCCGTCTCTTCATTCTTACTTCACTTCATCTTCCAGTATCGTTCTTTGTACCTTTTCTCCATTCCCCTCGCCTCTCCTACTTCCATATTCATCTTTGTTTCTCTACAGTAGCATTAATTCTTCATTCATACTCTCTCATCTGTATTCTTTTAACAATGCGCTCTCTCTCTCTCTCTCTCTCTCTCTCTCTCTCTCTCTCTCTCTCTCTCTCTCTCTCTCTCTCTCTCTCTCTCTCTTTCTGTGTGTGTGTGTGTGTGTGTGTGTGTGTATCATTTCCTACTTCACTTTCGTCCCTCTTCTCTCTTCCTTCATCCCTCCTTTCCCTTCCTTCTTCCCCCTTCCTCCTTCCTTCCCTTTTCTCCTCGCTTCCCATCCCTTCTCCTTCCTTGCCTCTGTCCCCTTCCTTCTCTCCCTCCTTCCACCTGCCGCCTTGCCGTCTTCCATCACCTCCCCCTCCCACCAGTCCCCCATCGGGTTTCAGCTCGCTCCCCCTCCTAACTTAGCGTCTCAAATTCTATGCGAATACGAAATGGTTTAGTGGAGTTTCGGAGGCAGTGGTGGGGCGGGGCGGGGCGGGGCTGAACAGGGAGAGGTGGGGCGGTGTGGTGCAGAGTTGAGAGGGGAGGGGCGAGACAGACAGGGGTGTGATGAAACAGGGTGGGGTAGGGATGGATGAGGGAAGATATAGATGGCGGGGGTGGAATGGCACAAAGAGAGATGGGACGGGCTGGGCTAGAGATGGACGGGGTGAGATTGGTCAGAGTTGACAGGGGACCGAGTGGGGTAACTTAGGGAAGAGAAAATGGAACAGACTGATGCAGAGACAACAAGGATAGAGAAGGGTTTGATGAAGCATAAAGAAGTGGGTGGGTGAAAGAAGAAGGAAGGGTTGAAATGGAAGGGGTTGAGCAGAGAGGTGGGATGGGGTTGGGCAGAGAAGGATGGGAAAGGGTGGAACAGAGGTCGGTGAGATGGAATAGGACTGAGAGGTTAAATTGGGATAGTACCTAACGGGGTGAGGCGAGAGTAGGAGAGATGGGGTGGGGAAAGACGAGAGGGGACAAATGGTGTTATGTGATATAATAGCTGATATGGTAAGGAAGAAGTAGGGGAGAATGGGTTAGGCGGGCCACAGGTAAACTCAAATAGGTAAATATGGGTAGGGATGAGGTGGATTAAAGGTAAGGAAGGGTAGAGTAGTGTGGTGTTAGTGTGAACGAAGAGGTAAAATGGATTAGGGTTGACAGAGAGAGGTTAACCAGGGTAAGATGAGATTACATTGCATGTGATGGAGAGAGAGAGAGAGAGAGAGAGAGAGAGAGAGGTAACTGTGTAGTGTAGATATTTGTGGGCTGGGTGAGGGAGGCGAATCAGAGTATTGTTGGGTAGTCTGGACTGAGGCAGCGCAGGAGTTGGTTAGTGCAGGTTTAGGCGAAACCTGACGGGGTTAGACAAGGTAGGGAGAGATGCGGCAAGCCAGGGTAAGGCGAGCTATGTGTGACGGGGCAAGGCAGGGGAAGGCGAGTTGTGGAGTGACTGGGTGAAGCGGGACAATGTTCGTAGCAGTGCAGTTCAAGGTGAGGTGCAATGAAGGGCAAAGCAGAGCAAGGCAAGTGAGTACTGGGGCATGGCCACGTATGGAGTGATAAGGCAAGGCAGGGTATGGGGAGCTATACAGTGACAGGACAAGGCTGGGTATGGCGGAGGCAAGAAGGTGCACAAGATGACTGATTAAGGTTGCGTGAGTGAAGTGGTGTAAGGCGGGTATAGTAGGGTGGAGTGGGGCAGATGGGTGAAGTGGGGTGGAGCAGGTGCAGCTGGGTGGGGGCCGGCGTAAGGCAGGTGGAGCAGGGTGGCAGGGATGGGGCAGGTGACGTGAGGTGGGTTGGGTTACCTGGAGTGGGATGGGTATGGTGCAGGCGGAGGCAGTAGGGGATTATCAAGTTATGCCTGAAGTAGCCCTCCCTGCGGCCACATAATTAAGTCCAGCAAAGTTAGGTCCTGCGACGGCAAGTTAGGCAGAGTTAGGAGACGTAAGGACAGATTAAGCCAGTGTGGAGTAGATGCTTTCATGTGATATGATCACTTGGGATAGAAAAGTGTGAGGTAATTACATACGGGTAAATACTTTATCTTAATTCAAAGTGTAATTAAGTTAAGATTAGTTCAGGTAAAGTAAAATGAAATCACCATGAAATATATAAATCGATAGACTGGTGAGCTGAGGTAACCGCGACAGGAAGACTGGAACCAAATCTCATAATCTCCACTTCTCCCCTTCCCCTCCCGGATGTCCAGATTGCCCTGCCTCATCAGCTATCAAATTCATCCCTCCATTACGTTCATGGTTTTCCTCTTTTCATTCTCCCACCAAGTTCGCATGCATACAGTTTCGTTGTTAGCCTCCATTCTTCATGAGTTTCCATTAACCCTAACCACCTCCGTATCATCGTATTATACTTTTCACAGCTATGATGTTTTTTTTTTTTAATGCATTTGTTCTTGTAACATTCAGATGGTTATATTTTGCTTGGGGAAAGACATCAGGTTGTGAATGGGTTGTTGGAGACCGTTCTTAATCACGTCACTGCGGATTGCCTCTGGAAGGCAGAGCAAAATTGTGTGACTTTAATAAAAAATAGGACATACGTAGCGGTAATCATGTTTACAAATTTAAGCTTTTCACTAGGTTGACGTCTTTTTAATGTTCTTATTACCATCAAACTGTTTAATTCAGCGTAGGAGAGACCCTCAGTGGTGAGGGGATTAATGAAGGCTTTCCATAACCTTTCTAGTTGGTAAACTGTGTCTTACGCTGAGTAAAATCGTCTAGAGAGAGCAGGAGCAAAGTAATTATGACGCTCTTTACCATCTCTTTTGCGCTACTGCCACACAGTAACCAAGATGTGTTTCTGCTATTATGGTACTTGTTAATTCATTCAGCACGAATGTCTGTCCCAGGTTGAGTAAATTCGTCTGATGTAGGAAGGACAAATCAGGCAGGATGTTATTTTACGGAAAGAGATAATTGAGAGTTTCTAACCTCTTGACTACGAAGGATCAATCCTAAGCTAAAAGTAAAAACAAGTGGTGCTAGGCACAAGAAACATCGCCCAACAGCAGTTACTTTATTACTGTTAAATACTGACACGTTTCTGCCATTTGGTGTCAGTGCACAAGTAAAGTCTAAGGAAATGGTGCAAATGTTTTCAAGTTATGCCCTCCGAAAATCCATGATCTTGCATTTGACCTTTCAAAGTCATTCAAGGTCAAAGATCTTGGTGCCAAATGAAAGCCCATATTACGAGTTCCTGTATATTCCAAATAGTAAATATCTCTATCTTCAACCGTTTTCAAGTTACAGCCCTCTGAAAATCCATGACCTTGATTTTAACCTTTCAGGGTCACACAGTTATCTCCAAAATTTTATCGCTTTCTTTGGGGACCAATGCTCACATATCCTGAAAGTTTCAGCTAATTTCATTCTGCAGTTTTTCCGTAATGTTGCCAACAAACAAACAAACAAACAAACGACCAAATACAGTACCTAGTCGGACACCGTCTGGGAGAGGTAAAAAGTCTAACAGTTCCAGGGATGAAACAAGAAGCACTCAGAGACAGCAGCACCAGCACAAGGACCAGGTATTTCATTTATTTGATGCAAGAATGGAGGAACCAAAGGCCAGGAGCCCACAAGATTGTTCCCTCCAAGAAAAACAGAGAAACAAAAACAAGATAACAGAGAACCAAATTCAAGGTCCGTTCATTTCGAGATTCCTGGACACACTGCATGTTAAAGACTGGAGATCATAGGCAGTAGGAAATAGAGACAGAGGGAGACAGTTCCCTGTGACCATGACTTTTGACCAACTGCTCTCAAAATCAAATTATTTCATTCTTGCCTGGCCCTTAGCCCCTCCACCAAGGTTGGCTTAGTGGGATAAAACTGTTTAAACTGACCTTGCCCTGTGATCTTTACCTTTGAGTTTTCCTTGTGATCTTGACCTTTGACCAATTGATCTCACAATCATATCCCTTCGAGCCTTGGCTTACAGTGAACTCTTCCACAACATTTGGATTAAATAGGATTAACTGTTGTAGATCTTGCAATGTGACCTTGACCTTTGACATATTGCCAAAAAAGTAAGTCATCCCCCATGACTAATGCTCGACTTTTCCACCAAGTTTGGATCAAATCATATTAAACAGCTTTAGTTTTTTGTGTTCACAGACAGACACTTGGGTCGAAATATGATGACCATATCCCGCAACCTTGAGATCTGACAAACTAAATCAGATTCCTTCATTCTTGCTTTATTCTCAAATCTTCTCTAAGTTTTATTTGAATTGGATAAAAACTATCGAAGCTGATCATGCTGGACCAAACTTTGACGTAGCCCTGTCACCTTGACCTTTGATCTATTGTCAAAAAAATATGCTCCTCCCCTCGGCTGACAGGTCACTCCTTCCACCAGGTTTGGTTAAAATCGGTTAAAAGATATTCGAGTTACTTTCTTCACACAGGCAGGCAGACAGACAAACCGACAGACACACGTCGAACAAAATATGACACGCGCTCGCGCTTTGAGAGGGCGTATGTATAAAACATATTATTTTCCTGAAGTCATTAATGGAAACAGGTTCTATCCCTTCCACTTATTGGGATCTCTCATGGTAGGAAAAAAAATCTACTGTAGTAAGAAAAAGAAAAAAAACTGCAACACCCGAGCTTACCAACAGGTCACGGGTCAAGCACATGACTTCCCTGCAACGTTGACCTTTGACCGACTACTGTCAATCCTGATTTCTTGCCTGACCCTTAGTACCAGCAAGTTTGGCCCAAATCAGATAAAAGATTTTTTTTTAGTTGACCATGCCCAGTGACCTTAACTTTTGACCTTTTGCTGGGACATTGACCTGTGATTGTCCTCAATATCGAACTCCTTTATTTTTGTTGTAAATTGGATAAAACCATTTAAGTTGATCTCGACCGTTGACTTATGGTTTAGAAAAAAAAAAAAAAAAGTCAACACGATGGTTGATCGTCAGCTTTTCCACCAAGTTTGGGCCAGATCTACATCAAAACTGTTTTAGTTATATTGTTATACTGCTAAATTATAATACTGTTTTATACACAGAAACAATGGCCCTGTGACCTTGACTTTTGACCGATTTTTCTCCAGATCAAACTCCTTCGGTCTTTCTTTACCTTCAACCCTTCCGCCACGTTTGATCTAAATCAGATAAAAATTGTTTTAATTGATCATGCTCTATCAAACACTGTCCTAGGCTGTGACATTGATCTTTGCTCCCTTTGTTTAAAAAAAAAAAAAAAAAAGTCAATTCCATGACTGTTTTTCTACCCCTTTACCATATTTGTTGTTCACACACACGCACACACACACAGACACACACACACACACACACACACACACACACACACACACACACACACAGCGTCGAACAAACGTAACACCCACTCTCGCTTTCCGACCGCCAGTGGAAAAGACGCTACCGTACTAAGGCTTTCATAACGATCTCATTATGTCATTACGTGAGGTGAGCACGACACGGACCACACGACCCCCTTAATACTGTTTGCCATCTGGTGACGCCAGCATGGGTACGTTGCAGCCTTCTGACGAATCAGTGTTTTATATTTCTTTTGTATGCAGCCTTCATCTTTTTCACTAGCCGCGTAGCGAAGCTGGTATTGTTTTCAGTTTGTCTGTCTGTCTGTCTGTCTGTCTGTCTGTGTATCTGTCAGAACGATATCCTCATAACCGCTCAAGATATCATCACAAAATTTTACAGATGTGTAGTAGAGATGAAAATCTCCTACTAGTTCGAAAATGTTGAAAGTAGGTCAAAGTCAGGGTCATATTACTAGCCGCGCCAGATACTGTATGTATCGGCTCACGGCTGGTGTGATTTCCTCCTTGGGGGTCCTCTAGTTTTTGTCTGTCTCTGCTGGTTTATAGGTTTACTTCTTGCTTTATTACCTCCGCCAAGGAGGTTATGTTTTTGCCGGTGTTGGTCTGTTTGTCTGTTAGCAGAATTGCTCAAAAAGTTGTGAACGGATTATGCTGAAATTATTTGGAGGGGCAGGATTTTGCCCAAGGAACAATCCATTAGGTTTTGGAGATGATCCGGATCATCATCCGGATCCAGGAATTTTTTAAAGGATTCTTTACCATTGCGGGATAGTGGAGATTTCAACATTTTTGCTTCTAACTCGATAAATAATCCCTGCAATGCTTGCGCAAAAATTACAAGATAACATCATAAGATCAACCAAACACTCAAGTTTGATCTGGATCTTTTGCAGGGGTGTTGGCAAATGGGGGATTGTTCAGCCTTGGCGGAGGTTTGCAATCTCGGACTGCTCTTGTATTTCGTATGCAAATGTTTAATATCTCTTATGTTTATGATGATATTCTCCTTTTCTTATTTATTTTCCTCGGTTATCTTTTCTCCTTCATTTATTTCTTTCCTTTGCATTCATGGTCTCTCTCTCTCTCTCTCTCTCTCTCTCTCTCTCTCTCTCTCTAAGTGGCATTGTTAACTGTGGTGTATGCATGTTCCCCTCCCCTCCCCCCAGCCTCTCTCATTAGTATGAAAAGGCCACCACTTAATCTTTGTGTCACCTAATGGATGGCTGGTGTACCTGGGTGTGGTGTGTGGTGTACCTAGCTGTGGTGTACCACAGCGTGGTGTGCCATGTACCTTGGTGTAATGTACGTGGTGTACCCAGCTGTGGTGTACCACAGTGTGGTGTGTGATGTACAGTACCTTGGTGTAGTGTACGTGGTTTACCTGGCTGTGGTGTGTAGTGTACCTTGGTGCACTGTATATGTGGGTGTAGTGAGGTGTACTTCACTGTAGTTGTACCTTGGTGTCATATATGGTGTACCTGAGTGTTGTGTGATTTGCATCTGGGTGTCATTTATCTGGATGTAGTGTGTGGTGCACTTGATGTGTACCGGGGTGTGATGTGGTGCACCTGGGGACATCATGGTGTGATGGAACTGGGTCTGGCGTGACATATCTGGGTATCGTGTTTAGTTTACTGGATGTTATTCACCTTACTGTGTACCTGGGTGAGGTGTGTGATGTACAATTCCTGGTTGTGGTGAGGTATACCTGGATGTGGTTTATGCTGTGTCTTGATGTGGTGTGGTGTACCTGTATGTGATATGTCCCGGGGTGTGGTGTATGATTTATTGGGCTTGAGATACAGTAGGCTACTTGATTGTTTTATGGAGTACCATAGTGTGATGTGGAATACCTGGGTGTGATGTGGAGTACTTGAGTATGGTGTGTGGTGTACCTGCGTGTGACGTGAAGCTTCTGACCGCAGTGTGGTGTACTGCGTATAGTGAGTTGCACTTGGGTATGATGTGGAGTATCTCCATGCGATGTACAGTACCTGCCTGTATTATGGTATACCTGCGTACCTGATGTGGGTGTGGAATGTCTTTAACCTGGGTTTAGTGTGGTGTGCCTGAGTGCAGGGAAAGTAAATATTTGAGTTTTAATACACACAGCTATTCTTGCCGAATAAAATCGTATGGCAAGAGATTCAACCGAATAAAATCTTATGGCGAGAGACCGAATAACAGACCGAAGTGGGACGACGGATGTGAATGGGTTGTATATACAGGAATGAACTTCACACACACACACACACACACACACACACACACACACACACACACACACAGTATTTTGAAAACTGTGATATCTGTGGAGGCCAGAGCGTTGATTAAAATGTGTTCCAACTCACACCAGCCACACTACCTCCCTCTCTCCCTCTCCCTTCCTCTCCCGTCTCTCTATCCTTTCCATCCTTCCTTCTTTCTCCATCCCTTTCTTTCTTTTTTTTTCCTTCTACCTATCTTCCTGTACCTTTTCCCAGTCCCTTTTCCTATCTCTCACCCTCTCTCACTTGGGCTCCCTTCCTCCCTCCCTCCCTCCTTCAATCAATCTGTATCTCCCTCCTTCCCTCCCTCCCTCTTTTGTTTATGCTTGAAATAACTGGCCCTATTCTGCAACTCTCTTGCATCTCTCCATGTTCCATGGTTATAAAACACTTCATTTCACTCAAGTGTTTTTCGTCTCTCTCTCTCTCTCTCTCTCTCTCTCTCTCTCTCTCTCTCTCTCTCTCTCTCTCATTTTATTTTTCGATAAATAATGGTTCCAGTTCTATCAGAAAGTTGAAATACAAACTAACAGGGATTTCTTGATCAGCTGTATCATGTTTGCTTGATTGTCAGTAAATTTAGTAAACACAGCAACAGATCCCTACCTTCACCAACACACCAACTCCTCGGTCGTCAGAACTTTTCCTGGGCCGAGCTAAATCGTTGTACGCTAAGCAAAAGAATATATTAACGTTCGTGGCTGAGCGGGTAGTGGTCAGTTCCGTCTCAACCCTCTTACCAATTGATAACTACTGAGCCAATATTAACCTGGAGGAAGAAAGAAAGCAAAAGTTAAAATCAAGCACAAGTAGCATTTTCTGGCTCTTAATTTTTATCATACATACATACATACATACACACATACGTACATACATATATATATATATCCCTACATACTGGACATGCATACAATAAGTATTACTCCCAGTGCAGAACTTAGTTGTTGTTTTTTTCTGTATTTAAAAGAGTTACCTTTAGCACTTCACTGAAGTCGAAATTCCATCAAAGGAGACTGTGCATAATGTTATAGTATTTAAGGCAAAAACTTCATTAATCCACCTGTGTCCGAGGGTGTTGGCTATTTTGATATCCATCGGACCCCACGAACACCATACTTTTATTGCCTGTCGTTCATACATGCATACATACATACCTATATTTTTGTGTATATAAATCCATGCACATATTATTCGCGCATATGTCGATATACCGGTGCAATCCTTTGCCCCCATTACACACACACACACACACACACACACACACACACACACACACACACACACACACACACACACACACACTTATATAAGCAGTCACATACATATACATACAGACAGTTTTCACACATACCTGCATACATACATACATCCTGTTCACACTTTCATAGCCACCCCTCCACCCCAACCCCAAACGCACACAAGTACTTACCCACCCACCTACCTACTATACAAAACAAACACCAAAATCACACCTGCCCAAACACAGTATCAGGGCATCGAAACAAGCATCCAAACATCCAAACACACAGCGCCACACTCGGTCCTGGTGCTGTGCCGGTATTCGAGGGTGCACCGTAATTAAACGCAATTAAATTATGAGGCGCGCAGTGTGGCATTCCGATTGCCGTGTGTGTGTGTCTGTCGGTCTGTCTGCCTGTCTGTATGTGTGCCTGTGTTTAGTTTTTGTGCGGTGATGTTTGTTTATATCGTGCTTGTCCCCATGTGCCTTGCTTCGTATTGATAGGCCTTTTTGTTTGTTTGTACGAGTGTATATGCATGTGCGCGTTTGCTTTGATGTGGATGTGACGAATGTTTGTTTTGCAACGTGTGTGTGTTTTCACGTATGTATTCTTTATCAGCCATGTGAATGAAGCTGGTAGGCAGACATGAAAGCTGTAGGAATCCGTGCCTCGCAGTACTGTTGTGTGCTAGTGTTTCTGCTTAGCCTGTGATCTTACCCCTAACTGAAAGGAAATGACAGCCGAGGTTTGATATCAGACGAAGTCCTGCTGTTGGTAGTTTGAAGACTTTTAAGACTGAATGAGTGTCAGTGTCTCTGCGAACCTTTCCTTAAGCAGTCCAGTAAAGCCTGGAACATTCAGCATGACACTGGATGATAGGTCAGTGTGAATCCCTGGTCACGACCCCCAGCCAGGGGTAAGATTATGAGGATAGCAGAAACAATGGCTCACAACTGTACGTGGTAGGTGGGATGAATGGAGTGTGTGTGTGTGTGTGTGTGTGTGTGTGTGTGTGTGTGTGTGTGTGTGTGTGTGTGTGTGTGTGTGTGTGTGTTACTTTCTCTAAAGATCTCTTCCCCAGCTATTTGTTTCCATCTCAAGGAAAAGAATCCCCAACTTGGTAAGATTTAATAGGGAAGTATGAAGTTAACTAACTTTTCCTTGGTAACTGCATCAATAATGCTCATGCTGATGATTCGTGCACTTGCCATCATCATCAGTGACTGCGGAAGCGGAAACATAGGACTGAAGATTTGGTTGGTTAGTAACAAAAAGTAGGGACTGAGGAAACGGCAAGAATTCATCACACTCTGCACCCTCATCGCGTTAGCCTATATTTCCCAGCACCTCTTCCTCAGCGATATATTTTACCAAGTACACCTTGTCCTCTTTTATGTCGTGGGGGAAAACCACAGGGTGAGGCAAAAGTCTCCATGCAAATATAGAAGCATTTTATTTTCAACCCCAACTAATTAATGATATTAACAAAATGTTCAAATCAACTGTGGAAGTCACGAAATGTGTTCGGTATGATTACCTCAGCTTGTTAAATGAAAAAAAAAACAAAAAATCACTTTAAGAGCAGCTTCTCAATAAACAGCCAATGTTTGTACGGAGACGTCTTCCTCACCCTGTATGTCCATATTAAATCCATTGATACAAGGCAATACTAAGGTGTAATATGCATAATCGATCGATGAGGAAGGAGTGAGTACAAAACTTCTTAACATTTCGTCAGCGATTTGTTTTGCGTATTTGTATCCTCTTGTATGTTTCGTGAGTCACACAGTGTTGATATGAAAATGATATAGATTAAATACAAGAGACTTTTAATATGTAATATACAAAATAAGTGGTCAAGACAGAATGCTTTCGAAATTTCATAAAACTTCTTCCTCACTGATATTTTTTCATTATAACACAGTACCATATTGTTCTCTTCCATGTTACTCATGCAAACTGTGTCGATAAAAATATGCAAATGAGTGACAAACGAATGTTAAGGTGTAATATATAAAATCTATCGCTAAAGAGTTGCTGCTTCGGAGTCTCCCTTGCCAGTTACAAAATGACCCTCTGGTGACGAAGCTAAACAGAGCTTTGGTTGTCAAGATTGGAGCCAGAGTTAGTCACAACCTAATGTTTTACCTCTTCGTTTTTTTTTTTTTTTTTTTTTTTTCTAACCATAACTCTCTAGTGGTCCGAACAACTCCAGAATTTTAGGTCACCTAAAACCAGATGCTTTGGGAGGCTGAGAGTGGGTATAGGAGTCTGACAGTGATGATAAAGGTACCATTAACTCTGCAGTGGCCGAGACACATATAATATTCAATTCCAGCTAATGCCAAACGATTTTATATAGCTAAGAGTAAGTTATAGAAGACTGGGAGTGTTGACAGAACTCCTCAGCTCCCTCCCTCAATTATGGTCGATCCCAGTGACGCGCTGGTTGGAATTAATTATTGTTTGGACGTTTGACCCACAAATGTAACTGTTGGCAGTTTTCAGTTAATTAAGGTCCCTGTTTATTCACTTAACCCTAGGGTGAATTATTGTCAACTTATTTCATTCATTGCCTGTGGAGAGCGTACATATTGTCCATAATATTAATGAATTACACACAGAATTTGTAGGTCATTTGCCATTGCCACTTATGAAAAGTACTGAAAAATATTAGCTGGATTGTTGGCATCATAGACGTAATTTCGATAACATATTTCTGAAGATGGCATTTGACTGTAAAGGTAAGACATTAAACACATTTGAAGTACTCTCCTCTCAGCACCATTTCACTACCAATGGCAAAAGTAGAAACATGCGTTAAAATTCTTTGTGGGGCATGGGAAGACAGCCCCAGTGCCTCAGCCTCAACTGTCCATGGTATGACCAGAATCTGTGCTTCATCAGTTTTGCTGGATTTATTGTCCTTTCAGTTGTTTCGGGGAAACACACACACGCACGCTGATAAATTTTGCGAAGTTGTCATCTGTCACTGGTCGGAGCATAGCCTACTCGTAGATAAAAATGCACCATGTGTCTTGCCGAGTTAAATCGTCGGTCTAGACCATAGTTCAGTACGAAAATGCACTGGTTCTCTCAGCTTTTCTATGTTTTTACCTCCTTCGTGATGCACCTGGCATATTAGGGTGACGTGTACTTATTTTGTTGTTGTTGTTCTGGTTGGAGAAAACTTTGAATCAAACCTTCGCCACGTTCATTGCGTCCAACCTGCAGGAGCCATCACCTTGGGGTATTAATGCCCCTGCCCCACCCTACCATCCACCAACTTCCAATCCTGCCCTGCCCACTCCCTTCTACCCAAGCTACTGTAATTTTCAACCGCCTCCCCCATGCTGAATTTCTCAAAGGAATCTGTGACCTGGCACCTTCCCACTGCCAGCGCCACCCTTCATATCACACTCATCGTCACAGGGTGTTCTCGTCTTCACCCACACCACCCAGTCCTAAAAGAATTCATTCAGCATATCTCAGTCATTGCATTTTTAGGACTACGCCATCAAAGGCTTGATCTGAAGTGATCAGTACTAACCGGATCACCATCACAGCACTTCATAGCTATTCTCACCCTACCCACATGTGCTCTGCCTTGACAGCCAGTCAACCTTCATCGCTATGTTCACAGGATATTGTTTTTAAATCATGGCCTGTCACCCACTGCCATCCAGTCCCATCCTGCTCACTTGTTTCCACCCAATACATCCAGGTCCGAAAGACCTGAATCGATATTTTAAAAATCATAGACAAAGAGGGCTGAGTTTTACTACACTTTTTCATTATTAGTCGTGAACTAACCTACTTGAATCAAAATATGACTGAAATTACGCAAAAATACTAAAATCGATCTAAACTGACTTGACCAGATCTTACTGAACCTAAACTGATGTGCTCGAACCTGACTGTATATGAAAATCCTGAGTTAACCTATCAGGACCTGAATTGTTCTGACCTGACCTGAACTGATGTGAAGGACCTGAATAAACGTAAATGACTTGACTGGGACAAAGTGGATGTGACTGGATGTAACTGGACCTTCACTGACCCAAAATGACCTGACGAGGCTGAAGTGGTTGGGACAGGCCTGATTCGATGTGAAATGGCATTGACAAACGTGAATGGATCTAAGTGGTATTGAATTAATCTGACCGTTGCTGTTGTTATTGAAGTTCCAAAATTATCTGGACTCAATTCGGTAAACTGTAAAAAGCCAGTCATTTCGTCCTGACCCTCCCATAGATTTTATATGTAGGCTGTGTTGAGGGTTGAGGGTTTGTTCACCTGATGAGAGTAAGGTTCAAGAGACGAGTAAGTTTGTCATGGTATGATGGACCACGCTAGAGGATGGACAGAAAAACAAGTTGTTCCAAAATTAATTTGCATTGATCTGACTGAAATCGATTTGATGTGAGTAACATAAATGAACACTGAATGGCCTCGCTACATAAACTTACCTACGTGGACCATAATTGACCGCGTTTGACCCGAACTGAGACAAACGAATCTGATGATTGCTTTGACTGAATATGAACTTGTTTGATACGTCCTAAAAGAATGGACGTGACAGTAGCTAATTTTAAATTAATAGCCTGAACTGACCACTGGACTAGTTTGCTTATGATTAGTTCACGTAGGCTATGGTGACTAATGTTTTACTAGCGGTTATGTCAAACACTGATCTCGCCGGTTGACGTTATGTTGGTATGACGCAGGCATGTGGTCGACGAATGCGAGTTGTGTGTGTGTGTGTGTGTGTGTGTGTGTGTGTGTGTGTGTGTGTGTGTGTGTGTGTGTGTGTGTATAACATAGCTTAATGGACAGCACAATGCTGATATTGCCTGGAAACAGAATCATATTTACACTGAATTCCAGATTTTTTTTTTTTTTTTTAAGTTTTAATTTCGCAGTTACCTGCTTTTAGATATATTTTCATGGCGTATACCTGGTGCTACATTTTGCCACTCTGCTGTGTTGGGGTTATAAACTTTAGTCAGTTGTGCTGTCGACGCAACCAGTAAACTGATTAGCATTGAAATGCACGTTTTTTTTTAAATGTAGATTTTTTTGCATTTTTATCCTAATTCTACTTGTGTACAGTACTTTTCGTGCAGTGTTGTACTTCACGTTGGTCAGTATTGCATTGCAATAGGAAAAAAAATATTCACGTGACCTTTTTTGTGGCTTGATTACGTTATTTTCAAATTGTCTGTATCTTTTGTTGTTTGCATATTAATGGAAATGGTAAGAGCAAGTGAAAATCCTCAGAGATTATACTCGAAGTCGAGTATTGGAAAGGATTTTATGTGCATAAATTTGTAATGTGTTATTTCATAGAAAGCTTGCTAGTGATGCAGATATTAGGTTTATTTTTTCATACAACATTGTTAGGTTCTCCCTCATTCTCAGTTCATTTCTCCACCTACCAAATGAAAGTTAGATTATATAGCACTTGTTGAGCAGGAAACCATTTTGGGAGGTATAGCCAGAGAACTGTATTACTGAAAGCTGGCGAAACATAATAAAAAAACAAACTGGGCTAATATTTGTCCAGGATGAACCAACTTTGTCACGATGTGTTCACCAAAATTTAGGAAGACATTCATATCCCTGACCGTGCCATCATATTATATTCATCCCATTTCAGTTGAACTTTTTTGCCATCTAGTTTATATGTATTTTTTGCAGTCTACTTCTGTATTTTATGCTGATAATATTTTTTAGGCTGTAACATTTACCCATGGCTTTATATCCACACTCGAGCCCAATTTTTACCCAAATTAAAATGGAAACAAGTTGTACATCGACTTTACTGGGAGCGACGTTAGTTTAAAGGTGATGGTGCCGCGAGTTGGGTTAGGTTATACCGGGTTTGCTTACACTCGGTTAGGTTAGGTAAGGTGAGATTAGGTAAGGTGAGATGAGGTCAGGTTCGATCAGCCACGTTGCGTTACAGTAAGCTTTTAGGATGGGTTAAGTTAGGTTTGGCTACATTTAATTAAGTGTTCAGTATGTTAAGATGGACTGACAGTGGACAAGATAGATTTAACAGTTTAAGATAAGTTAGGCTTGAATAGGCACTTAGGAGAGGCTAGGTTAGGTTAGGTTAGGCACTTGTACTATGTGAGACTGTTATTAAATTTGTTAGAGACGCTAGCGAAAGGTTGGGCAAGACTGGTTCAAAGATAGATGAATGGTTAAAATACATTAAAGCAAGCTACATCCGTTTAAGCTGGATTGGCTTGGATTAGGTTGAAGTAGATGGACTTGGGTTTCATTGTGTTACACTGGATAAAAATTAGATACTACAAGATGAAGTGGAGTTGGGTAGGTGTAGGTTGAGTTGGATTACGTTAGAGATGGTTGAGTTGTACTGGATTAAGCTGGGTTGGGTTAGGTAAAGTTAGTTTAAATTACGTAAGGGTATGTTAGACTGGGTTAGGTTAGGCTAGACTGGGTTAAGTTAATTGAAATTGGGTTGGCTTAGGTTAGGTTAGGGTCGGTTAGGTTGCGATGAGTTAGGTTTGTAGGTCAGGTTAGGTTAAGACAAGTACAGTAGTCCAATAAACTAATTTACACCAGGAGTTGATGTTTATGAGCCTGTGGGAATAATATATAGTCCAATACGTGTGTCATAAGTTACGATCTGGCCACTCCTCGTAATGTTCTGCCATCAATACATTTCTTGCAATAGTACCCTGTACACATAACACAGGAGCTCTCTCTCTCTCTCTCTCTCTCTCTCTCTCTCTGCCTACCTGCCTGCGCCCGCGTGGGGGGGAGGGTAATGTTTTTGCCTGTCATTAGCCTCACAAACCTATCACTTTTGTTTCACATGTACCTTTTATATTATCGTCGTGATGTGTAAATTATTTTTATCTGAATACCCTTTTCTACATAGGCGATATCATGCCAAGTAATGATGAAAGACAGCTGATACGAAAACATTAAATTATATCATCCTTGGGTTCTTTGCGGTACACCTGAACTCCATAAGATGTTGCATGGCATGATTGTGTATTCCCGTTTTTTTCTTGGTACACACTGCATATTTATCTTACAGAAATTTTAAGGAATCGTCTCATTTTGTTGTGCTGTTTTGGCCATTTTAAAGAATCCATTGCATTTAATCTTTCGATCCTATACAGTCAGGGTAATACATTTTAATAATCTGTCACTTCTGCTTCACAAACGTCAGTTGATTCCCTGCCTGACGCATCATATCAAAGAGTCACCTGAGGCTAGAACAAGCCATGCCTCTCTCAGTTTAAGGCTAACCGTCAGATATCGGTGAGTCTGGAGTAGGAATGACGGAATATTTGGCAGACCCAGACTATACCACATCCTCACCATCTGCCGTTCCCTGTGCCTAATCCCTCCCTCTTCATCCCCCCACAGACGCCCCCCGCCGCACAGTGCAGCGGGAGTCTGAGAAGAAGACAGTCACGGCAGGCCAGGATGTGAAGCTATCCTGCCCCATCGACGGCAACCCCACACCCATATACGAGTGGACCAAGGTATGTACGCGTCACACATGATCTGTACGTTGCTGAGACAGACATACATACATAGAGAGAGAGAGAGAGAGAGAGAGAGAGAGAGAGACCGGAAGCCAAGACAAAATTTATCGACCTGGTACAATCCAAATATATTGAGGAACGTAAAGTGCAAAATTTACCGTGCAAATATCAATATAGTGGGGGCCCTAAATATAAAAAATAATGCAGCTTTCTGTGCCAACAAAACCCCGAGGCCACACTCTGGGCAAACGGTGCCTTCCATCAGCGGGGTATAATGGAATAAGGGGTAAATCAGCGTCATTGATAACACACCACCCACTCATACTGCTGGCATTATCACGGGTTCCGCGCGACACGCATCCTAACTCTACCACCCCCAACCCCCGATCCCTCTCTGTCTGGTTCTCCCCATCCCTCCTCTCACATTGTCCCTCTCTCCCTCGTTCTCCCTCTCCTTTCCCTTTCCCCTGTCCCTCTCTCGTTTCCCCCCCTCCCCTCCCTCTCCTTGTCTCTCTCTCATCCACTGTCCTCACTCGTTTTTCCTCCCTCCCTCCTCTTTTGTTCCGTGCCAGTTCCTCTTCTTTTCCCTTCTCTCCCTAACGCCTCTCACTTCTCTGTCCGTCTCTCTCTCTCCTCCCGCTCCTCCTTGCCTCTTCCCCTTTTAGTCTTCTCACTGTTCCTTCCCTCTCCTCATCCGTTTCTTTGCTTCACTTCCCTGTCCCTCTTATCGTTTTCCTCCTGTCCCCCCTTCTTGCCTCTGCTCCCTCTCTTACACTCATTTCTCCTCCTCCCTCACGAATTATCACTCCGTCTCCGTCTGTCTCACTCCCCTCCTTTTCTCTTCTTGTCATCTCTTCTCCATTCTCCTGACTCCCCGTCCTTCTCTTCTCTTGCTTCTTCCCACTCTTATTTTTAATCTCCATTCCCTCGATAGACAAGAGTTTTGGGAGATAACTGATATGCCTTGGAGGGTGCAGTGGCCCTGTATCCCAGGACAGCGAGTGAACAACACGCCACAGGCTCAATGGCCCGAGTTGACGAGATGAGGATCTCGGCTGAACGTTTCGTTGTATCTACCCTTTATCTCTCCTCTCTTTTTCGTCCATGTTCCATCCCCCTTCTCTCTCCTCATTTCAGTTCTCCCTCTTATTCTCATTCCCTCTCCTCTCCTCTCCTCCTAACTCACTATCTCATCCTTTCCTCTTCCTTGCATCATCCTCTTCCATCTTTCTCTCTGTTGCTCTCCTACTGCCCTCTTTCATGCTTTCCTCCACTCCTTTCCGTCGTCTGTTTCACCCGCAGTCTTCTCAGTTCGTCTTGTCCTTTTCCTTAATTCTTTCCAGTTCCATTTTTTTCCTTTCCATCTTACCTGCTTCTTCCTCACTCCTCTTCCCTTACTCTTCTTTCCCATTGACATCCCCCTCTCTGCTTTTCCACTGTCCCTCTAGCCCCCTTCTTCTCCCTGTCTCTCACCCACTTAGCTTCTGTTTCTCCCTCACCCTCTACTCCATGTTTCTTCTCCTTGTCCCTTTCTCCCTTAAATATTTTTTCCTTATTTATGCTGTCTCCTTCTTCGTTTTCCTCTTTCTTGTGTTGCATTTTCTCTTATCGCTTCTTCCTCAGCTTCCCTTCATCCCTCCCGTGCTCTCTCACAACGTCTTCCCTCTTGCATCCTTTGTTCTTTCATATTACCAATATTCTCCTTTTTATCTTGGTGTCTGCCATTCCACTTTTTCCCCTTCAGCATTTCTTTTGCTATCATTCTGCAGACATAGTTGGTCAGTGGGTTGCTTCATTCCCCTGCCGATCTGAGAGTGCTTGGAGGCTGAATTCGAATCTAGCCATGGCGAACATTGAAATTAGTTGCTAATTTTATTCTTTCATACACCAGCCTATGTTCTTGTCCTGTCAGTTCATACAGATGGCATGCATAGATTCTGGCACACACAAACATAGTCAATACAACATTTCGACATGCGTTGCTCTTGGTACAAACACCCTTCCTGATTAGTATTTGGCAGGCAGGGCTAATTCTGGCTGTTATTCTTTCTCCGAGATGAAGGTCCGGTTTTGTAGTCCTTTTACGGACTCCTTCGTAGATCCCACCGTCTGTTAGACTTCCTTACCCCTCACTCCCCTCTTTCATCCTTGCGTTCCTCTCCAATTTCCACCTTATATTCTATCTCTCATAGCACTCACTCCTCCCCCTCTTTCCCCTATTATTCCACATCAACTTCTTCCATCACTTCCATTATTACCATACCACTTTAACTCTTCCTTCTGTATTTCATCTCCCTGCACCCCTTCCTTCACATCCATTACCACATCATACCACCCTCTACCGCTCAACCTCTCTCCTTCCCCTAACCTGTCCCTACACCGTCTCTCCACCCACACACACACACACAGCCTCTACCCAGTTCACTCTCCCTCCTCCTTCTCTTCCTCTCCTCACAGGCACTTTACACTTACCTTGTTTCTCTTCCATATACTCCCTTACCCCTACTCACATAATCTCTGCTCCATTCCCTCTCCCTTTACTCCTTCCCGCTCCTTCTTCCCCCCTCACTTCGCACATACCTCTCCCTACCTTATCCTTCTCTCGTATCCTCTCTTACCTCTCCCTACTCACTCTTCCCTGCTCCCTCCTCGCCCCCAACCCTCTCCCCGCTTCCCCCACCCTCGTTCCTCTCCTCCCCCAGTGTAGCGTGCGTGCGAATGAGGGTATTAAGAGTAAGCTATGTGGTCGAGGTGCAGCCATCACCGTGTTCTGACCCCGCTGCTCTTCACGCCACTCTTCCACCCTTCTCTTCTCTACTCTTCTCCTCTCTTCTCTTCTCTTCTCGCCTGCATCTCTTTCAGCCGGAGGGTTTGTGATGCTGTAACCTCACTTTTGGTTTTCACTGTGTTGCATAAACCTCAGTCTGGTTAAAGTTACGTATGTGACTGTGCTGCTTAGGCCTCGGTTCTGGTTTGCACTGTGGGTGACTTGGCTTAAACTTAGAGATTTATTATCAAGTTGACATGCTCTGCTGAGATTTGCAATACGTAAACCTCATTTTTAGTTTGCACTGAGAGTGGCATTTTGTCTTGTACTAGGGTAAATGTTGTTGTAAGCTTCAGATTTGCTTTAAGCTATGTTTTGTTCTACGGGGACGTTTTGTCTGGTGTTTAAAGACTGTGCTGCTCTCAGGTTGGTCTCTCTTTTACCTTGAGCTGATGTTTGTGTCGTGCAGGGACTTACTCTGAAGTTGGGTTGTGTCAGGATGGCTGCACTGTCGCGTTGTCCAGCACTAAAAATATTGTTCATCAAGTTAGGCTACCATCGTGTGTCGCAGGGTTGCGTCACTGGTGTTTTACCTGCAACCAGAACACCATATATTTTTAGTCTGACTTGCGTTGTTTTCAGTTTTGGATGTCTTGTTATAATATGTGCAGCGAATGTTCTAATCGTTTGTCTGGTACGATTGTTACATGGCAGGCGCAATTATTACTTGTACCTTGTCGGGTACATGTTTTGTATGTCTGACATTCATTTACCATGTGTATCTGCTAACTGTGTTGTGGTTTCAGTTCAAGAACCTGCTTTGCATGTCACATACCTGTGTTGCAGGTTTATTTCATGCATCTATATTTAATGTCGGGTATTTTTTTTGTTGCGATTCATCTGTTGTTGTGGATGTAGTTCATGAATTTGTATCTTCTGTAATATATTTGCGTTGTGTGTGCCTTTCAGAAATTCGTATCGTATTAACAGATTATGCGTTGTAAGCCTTGTACCTGTGTTATGTTTGGTATTCATTTTAAGTATCACACCTCTAATATTTTGTGTTGTATTGTGGGTGGAGGCGGTGGCTCAATCAGTAGAGAGGTGGCCTGCAGTCCTCCCGGACCCAGGTTCAAATCCCCGCTGGGGCAGGAAACAGTTTAAGGATCTGAATTTCATAAAAGCAGACTTCGAGGATCTACCAGAAGACCCCCCCGACATGTAAAAATACCCCCGCTAATACCAATACACCAGTCCTGAATAAGACACCCCTAGCATGTATTCAATATGGACGGTGGGTGTTAGCGCCGAAATGGTGACATGTAGAGGTGTATGGTATGTAGGAGGACTACTGGGCCTTGGGAGCAGGCTGTGAAGCCTGTGCCCAGAGTTGGACACATTAAAAAAATAAATAAATAAGTTAAAGAACTGACATATCAGGCTGGTTCTTTCTTGTAAATTTAGTATTTGTGTTGTGGGTTCATTTCAGAATCGTAATAGCATGTCAGATATATGTACTGTGGGTGCATTTCCGGAATCTGAAATGCACGGCAGGTATGTGTGCACCATGCCGTGCGTTGCATGTACTGTATTGTGCTGTGAAAGTGGGGCGGCCCGGAGGTGTTGCGTGGAGGTGGAGGAGGTGTGTGTGTGTGTGTGTGTGTGTGTGTGTGTGTGTGTGTGTGTGTGTGTGTGTGTCGTGCACAAACTGTATCAGTCCATCATGCCCGTGGCGTGACTGTCTGGGGACACTGTAGCACCCTTGATGGTTCTCTGGATAACTTTTCTTTCTCCAAACAAATTGATTTTTTTTTTTTTTTACTGCTTCGGGATACTTTTACTTTTTCCGCTGCTTCAGGTTGTTTCCTTATTCATTTGTCTTCCTTCATTTTTTTTTCTTTTACCACTGACCAATGTTTTTACAAGTTGTTTTGCTTCAAGATATTTACTTTTTTCCTTAACTGATGGTGTAGAATATTTATTTATTATTAATTTATTGATTTATTTATTTTTGTTGCTGACAAGTACTTGCGGGGATAAATTTGCTGATTAATGTTTAAAACGTGTGTGTGTGTGTGTGTGTGTGTGTGTGTTCCGTGGTAATTATAATTTTTCGTAGCCTGAGGATATGTATGCGTTTTTCATCTTACTTCATGTAATTTACAAGTATCTTTTCTTTTTTCCCTGTATTGCGTCAGAACACTTGCTAATACTTCTTTAAAACCGTGCATTGATGACGAGTTTTTTTCTTTTCTTTTTTTCAAAGTATTACGTGTTTCTTTTTTTGTATCTGATTTAGCATATTGACGCGGTTGGATCCAGATATTATTTTTTTTTTTATTTTTTGATGTTCTAGGCTGTTAACGATTATTATTTGTTGCTTCACGATGTTTACTTCTTTTTAATGTCACTCCTTGCTTTTCTTGTTTCATTTTTTTTTTTTCTAGGATACTAAACGCTTTTTTTTCCATACTGCTGCAGGATATTTATTCACACTATTTGACATCTGCCTTCTTTATGTTTTTAATTATTGTAGTCGGACACTTACTTGAATACAATATGTCGTTTTTTTTTTGTGGAAATGATTTTAATTATTTTAAATATGATGATAAATTGCAGCATATTCACGTATTTATTTCCACACATAGCATCAGACTTCTTCGCTTTTTTTTGTTTAGATTTTGTAAATGATGTGTTCAGAGTCAAACATTGATTTCCGCTTCCATACTCCTCTCATCGTTTATTTATTCTCTAATATAATACATTGTACATTTTGTATACTGCGAATTATTGCCAGCATATTTTCTCATTCAGTACGACCTTAGTGCATTAAATATTATTAACCTGTAAATCGAACGCCAGTAAAGCTATGTAATATTCAAGGTATCGACACTGGCTGGAGATTAATAATTGTTGCAAGACAGACTTCGAACGTCACAATACAAAGCACGCTATCGGCCATGCTAACCTCTTCAGCAGGAGGATGTCATATATGTTTCATTTTGCTGCCACCAAATTATAATTTTCCTTGGAGTAAGGCACTAGTACTGATGATGTTAATGAACGTTATATACATCCCCTCCAGTGCCAAAGTCTCTCCTAAGCTGCACGGGGGTGGGGGGGGAATCATAGCCATAACCAGACTATAAAAAATAAAAAAGGTCCATTACTGGAGTGAAGGTGTCGACTGACCAACATTCATTTGGGATATTTGTATAATTAACCCATTGGCTCCCAGAGTTCCTGTGCGAGGGATTTTGCTGGAAGAGTACTAGGCGTACCGCCCTCCGCCTATCGGCTTATAGTGGCAAAGCTCATAGGTCCCTACTCCGGGGTTCCCTTCTTTATTAAATTTTGAAAATGCCCGGCTCCGTCCTATATTGAGGACAAGCGGCATAAATGGGTTAATCCCTTCAATGCCATGATGCATTTTTTTTTCCATTTTATCTTTTTATATCCAAATCACTCTATTCAGAATAGGAGAGGCTTTTCGAACTCCACAGATAGATATGGCCTTAACTAAAATGTAACACAGGTTGGTGAAGGATGGATGAAGAATACGTGAGGTAGAGTCCAAGTTTATTCCTGACTAGTTTTGTTGTAAAGCTCTGATGAAGCTTTACAGCGAAACTAGTTAGGAATAAACTTTCACTCTACCACTTGTATTCTTTATCCACCATTCACCAGCCTTAATTAACACCTTCACGACTAGGGATCTTTTCTAGGTCACATCAGATCTTCTCTTGGCAGCTTGATTAAAAAGAGTATTACGTCAGCGAACTGATAGGGTTAATTAGGACAGTGACAAAAAACATTTAAAACGTTCTTGACTTTCGTCCAGGGAATGTGATATCGAAGCACCCAGTGTTCCAAGTCTTAGCCAGTAACCAAACACATTTTAACTCCCAAATGCAGGAGACCCTCATTTATAGTGTATTCTTCATGCAGTCTGACGATTTAATCCAACTTAGAACTCTGTGATCATGAAGGAGGTAATGGGTAATGATGGCTACAGTACTGTATATCTCACCCTCCAATCCGAAATCTGACCTGGATATAAACCTCCAGAGACAAAGAATAAATACAAACTATTTCATCGTAGCCTCGTCCCTTTCAGGCTCTAAGATGCTGCAGCCAGGAATACAAACACCGATGTGATTTGTATTCCATCACTTGGCTTAAAATAGTCATATAATCTATGATTTCCTTAATGGTCACTGATATATTTATCACCTAAAGCAAAGAAGCCAGCGAGTCACGTCTTTCATAACATTTGTCAACCATGAAGGTAGACGGTAGCAAATAATTTCTACCTTCTGTCCATCCGTGGATTGGTACTGTAAACAAAAAGTTGTTAAACTGTTCCACACATGCGCTTTTAGCATCTTTGAATCCACAGAATCCACACCTTGCACCTGTCCAGCAGTTAACCAGTGAAGGTAAATCTGACTGGTCCTTCTATCCCTCCCACATCCTTCCCACGCTTGGCCCACTCGTCGGCTAATGAATCCAAAACTGCAGTATCATCCACAGCTTCCTCTGCTCTATGGATCAGTGAACTCAAAGCGCTCAGACCATTCACTGATTCCCCACGTACGTACAATTTATATCAGTCATCGAATCATGGTCATCAAGCCATTCCAAAGCTTGTTCCCATTGAGCGATGAGCAAGCAAACCAATCCCACCTCTGTCCCATTTCTTGGCAAATAACACCAGTGCCATCAGACCATAGAAAACCACCATCCTTCTTGTTGACCAGTGCATTGACTCTCTTCAGCCCCGTGACGTATATTGTTTAATTCTTGCCATCTCATGACGATTTTAATGAGCATAGGAGCGTTTTTTTTTTTTTTTTTTTAATTGGAAGGATTAGATATTCCCGTTCATTAACCCCTTCATTACTAGGGAACTTTTCAAACCTGAATAAAATAATCTGTTAGAAGGAAGAAGAATTAGAAATAACATCGCCAGGTTGAAGGGACTAAACCATCTAAAGCCATCCCCTCCTGTTGATAACTGCGCAAAAACTAGCAAACTATTTCCAGCTTCCCTCTTACCCATCGACTGACAACCGTATAGTGTACTGCACAATGGATTTTGTGAACAACAGTGCCTTTTGTCGTCACGGCATGGTCAGCATATCAGGCTGAGGAATCCATCCTACATGAACTCAATCATAACATAAGGAACTCTTCCTTATGATACCCTATTTAAACTCTGAACATATTTTAAAATACAAATTTATAGGTCAGTTTTCATGGCTGGATCATTGTATTATATTGTGAGACACCTGAAGTGTTCGGGTACTTTTTTGTCGGATGCACCATACTGGTGAAAATGGTTTTCTAACCGCTCATCGACCCATCAGTTCCAGGCTGTCACACCATCATTGCATTTTCCTGTTCTGTCGACCAAATAACTCCGAGCTATCACATTATTCCAACTCTTGGTATCATAATAACATAATCAGTTCTCTGAAACATGGCATACGTTAATAAAGAACTTGCTAGTTCATAAAGTTTTTATGCACTAATCACTTTCCAGTAAGCGTACACCATTTCTTCCGAGTATTATGTTTGCAGTTTTTGACATAAAGTCTTTGTTTACGGACATACCTTTGGATCATCCTTACACTCCCCCATGACGACGACCAGTGAAGTCAGAGGTATTAAACCATCCAAGTTCTTTCCCATTCCGTTGACCAAGAAAAAAAAAAATTCAAACCACCCCGACTCTTTCCCATTCTTTTGACCGGTAAACCCATATAGAACATATGATTTTAAGCTTTCCATCTCCATCCCATTCTGTCAACCAGAGAACACAAAAGAACCTAACAAATTCAGACCACCTCGACTCTTCCATATTCTACCGACGAGTAAACCTCTCAAAACTGAAAACTATGAGAAAATCCAACTCATCTTCATTCTGATGGCCAGTGTGCTCAGAGTTACTAGGTGTCCCCTCTCTGTCGACTAGTCACTCCCTTATCAAACCATCCAAGCCCTGCCTCACTCTGTCGACCAGTGAACTCAAAGCTAATCAAATGAATGAAAAGCATTCGGGAGCCAGATGCTAATTTCCCGCCAGAATATGCTGTTGGCCACTTCCAAGATTTTGGCCATATCTTGATACCCTGAAGGTCTCATGTTGATAGCTCAAGCTGTTCATGAAATATAATGGTGCTAAAGACGGGCGATAAAAACTATTCGGCCTTAGGCAGCCACTTTTGTGACCTTGACCATGACCCCGAGTGCCCATTTTCGATCTCCTCAAAGATTTGGGCCATATCTTGATACCCTTAAGGTTTCATGTTGGTAGCTCAAGCCGTTCATAAGATATAATGATGCTAAAGGCGGGGGATAAAAACTAGTTGACCTTTGGCAGCCATTTTGGTGACCTTGACCTTGACACCGAGTGCCCATTTTCGAACTCAGCCAAGATTTTGGCCATATCTTGATACCCTGAAGGTTTCATGTTGATAGCTCAAGCCATTCATGAGATATAATGGGAACAGAAACGCGCGCACACACACACACACACACACACACACACACACACACACACACACACACACACACACACACACACACACACACACACACACACACACACACAGAGGCAGGCTAAAACATTATCGCTCCGCCTTCTATAGTCGGGCGATAATAATTAAATCAGACCAAAGCTCGACCTCACTCATCCAAACAGCGAATGTAGCCTATATGAGCTTAACGGTATCAAGCCTTCCCCAAAACATACCTCCGTCAGCCTGTGAACCAAAATGAATTCAGTTTCATCAAACCTAACCTGACCCAAATGAATTCAGTTTCATCAAACCTAACCTGACCTAACCAATTCCAACAATCTAACCTAACGTATCCCAAACTAATACTCCGGCCGACGCCGCCACCACCACCACCACTACTGTGAAGTGCGTACAATATAATTATACACAGGCGGCAGTTTATACACTGACACTGAAATGTGGAGTCCCAAAACATTACCTAAACCATGCTGTTATAGTAGCATGAATAGTAGAAACAATATATATATATATAAATATATATATATATATATATATATATATATATATATATATATATATATATATATATATATATATATACCAAGCCAACAGTTTATACAACGCGTTGGGAGTACAGAACTGCTGAAGAGTAGAAACAGCTTATGCACCTGGCTGACACTGTCTAGCCAGTGGATAGTAGAAACATAATGCACCAGCCGAGCACTGTGCGATAATATCTCTGAATAGAAGAACCTGTTTATATTCGTAAACCAGGACAGCAGCTTATACACCAACCTCTGAATACTAGGGATGGTATAAGCGTCATTCAAACAGTGTGCAATAAAGTTTGTGAATAGCAGAAACAGTACATATGCCGATGTGGCAGTGTAGAGACTGTAAAAATAATTTATACATCAGTCAGACACTATGCAGTACAGTTCCTGAATATCAGAAACAGTATAAAAACCTGCATAGCATGCAAAATCTGAATAACAGAAGCAGTATATGCACAAGACTGACAGTGTACAGTAGAACCTCTGAAAGATAGACACAGTTATGCATCAGGCTGGTAGTTTATGCAGCACTCACATTGGAGTCTCGGAATAATAGAAACAGTATATTCACGTGCCAGACAGTTTACACACGAGGCCAGCAGTGTAGAGACTATGAATAGTAGAATACATGTCCTTGCCCACCTCCTGGATTGTGTATGCTCGCTTGGAGTGTGTATTGACTGCGAGCTTCATGTTGTGGGGAGGGGGAGTCCGGTAGTTCATTTTGGTATTTTTGTTTGGTTTGGTTCATTTTTGCTTTTTTTTTTTGGCGTTTATTTTAATCTTAGTTAATTTAGTACGTTACTTTGGCACCTGTCATATAGTTTTATTATTGGTACTTTAGTCTTGTATTTCTGGATTTAGTTATGTGTATTTGTATATATTTCATATTAGGTATTTTGGTATGTTTCTGCAATTTTTTTTTTTTTTTACATTTGTCGCGTTTTTTGCGTGTGTATATAATTATTCGCATATTTCCCTTTATCACACATTCTTTCCTATTATGATGACTAACCCTGCCTTCTCATCTGTACCTATATTTGTCACCTTTTTTATTTATATACCCACACATATCTTAGCATTTTTCACATTCACTCTAATATTTGTCGTAATTTCGTGTTGCTACATTTTATTTTTCTTCACATGTGTTTTTATATTTTCACTGTGGTATTTTTCACATTTATTCTAGTACTAATGACATCCTGGGCATTTTTTCGGTTATTCTGTTCTCATTCGCTTAGTTTGTTTTTCCACTTTTCTCGCTGAACGTATTTGCCACTTACTTTCGGGTGTATTCTGTTGACATCTCATATTTTAAACTTCGTCCGATTTGTATAGTTAGTTTTTTATTTATTTATTTATATTATATTTTTATTTTGTACAGTTATTTTTATCCAAAATCTGTACCAGTGTTTTAGGTGGTGGTGCGGAAGGGGGGTTGGGGGTCTATGGGAAAGGGGGCAGGAGATTGATGGTATGTTGGATATTTTTCTACGTGTTATTCGCCCGGTGTGTTCGTCCGTTTCATTGGGTTGGCCGCTCTGGTTCTCGCACATTTATTTTGTTAGTCTTCTCGTCGAACATTTTCATCTTTTCCTCTTGTTTAAACCTGTCACTGCGATTTTATGAACTGAGGCCTTGTATACTGGCAAATCCCAGACGATTTTATTCAGATGATAGAGTTCCTAGGCGACAGAAAGGTTCAAAACGTCTCTAACATATTTACTGTGGCGGTTGAACTGAACTATTTATTTTCGCTAATGCCTAATGATTCTGTATAGCTGCGAGCATCTGTACGAAACTAATGGGTTAATATTATCGTCCAGTATTTCCCTCCACTGTTAATCGTCCAGCATACTTGTACAACATTTTTGTTTTGTTTTTTTCAGTTTTGTATTGTATGTTCATCATTCGTTCCGTTGTTTGATCATTGCCTTGTAGAGGAAAATTATGTTCATTAGTGGCATCAGAAATTTCATATAACACTTTCATTCACCCTTTTCTGTGTTTTCCCCAAATTTATTTTTTTCCTTTTTCGGTACTTTTGAGCTGTAAAATCACTCTCTCTCTCTCTCTCTCTCTCTCTCTATATATATATATATATATATATATATATATATATATATATATATATATATATATCATCCAATCCTACACCGCCCCATGAGGAGCGTAGGAGCCCGGGGCTAGGCAGTTGGTCTCGACATTTAAGATGAGAGTGACCAGCCTCACTCATCCCTGAGTGGCATTACGTGAGCAGTCAACCCCAACCACCCCTTCACCGGCTCAATCCGACTGGAACGCAGTAATTATCCACTAAACCACCATGTGCCAAAATTTGGTTATATGGTTACCACCCAGCGTAGTAAATGGTTTCCTGGTGTACAGGAAACCATTTGGCTTGTCACTCATGTAGAGTCACCCACAGGCAGAAGGACAAGGAAAGAATGAAGGAAATAAAGACAGAAGAGGGAGTGTAAAGTCACCCGTAGGCAAAGGGACAAGGAAAGAATGAAGGAAAGAAAGACAGAAGAGGATGGAAGGAAAGAAGCATGGAAGAGGAAAGGGCAGACACCCGAAAGCAGCACTACATCGAGTGAGTGGATGGTGAGTGCCCTCACCTACCACAATATTTATATACAGTATATATATATATATATATATATATATATATATATATATATATATATATATATATATATATATATTGTTACGGAACAGAGAAAGATAACGTACACTTTAAGTGAGAATACGAAGAGTCACTACTGTCCCGTAAAGTTCCAGGTTCAAAACAAAAGAGTTAGGTAAAATTACAAGTTAAAGTTTAATGCTCAAACTAACAACAAAACATTCAGGACTCATAAGGATAATGTAATGGCAAATAAACAGGTTAAATATATGGTTAACTGCAATAGCCTCTATTAACATGAAATTAGCAAGAGTAAATTTATCTAAGTCAGCCCTGATGAAATGAGATACCAGATAATACTCAGTGAATGCCAGATAAATAATTACAGATACAAACTATTATCAAAAATGACTGACATAAAGATCCATACATGAATTACAAAAACTTCACTAAGCCTACAAATTAAACTTATGCTATACAGTACAAGAAAAAATGCAACAACAGTTATACTCAAATTACACACAGCTGCTAGATGGTTGGAGACTTCTTGAGCACTCACAATAATAATATCTGTACAGGGGAGGACAGAGATGTGAACAAAATGAGGAGCAGATCTAAGTGGCAATGATGCAGAGACTGAGCTCATTATATAGGGGCCAGCAGAGCTTGATACAACTTGTAAGGACGCGCAAATGAAGCCATGGGGACAAAGAGATGACAATCCCGCAAAGTATAACAGAGATGTCGACTTACTCTACTATAACGGTAGAAGGGGGGGACTGAGGCAGAACACTCTCGTGATCAAACATGCAGCAACTGTGCGTTAAAATTACATAAAGGATGATGAAATCATAGGCTATGTAACACCTCCCCACAAAGAAAAAAGAAATTTACGAAGGAAATTTCTTATGACTAAAACAATCTGTCTAAAGTCTAGATAAGCAATCTGCAATAACATTTTCTTTCCTAGTGTTACAAAACATGAGATCTCCCTAGCACGTTCAGTCATAGGTACTTGCCAGTATCCCTTTAACAAATCAAACTTACTTATGTACCTAGCCTTTCCGATCTTGTCTATGCAATCTTCCACACGAGGGAGAGGGTAAGTGTCTGTTTTGGTTATCTGATTAACACGTCTGTAGTCGATGCAAAGCCTCTGTGACCCACCTGGCTTAGGGACTAGAGTGACAGGAGAACTCCACTCGCTCTGACAGGGCTCAATCATCTTGTGGTCCAACAGGTAGCCAAGCTCCTTCTGGATGAGAGGAACTTTCACTGGGTTCACACGGTAAGGAGGCAATTTAATTGGCTTTATGCCTCCAACATCGACATCATGCATCAACACAGTGGTTCTTCCTGGAGTGGCACGGAACACTTGCGGGTACTCCTGCAGTAATGCCGAAAACTCCTGCCTTTCCTTGGGTGGTAGATGAGAAAGCTTAGTCTGGAGATCATTCATGATATCAGGATTCTTCCCCAAACTATCACTCAGGCTCATACTGCATGGGAGAGCTTCACTTGCAGACTCGGGTGGAACAGCTACAGTGCAGACTGGATTATTTTCGTCCCGCCTGTGATATAACTTTAGCATGTTGATGTGACATAGTTGCTTGCTCTTTCTACGATCTGGTGTGGCGATGACATAGCTGACATCACTGAGTTTCTTCTCCACGAAATAAGGGCCACTAAACTTGGCTTGAAGAGGTTGCCCATGAACTGGTAGCAGAATCAAAACCTGATCTCCTGGCTGAAAGTGGCGTAACCTGGACTTCTTGCCATACCAAGTCTTCATCTTCTCCTGAGCAGCTCCTAAATTCTTTCTCGCCAGCTGTAAAGCAGTGGACAGCCGTTCTTTGAACTTCATCACATACTCCAGCAGGTTGACGTCATCTTCCTCCGACAGCCAGCATTCCTTGAGTAGCTTAAGGGGTCCTCTTACTTCATGGCCAAACAGTAGTTCAAAAGGTGAGAAACCCAGTGATTCATTTGGAGATTCTCTTGC
Organism: Coenobita brevimanus; assembly: GCF_032717465.1. Taxonomy (NCBI): domain Eukaryota; kingdom Metazoa; phylum Arthropoda; class Malacostraca; order Decapoda; family Coenobitidae; genus Coenobita; species Coenobita brevimanus. The sequence goes on along the minus strand of NC_137033.1, from coordinate 3,698,859 downwards.
AGCAAACACAACGAATGGAAGACCTTTATCCCAGTCTTTCTGATGTTCCAAACAGTATTTCTTGAGCATCGATTTGAGTGTTTGATGATATCTCTCCAACGCTCCTTGGGTCTGGGGATGGTAAGCTGAAGACGTGATCTGGGAGATGCCCAACTCTTTCAGAGACTGCTTGAAAACATTTGACATGAAATTACTTCCCCGGTCGGACTGTACCTCCTTGGGCAGACCAAACTTTGTGAAGAACCCTAGCATTTCCTTAACCACGTTCTTTGCTGAGATGTTTCTAAGTGGAATGGCTTCAGGATAACGAGTAGCCATATCAATCATTGTCAACACATAAGAAAATCCTGAAGAAGTCTTAGGAAGAGGGCCCACAATATCCACCAACACACGGGTGAAAGGCGCCTCAAGAGGAGGAATGGGAACTAGAGGTGCAACCTTTTCAGTCTGATTACACTTCCCTACAACTTGACAGGTGTGACAAGACTTACAATACCAGGAAACATCCCTGAAGATACCTGGCCAGTAGAAGTGTTTCAAAATGCGTGCCACAGTCTTCCTCACTCCAAGGTGTCCTGCCAAACTGGAATCATGAGCCACTCGAATGATATCCTGCCTACAAACACGAGGGATGACAACTTGATGTACAACCTCCCATTCACAGTCGGCTGATGCTGTTGGGGGTCTCCACTTCCTCATAAGTACTCCTGACTTTACATAATAACAAGGAGAAGCACCGGCTGACTCTTCTTCACTGTAACCAGAGTTAGCTAGACCTTTCAACTCAGGGTCAGCAACCTGCAACTCAACCAACTCTTGACGAGACAAATTATCAACACTACGGGGTACTGCCTCATCTGGTGAGTGGTCCAAATTAGCAAGAAAAGTGTCAGCTAGGATAATATCATCATCATCATTATCCTCTAATTCACCAGTAACTTTAGACTTAGCCCTAGTGACAGCACATGCAGGGAACACATCAGGGACATCACAATCCAGGGACACAGCCACTGGCTCACTAGACAACTGAGGAGCTGGACACACTTGACTTCCGCCAATATCATTTCCAAGTAAGAAAGTTACACCTGACATTGGGAGTGTCTCAACCAACCCAACCATAACAGAACCATTAACAAAACCAGACTCTAAATTCACTCTGCACAGAGGAACAGAGAAGTAATTATTCCCTACACCTTGTAAGATTACAGTTTCATCAGAGGAATTAAAATTAGAGCCTAGAACACTGGTCAGCATAAGGGATTGGCAAGCACCTGTATCACGATATATTTGAACTGATTTCCTGTCATTACTGTCCAGAGGACTGACAAAACCATCAGACAGGAAATTAGCACATGAACTCTTGAGAGTGTCACCCACGTTACTGCTCAAAAGAGGAGCTCCATCATGAGAATTTAAGTTACCCCTCAAAGCAGGTTCAGTTAACTCAGTTAAAGAATTCTGGGAACTCTCAAGAGTGGACACTAGACCAATTGACTGAATATTTAAAGACTCCTTTTGTTCACATCACGTTGTCTCCTGAAACATCTCTCCGTAGTATGACCAAGCTTACTACAATAAGTACATTTACTTTTCTGAAATCTAGAGGTGAAGCTGGTATTTACTTCCTGAGAAACATCATCTTTATTCTCTTTCCTGTTACCTGTACTCTGAGTAGAGGCAACGTACTTACTCTCAGCTTTCCCTTTTTCTCTAGAATATCTCTTGTGAGTGAGAACATACTCATCAGCTAAAACTGCAGCATCAGACAAATTATCTATTCTTTTCTCATCAAGATATAGGCTTACATCTTTACTAATACACCTTTTGAAATCCTCCAGCAAAATCATCTGCTTAAATTTACCAAAATCAGAATCCACATTCTTAGAATTTAACCACTGCTCTAACAGATCTTCTTTGATTTTTGCATACTCAAATATGGGATTGCTTATCTTGCTTGTAAGTTGTCCTAAATTTTACTCTATAGGCTTCAGGAACAAGCTCATAGGCCTTAAGAATCAAGCTCTTAACTACATCATAATTATCACATTGATCCTGAGGCAAAGATGCATAAGTTACTTGAGCTTTACCGGTGAGAACAGTTTGAAGGAGTACTGGCCAATACTCCTTAGGCCAATTAAAACCTGTAGCTACCCTCTCAAACAACTGAAAATACTTTGTTAAATCAGATTCATTAAAAGGAGGGACAAGTTTAACATTTTTAGCCACATCAAAATCATCAGAGCTAGATGATCCAGTTCCACCTTGTTTCATGCGATACTCATGGTCTGCCAGAATCCTAGGAAGTTCAACTTGTGCGTGAAACTCAGCCTCCTTAACATCAGCCTCCTTAGCACGTGCTTGAAATTCAGCTTCTTTAGCACGAGCCTCCTGCAGAGCTAGCTGTAACTTAGCTAATTCAATCTGCGTTTGCTCATTTGGAGGAGTTACATTAAACAAGCTTTTATTAATCATGCCAACAATTTGATCTTTAGAATGATGAGAGTGAACTGCAATTCCCAATTGTTGAGCAACAAGCTTAAGTTCATTCTTTGTTCTGTTTTCTATATCACACACTGTTTGCACATTTGACAAAAAATCTTTGGCTTCATCAAGTGTAGAAATAGTAGCCATCATGAATATATCACAGTCACAAAATATCAAACAATATCCTTATGATAATATCCTGAATATCCTGATATGAGGTCGCCAAATTTATGTTACGGAACAGAGAAAGATAATGTACACTTTAAGTGAGAATACGAAGAGTCACTACTGTCCCGTAAAGTTCCAGGTTCAAAACAAAAGAGTTAGGTAAATTACAAGTTAAAGTTTAATGCTCAAACTAACAACAAAACATTCAGGACTCATAAGGATAATGTAATGGCAAATAAACAGGTTAAATATATGGTTAACTGCAATAGCCTCTATTAACATGAAATTAGCAAGAGTAAATTTATCTAAGTCAGCCCTGATGAAATGAGATACCAGATAATACTCAGTGAATGCCAGATAAATAATTACAGATACAAACTATTATCAAAAATGACTGACATAAAGATCCATACATGAATTACAAAAACTTCACTAAGCCTACAAAGTAAACTTATGCTATACAGTACAAGAAAAAATGCAACAACAGTTATACTCAAATTACACACAGCTGCTAGATGGTTGGAGACTTCTTGAGCACTCACAATAATAATATCTGTACAGGGGAGGACAGAGATGTGAACAAAATGAGGAGCAGATCTAAGTGGCAATGATGCAGAGACTGAGCTCATTATATAGGGGCCAGCAGAGCTTGATACAACTTGTAAGGACGCGCAAATGAAGCCATGGGGACAAAGAGATGACAATCCCGCAAAGTATAACAGAGATGTCGACTTACTCTACTATAACGGTAGAAGGGGGGGACTGAGGCAGAACACGCTCGTGATCAAACATGCAGCAACTGTGCGTTAAAATTATACGAAGGATGATGAAATCATAGGCTATGTAACAATATATATATATATATATATATATATATATATATATATTATATATATATATATATATATATATATATATATATATAATTTTTACCAGCAATTTTGCCCAGTATTTTCAGCCAAAATTCCATTCATGTATCAGTTTTGTCCACTAGTTACCTCCAGTTGTTGTTGTTGCTTAACCTCAGTTCCTCTGACCGAGTACACCCGTGATGTACAAGTAGGCAAATGCTTCTGTGAGGTCGTCCAATAGGTACAATACAGTACATGTACCGTGCAGGGACCCGACACCCTTATGGTAAACAGCGCCTCACCAGGGTCGGACCAGGATCCTTCCCACTGCTAAGTGCTGAGAAATATGAGGAGGTTTGGCTCCAGGGTGGACGTCGCAGCTCCTTCACTCCACCCAACGTACACAGCGTTACCACGTGTAGGATCATCATCAGCGCATGTTACGTCTTGCAGTGTCGTTCAGCAAAATCTTCCAACAGTTACCTCAAGTTGTATTGCATTTCCCCGTCCTTGTCCAATGGTTACCACCAGCAATTTTGTCCAACAGCATCATCCACAATATGTATCAGACAGTTAGGGTCAACAATTGCGTCCAACTTATTCATCCTACTTTATCTTGCAGTGTTATCCGTCATACTTGTCCAGCAATAACGCCCAACAATAGTGTCCTACAGTTTACCCATATTAGCCTACAAAATCATCCATCGTTTTTTTTCCCTCAGTTACGTCCAATAATGTGGTCCAACAATTTCTTGGAAGGTTTTCGTGCGACACTGGGTGGCTTGGTGGTGGACCCCGGAGGAATGGCAGCCCACCAGTAAATAAGGAATTCATGGTTATGGTTATTGAGGTTTGTGTGGGGAGGCGGGGTGAGGGGGGTGGAGTGGGAGGTGGGGTGGGGGATGGAGGGGATTTGAGAGACGAAGAATGGAGGGGAGGGAGGGGAGGGGATAGTGGTGGAGATGGGGGATTAGAGGGAGGGTTGGGGTGTGACGGAAGGGAGGGAAAAGGATAGTGGTGGTGAAGGGTTGGAAAGAAAGAGGAGAGGAGAGAAGGGGAGGGGGAGAGATAGTGCTGGGGGGAGGGTTTGAGAGACGGGAGGCGTGGTGGGATGGGAGAGAAGGGGTTAGTGTGGTGGAGGGGGGTTGGGGAGAGGGATGGTGTGGTGTGAGGTGCTTAGTGGAAGGGACGGGATAGTGGTGATGATGAGAGATGGACTGAGAGATATGGCGCAGAGATGTACAGTAGGTAGGAAGGGAGTAGTAGTAGTAGTGATGTGAGGTGGGAGAAAGGGATAGTGTGATGGGCTGTTGTTGGGAGGGAGTGGAGATGGTGATGATGGAGTGAAAAGAGGGATAGTGTGGTAGGGGAAGGAGGGGAGGACTAGTGGTTGAGGTGAGGGGTCGGAGAGGGAAGTGGTGTGGCGATTGGAAGAAGGGGATGGTGGTGATGGAAGTGAGGGAGGTAGAGAGAGGGGTAGTGTGGTGCGAGTGAGTGGATTGTGCTGAGGGTGGGGTATGAAGGTATGTGAGGTGATGTGGTGTGGTGAGAGAGGAAGGAAGGAAGGAGATTGTGGTAGTGGTTCAGGGTTTGAGAGAGGGGAGATGAGGTAAAGTGTAAGTGGAAGGGGGTTAAGTGTCATAGTGGCGGCGAGAGAGAGAGAGAGAGAGACGGTTAGACATTGGTGGTGATGCTAGTGGTGTTAGGTTAGGGAGCAGAGGTGAGTCAAGTAGTGGAGATGATAATCAAGAAGAAGAGCTTTTATAAGGGAGCAGAGAAAGTTATGAAGGGGAGCAGAAGTTAGGGGAGAGGGTGAAAGTGGAGAAGGGTGAAGATTGTGAAAGAAAGGGAGAGACTGGCGGCGGCGGAGGAAAGGTGAGCAAGGAAGGAGGGACGGAGTGCTGGGATGAGGAAAGCGATGGGGAAGAGGGAGGTTGTCGTTCAGCTGAGGGGAATTTTGAAGGAGGGAAGAAATTATGGGAATGTGGAAGAGAATCTGGATGAGGGAGAGAGATGCTGAGATGAAGGAGCGAGATTTGGGGAGGAGAGAAGGTGCATTAGTAGTGAAGGAGGGAAACATGAGGAAGGAAAGAGGGAGAGAGAGATTTGGGGGGGAAGAGAGGATGCATTGGTGGAAACGAAGAGGATTACTAGGAAGGAAGGAGGAAGAGAGAGATGGAAATGAAGGAGAGAGGTCAGGGAAGAAAGGAATGGAATGGAAGAATGGTATTAGACAGAGAAGAAGGTGGTAAGGAGGAAAGAAGAAAGTTTCGTAAGGAAGTGGAAGGTGGTAGGGATGAAGGAGAAGTATTATGAAGAGAGGGGAAAGGGTGATGGAGTTTTAAGAGGGAAATTTGGAAGGGAAGAAAGATAAGGGAACAGAGATAAAGTTTATAACGAAAGCATGGAAGAAATGGATGGGCTAATGATAGGATAGGATGAGAAGCGTAGTTCAAAGAGAGAGAGAGAGGGGTGGGGGATGAAGGAATATGTGGGTATGTGGGGAGTAATACGAGGTAAGGGACAAAAATGAAAGATAAAAAAGTTGGAGACAGAGAGATGAAGCTGGGACTGGAGTAGTCTACGTGGAGAGGGTGTGCGTTGCTGGGGAGAAAGGGGATGACGTGGGTGAGATGGCGTGTATGAATTTTTGATGTGGTGAAATAGAGAAGGACGGGACGAAATGCCAGAGAGGAAATAGTGAATATATTGTACTAGGAAGGATATTGATGTGAATGTTATTCCTATATTTTTTACGTGTCAGTGGGAAGAAATTTAATTCTCTCTCTCTCTCTCTCTCTCTCTCTCTCTCTCTCTCTCTCTCTCTCTCTCTCTCAGAATGAAGAATGTGTATTGCATTTTAGTCTGTCAGTATTGACATTTTACTCTCTCTCTCTCTCTCTCTCTCTCTCTCTCTCTCTCTTTATATATACTGTATATATACAGTATAATATATATATATATATATATATATATATAAAATAGGTATGCAGAAAAAAATTCATAAACATAGTCACTCCCTAATGGAGCCACATATATAAAGGTACACTAAACCATTACATTTTTTTCCCGCACTGTAAATATCGTCCCTAATTCATGTCGCATTGTTAAGCCAGATGGATAATACTTGGTCACGCACGCCTCAGTAACAGAATGGCAGAGGGGAAAAAAAATAACGATAAATGGTGACACACGATGGACGACCGAAGAAATATGTCGAGTAAGATTATCGGTTGCAGTTTTGGGAAGGGATCAATTCATACCAGACATGCTCCATCATCTTCGAGGGGACGGCACAAAATAAGTCACCAGAATTCTTGCTAAAACTTTCGTGCCTGGAGTTTAAATGGGAGCAGGTGGGTTGGGATGTAAACGGATTGATTGTTGGTGGGTAGGTGATTTGGCGAGGGAGGTGTGCTTTAGTGGAAGAGTGGAGGACTGAGGTGAAGATTGAATGGGGGTTTGGGAGAATGAGGGGAAAGAATAGGACTAGGTAAGGAGTGGATGAATTAAAAAGGGTTGCTTGGATGAACAGGATAGGTGGTTGGATGTGTAGATGGGAGAGGTGTCCTTGGAAAAGGGAATGAGGAAGGAAGAAAGACTGGATGGGGAAGTAAGTGGATACGGAAGGGGTACTCGAGTGAGGAAGCTGAGTGTTTGGATGGATGAGTGGGAGGGTTGATGGGCTGGGGAACTGGATGATCGAGGCAGGAGAAGAGACTGGATGAGGAGCAGGTGGATAGGGAAGGACTACTTGGAAGGAGAAGTTGGATGGGTGGGTGAGTGGATAGAAGAGGTGTGTTTTCATGGGAAAATGAGGGAGTGAAGAATGGATCGGAGAATGAAGGAGGGATGGGAGTGAATAGAGAAGTGGATGGGTAGGGAAGTCAACTCAGATGGCGAAGTAAATGGAAATGAGAAAAGTGTGCTTGGATGGAAATTTGAGTGGAAATGAAAGTCAGTAGATTGCTAAGAAGTCAGTTGGATGGGAATGTAAGTGGATTTATAAGTAGATGGGTAGGAGAATAGTGTGCCTGGAATCGGGATGTAACTGGATTCAGAAGTAGATAAGTGTGCAAGTGGAGAAGTGAGTGGCTAAATGTGAATGCAAGTGGACATTAAAAAAAAAACAAGTGTGAAGGGGAAAAGTATGCTTGGATGGAGATGTGATTGAAGCGAAGTATATTGCTGGAGGAAAAGTGAGTTTGGATGATACTGTAAATGGACTGGGTACAAGAGAAATATGTTATTGATGAGAGATGTGAGTAGATTACAGAAAAAATGTGTATGGTGGGGATGCAGGGATTTTGGAAAGTGGGTGGATGGTGAACTGGAAGCATAAGGTAAAGGAGTTGAATGGGAAGGTGATTGGATGAAACATGGGTGCTTCCGTGAGGTTAAGGTGGATGAGTACAGATGGGGCGAAATAGTTAAGTAGGATGATCAGCAGATGGTGTAAGAATTGTGGGTGATTAGGCGGAAGTAATCATATTAAGTGTATAGATGTGAGACCTCTGAAATAGCAGCGATGTATATGCCTGTAACTTTTTATTTTTCTGGTAACAGTTTTCTTTCTCAAATACTACAATAATTATTCATTTCTCGAGCTTCGTTGCATACAAGAGAATGGACTGTTTGTAATTAAAATAAATAAGAGTTCAAATATTTAGGCATGAAAATCTAGAAATACAGTTTTAGGTCTACTATCACTGCTGTTTTAACTGCCTCATATGTGGATGAACTCTAAGCAGATAAATCTTTTGGTGAGGGAATGAGGGAGAACAAGCGAAGTGAATGACGTATTAGAGAACATATAGTTGGATACAGGCTGTGGGTAAAGGTGAAATGACTGTAATTTTAAAGTGGAAAATGGTTACATGAAATGAGTCTGGGGAAGAATATGAATAATTTGGTGAAGGTGAGGGTTGAGAATAAACTGATGGATGGATGAATGAGTGGATGAGTATGTAGAAGAGACACGATAGGATAAGCGAGTGTTTGGATAAAGAGGTGGGATGATCATGCCCAAAATAAAAGGTATCTGATATCATTTGCGTAAGTTTGTGCGCGAATTTGGTCAAGCTGAAAAGTCACTATAATTTGAAAATTCAGTAAAATTTAGACTGATGGATGCTATTGGAGGAAGAAAAGGATTTAAATGGGCGAGGAGTACAGAGTCGCAAAAAAAAAAAAAAAATGATGCTTTATGTGGAAAAGAGTAATTTGGGTCATATAGCTTTGTGATGAATACCAGTCCACTAATCACACCATTCCACTCATCACACCAGATCACCCAGTTCATACATAACACTAGTTCTTCCATTTCATCAGTTCATCCACTTAGCCTACCCATCGTCACTTATTCCTTACGTCTCCTGTTCAGCCATCAGTCACCCGCCACTCAGTCCCCCAGTTCACCAGTCAGACCAGTTATCTATCTCAGCAGTCAAGCCAGTCATCAGTCTCATCTGCCATCCATTTTACTCATCACCCATCAGCTTCCTTACCCATTCACCCATTAATCTTATTCACCAGTCAGACTTATAACAGTCACCCATTTCACTAACTGTCTCCATTTCCAGTTCACCCAGTAATCCCCCGTCACCAAGTCACCAATCTCACCAGTCATCCCTTTCACTCAGCCACCCATTTCACCCATTCCATCCACATCTAGTTCACCCATTACTCAGGACACCAGTTTCACCCGTTTCACTAAGTTACCCATTTATCATTCCTATCCATCCAATTTCTACATCAACAGTCACCCTTTCCCTCCATAACACCTCAGTTATTCACTCCATCACCAGTTACCCATCACCAGTCACCCATCACCAGTCACCCATCACCAGTTACCCATCACCAGTTACCCATCACCAGTTACCCATCACCAGCCACTCATCACCAGCCACTCATCACCAGTTACCCATCACCAGTTATCCATCACCAGTTACCCATCACGTCACCCATCACCAGTTATTCATCACCAGTCACCCATCACGTCACCCATCACCAGTTATCCATCACCAGTTACCCATCACCAGTCACCCATCATCAGTCACCCATCATCAGTCACCCATCATCAGTCACCCATCACCAGTTACGCATCACCAGTCACCCATCACCAGTTACGCATCACCAGTCACCCATGACGTCACCCATTACCAGTTACCCATCACCAGTTACCCATCATCAGCCATCCGTCACCAGTTACCCATCACCAGTCACCCAGTTCACTCACCAGTCATCCAGTCGGCGCCAGATGGGAGTGACTGTTCGTGGAAGAATGGAGTCCGTCCACAGTTTACATGAGCACTAAGATTAAATAAACAGTTTTATTTACGCCCAAAAAAAAAGAAAGAAAGAAGGAAAGAAAAGAAAAGGAAAGAATTGGGGACATCGCGGCTGGCATGCATGACTCGCCTCACTACATTACGGGGATGTTGTGCTCTCTCTCTCTCTCTCTCTCTCTCTCTCTCTCTCTCTCTCTCTCTCTCGTTCGTATGTTTGTATGAGAATCAGCACGTGTTTACGTGTGAATAAACGTATGTGTGTGTCAGAAAGAGCACGTGCGTCTGTGTATGTGTTAATGAACGTAAGCATGTAGATGTCAGAGCGTGCGCGTGAGTGCGTGTACATGTGAATGAAGGTGTGTGTGCGTGTGGAGCAATTTTAATGGTTGTGCCGGGTATAAGAGGTGCAACACGACTGTACCCAGCTTCTCCCATCTCTGCATAAACCATTGTCCCTTCTCCCCCCACCTGTGCGTATGAGCACCTGGATGTACACCGACTACTGCAGGCCGTGTTCTTGGGGAAGACTGGCGCTTACCAAATACCGATTGTCTTTGTTAATGACCCTCATGCCTGCCTTGTGTCGGCCTTAATGGTCTTTTGGGATTAATCTACGTCTTCTTCCATTATTTCCTCCTCTTGTTGCCTCCAGGTCTCCTCAGCCTCTCGAAGCCTCCATATTTCGCTCTTTCTATATTATTGTTTCTTGCTTAAAAATTTCAGCTGTAAGGAACGATTTTCCTTCTTTTTTCTTTATTAGTTTTACCTTTTAGTGGTAGGTGGTGGCGACCATCATCCACTCACTTGATGTAGTGCTGCCTATTTCTTTCTTAGCCTTTATCATTCTTTTTCTGTGCCTACCCTCCTCTCTGCCTATTTCTCCCATCTTTCCTGTCACTTCTTATTGCTTATCTTTCCTTTGCAGGTGGCTTTACATTGAGTGACAAGAGAAATGGTTTCCTGTAAGCCAAGAAACCATGTACAACGCTGGGTGGTAACCATATAACCAAACCATAAGTGCTTCCTACGTATCAGCATTGGTGGAGGGTTAGTGCCCCACCCCGTCACTTTTTTTCTCTTTGCATTTTCGTTTTTTGTATTTTGTACTTCATTTCGTATGAATATTTCCTGATTTCATTATTATGTATGTACTTGCGTCATTAGTTTCAATTTGTCCTAAATGTGAGCTACAACAAGTGTGGTGGTATTTAATAGAGGAATGGCCACGCAACATGACTGATAGCTCTCACAGTGTTACATACGAGGTCAAGGCCGTGTGTGTGTGTGTGTGTGTGTGTGTGTGTGTGTGTGTGTGTGTGTGTGTGTGTGTGTGTGTGTGTTCTGGGGCTAATATGTCTGTACTGGTTTATGCATGAAGATGCACAGGTGTGTATGCATGTAGATGTGTAGGTGTGGGGGGTGGACGAATACTTATGTGCAGGAGGTATACATAAGTGTATATGCCTGTGTGTGGACGGGAGACGTACATGTATTTGTAAAGAAGTGCATGTATAAGGTGGATAGGCCAAGGGACAGTGTAGGTCCGATACAGACTGTGTACGTGTGGGAGATGTACACGCGTATGCAATCGGTCGTTGTACATGTGTATGCTAGTACGAATTGCACGTGTATATGAACTCACGAGTTGTACATGTGTATGTAAGTAAAAGTTGTACATGTGTATGCAAGCAGGAGTTGTACATGTGTATGCAAGCAGGAGTTGTACATGTGTATGCAAGCAGGAGTTGTACATGTGTATGCAAGCAAGAATTGTAATAAGTGTGCGTGCTGTCGCTAATGTGTGTGCGTGTGTGTACGTGGAGGGTTGTACATGTGTGTATGTGTGTAGCTGTAAATTATGTGCGTGCAGAAATTTACACACATATGCATGGATGAGTGTTCCTGTGCGTGCGTGGAGGGTGAGTGACCGTGGCTGGTGGTGTGCGTGTCAATCTGTCACTCTTGCAAAATTAGGAAATCAATATTCAATATGGTGCCCGCTGCCCATGGAGGGAGGGAGGGAGGGAGAGGGTAGGAAAGAGGTAAGGGGGAAGGGACAGAGAGGGGAGAAAGAATGTAGGAATAAAGGGAAGGGAAAAGAAAGGAATAAGGGAAAGAAATGGGAGGAGGAAGATGAGGGAATGGAACGGAAAGAAAAAAAAAATATTGTAAATTAAGGGAAGGAAAAGGAATTTAGAGAAAGAGAGGGAAAGGAAAGAGTTGGGAGAGGGAAGCGAAGGGAATGAAACAGGAGAGCGATAGGTGGGGGAAAGGAAAATAAACGGAGAGAAGGTGAGGAAAGGGAAAGGAATGGGAGTGGAGATGGAGGAATGGAGAGAAATGAGAGAGGTAGGGGAAGGAACAAGTATATGAGGGAAGGTGAGGGAGAGAAGGAAACGGAAAAGATTGTGAAGGAAGATGAGGGCGAATAAATAAGGGGAAAGTGTGTGAAGAAAATGGGAGGGAAGGGATGATGAAGAAAGAGGGAACAGATGGAGGATGAGAAAGGAAGAGGATACGGGTTGCCAGCACTTCTGAGGGAAGGCAGGATGATACTCTTAATAGCCACAGTGCACTGATATATTTCTGTACAAATTGCCATGATGATTAATGAACATAAAAGAACACGGGATTCCAAAACCTGTGTTTGTGTAATTTGGCCTTTGACCACATAATTTCTTTTTAAAGGCCTTAATAAATAAAAAAAATAAGATGTATGGAGGTACAGTGTTTGCATGAAGAATAACTGTCCCAAGTTTGTACTAATTAGTGAAGAAATAAAGGAATGACGCTGAATTAAAATGTGTTTGGAAAAGATGAGTAAATAAATAAATAAATGAAGAAGAAGAAGAAGGAAAGTAATTTACCAGATACAGCAGATCTCCACACTATGACGGAAACCTAATTAGGAATGTAGAGGGAAGGGAGAGAAAAGGATAATGGAAGAAGAGGGATAAGAAAAGTGAATACAGTATGTCGGAGAAGAAGAAAGAGATAATTTAATGAACGATAAGGAGTAAAGGGATACTAAAAAGAGAAGAAAAGGAGAGGCGAAGAGAAAGAAAAATGAAGGGAAATGCTCTGTATCCTTATATGACTAATTTGAGTGGGTTGGGCAGATGTGAATGTGGTCCCTGCTATGAGAAGGTTGCACTGGATGTGGGTGTGTGTACTTGTTTGGAGTATACTGTAACTGTGGTTGGGTGTGGATGGAAGTAAGGTGAGTGACAGTGGAACAGGGTGTGAGTGTGAACGGTGAGGAAAATGTGTGTTGGGTGTGGCTGCGAATGGATATAAATTTTAGTGGATATGTGGTTGTGAGTGGTAATGCAAGTGTAGGATTTATATGGGTTCCGATGGATCTAGATGTGTGTGAGTTAGGTGTGAGTGCGGATGGATGTGGACATAGGTATGCGTGGGTGTTAGCGGTAAGGTGAGTCTGGGGTGGGTGTGTGTGTGGAGTATAGTCATGGCTGGGTAGGGCGTGGCAGGGCTGGGAGGCGACAGATTGCAATATCGGCGCCTCCATAACCATCCGTCATCCTGGTGCCGCCCTGTCGCCCCGCCCCGCCCCGCCTCACTGTCCCCACCTGTCCTGTGTCACTGTACTCCCCTCACTTGCCACTTGTTCCCACCCGCCACCTGTCACGGTCTTCTCATGTCACCTGGCGTTTTCTTGCCTCTGTCCTTTGCCCCTATTTTAACCTGTCCCCTGTCATAGTTCCATTGTCATTTGCTACTGTTTCCTCTCTTGTCTCCTGCAATATAGTAGTTCCTACTTGTTCCACTGTCATCTCTTGTCACATACAACTGTTTTTTGTTTCTGTCCCTTGTCGTTCTTCCCTCGTGACCCGTCATTGTCTTTTCTTATCCTCTGCCACTGATGTACCATGTAATTTTGTCCCTATCTATCACATGTCCCTGCCATTGTCCCCTGTCACTGTCCCCTTTGCTACTGTTTTCTGCCCTTATCTGTCCCGTCATTGTCCCCATTTGCCGGGCATTTGACCCTTGATTCCACCAGTCTGTTCGTTCTAGCTTCTACCCTTACATGTTTTAGCAACAATTCCTGTCTGTCCCATCTATCTGTCTGTAGTTAGACGCCTTAATCCCGTAAGGGTTGACCATAGATAAAGTCTCTATGTCTTCCAGTCCTCTTTACTTTGACTGCCTTCCCTCCAACTCACACTTCCTTTTCTCATATAACTCTCCACTTCATCTCTCCATCTAATCCTCGGTCTTCCCCTCCCCATCTCCCCCTCCACCTCACTCACATTCTTCTAGTCAGTCTTTCACTCTCCATCTTGTTCAAATGGCCAAACCACCTCGGAGTATTACTCATAATGCTCTCCACGTAGCCTAACTCAACAGGCTCCTCTCAGATAACTCATTTCCCCTGCTTTCACCCTTGGACTGTGTTCTTCCAACAGGGTTTAAGCTTCACATTCAGACATTAGAGATGAGATCACAATACAGTCATGCAGCGACTTTTTATTTTTTTATTTTATTTTTTTTTTTTTTTTACATACTCATTTCTTTGTTACTTATCAGTGCTTTCAGTGAATCAGCAACTATTCTTCCCCGCAGTAACCTTTCATGCACTTTAACCTTTAAACTTCCATCCTTGCTCATCATACTACCGAAGTACATGAATGCATTAATATTCTCCATTTCCTGACCATTCAACCTCATTCTGCATTATGCTCCTTACTCGTACAGATTTACTAATGATCGCTTCTTCGCACAACCTAACATGACGCTCCACTCAACTAGGTTGACTGTTGCACCAGAAGCATAATCTTAGTGAGGCTGACATCTGTATACTGTAGCACACAAATCCACCTTCTTAGGGATGCACCGTTCTTGCCTCCACCAAAATAATATGCCATTGCATTTGCCCACATAAGCTACAGTCCAGAAAAAAAAAAAAAAAAAGTTACGAAGAAGCTATCCAAAGATTTCTACTCTCACACACCAGCTTCCCGTGACCTGGCAGCACAGAACTCTAGTTTTCTATCTTGTTTTTGCTTAACAATGCAAGGACATGGTGTCCATCTAGCCTCTTCTGGCAGCTGAATCCAGGCAACTGTGGTCCACTTCAGCACCTCCTTCCTACATCTTACCCCGCTGCTTTACTGCAGCAGGATCCCACCTAATTGACGAAATTATAGCCACTCGCACATATGATAGTCTTTGAGATCAACACGTGAACGACATTTGTGATACTATTGAAGACAACCATCTCAAACACCAACAGATCTTGGATCCGGTATTATCAGCCAATAAATCTTCTTCCTTCTCATTGTTTGCCCCATCATCCTAGTGAAGAGAAGGTAACCACAGTACTGTACTTTCTTGAGGAAATTACACTCAAACCTTTGTTGCCACTCTGGAATCCTACATATTCTTCTCCTATTTCCTTTTCCTGTTTTTGTACCGGGTATAAATATTTCAGGGTACTGCAAATTTTGTATGATAAAACTTGTATCAAAATAGCGAGTGTCCTCCCCACCACTCTACATTAGGTTACTCATTTATCTCAGAGTTTTACCTGTCATTCCTCGGCAGTACGAATAATTTGTCCATCATAACCGGTAAGACATGACCTGAACGTTTATCGTATAGCCGGCCACCCTCATCAGGTGTGTGCACACTCACCGCTAAAATACATACTCTGTAGAGTCTGTACAGTAAACATACAGGCTGCTTATATGTATTGATACCTACCTGTCAACTACCAGTCGCCGTTTGATGTCCCCACCTGACCCTCATCTGTTCTCACCTGTCTCCAGCCTAGGGTGGGGTGAAGAGGTTTATGGTGGGGTGAAGTGGTGTGGGATGGTTCATGGTGGGGTCGGGCTGAGTGGGGTGAGGGCGGGGTCTCATCCATCACTACCATGATGGATCCTCGCCACCCTGGTCATTTGCTTGTTAGTGGCGAGGGAGGGGAGGAGGGGGGTTTGGGGAGGGAAGACAGGGGAGGGGTGGATTGTGGGAAGGAACGAGGTGGGATGGGGGATGAGGGAGAAGGGATAAGATATGGGAGAATATGAGTTAATAGAGGCAGAGGACATGAAGAGTGTAGGTAGTTAAGGGGAAAAAAAGGAAAATAATGAGGGAGAGGATGGGAAAGGACGAGAGGGGATAAGGGTAAGGATCTGTGGAGAAACAAGGGACGGAATGAAGAATGAGGAACGAGGAGAGATTTGATTTAAAAAATGAATTGGATGGTAGGAGCTAAGTGAGGAGAATTTGAAGATGAGAGAGGGAAAAGATGAGCCGAAGAAGAACAGAGTGCAGGGGAAGGCAGGAGTGTAGGGAGGTAAGGAGGAGGACGGAAGATGAGGGAGTAGGAGAGCTAGGGAAATGAGAGAATGAGATGAGTGGAGAGAGAAGAAGTGTAAAGGAGATAAGGGAAGGGATGGAGCCGTGATGGCGAGGAGGTACTATTAGAGAGGAATACGAGAGGTGATAAAGAAAGAAGGATTTGGAGGTGGGATGGACGGGATAGAGAGAGGCAAAACAGAGGTAAGGTGAGGTGAGAACAGGGAGGAGGAGGAGGAGAAGGAGGAGCAGGATGAGGAGGATGAATGAGAAGTGAGGAGGATTGAGGAGTGAGGAGGAGAGGAGAAAGAAGAAGAGGATTGAGATGTAAGGATGATGATGATGATGATGATGATGAGGAGGAGGAGGAGTAGGGAACTGTGAGACAGGGAAGGTGAAATAAAGATTAAGGGGGAAAGGAGAGAGTGAGGGAGAGAAAATTAGGAGGTATGAGTGAGAGAGATGCTAAATAAAGGAGGCAAATTGGTTGATACGGGATAGAAGGGGAAGGAGAGGGAGTGAATGGGGTGCGGGAAAGGTAGGGAGGGAAACATAAAAACGGAGACAGTTAGATAAGGAGAGAGAGAGAGAGAGAGAGAGAAGGCCGGAAGAGGTGTGTTTGGGGACAGGTCTGGCATGGACGGGGACTGATGAGAACTCGACACGTGATGACAACCAGGTGAGGGGGGGTGACGCAGCGAGAAGGGGAGTGAGGTAGAGGGAAAGAGGAGTGAGACAGAGAGGGGAAGGAGGTAGTGAGTGAGGTAAGGGGGGAGGGGAGTGAGGTAGGGGGAGGGAGAATGAAGCAGGGGAAAGGGATATGAAGCCTTGTGAGGTAGGGGTAGGGGGAGTTAGACAGGGGGAGGGGGAGTGAGGTAGGGTAGGAGGGGTGAGGCATGGTAGGAGTGAGACAGAAGATAAGGGAGTCTTGCAGGGGAGAAGTGAGGCAAGGGGAGGGGGAATGAGGCAAAGGGAGGGGGAATTAGGCAGGAGAAGGGGGGTTCAGGCAGAGGGAGGGAGAGTGGGGCAAGGGGATGTGGGGTGATGTAGGCTGTGGGCAGGTGAAGCACAGGGAGAAATAAGATACGGGGAGGCAAAAGAAGACAAAAGCATGGGGAGTGAGGGATGGAGGACTGAGGCAAGAGGAGAGGAGTGAAACTTGGGAAGGGGAGTGAAGCAAAAGTTATAAGGGGAGGGAGAATGACACAAATAAAATGAATATGTGAGAAAGGGAGGCAGTAGAAGATCAAGGGAAGGAGAGAGAGAGAGAGAGAGAGAAAGGATAGGTGATGGAAGGCAAGGTTATCAAAGGCATTTGCATGGCGAGACAGAGATGAGGGAAAGATATGAGCAAGAGATACAGAGAGGGGCAAAGCAAGGGAGGGTCGGGGAGAGATGGGAGGCACAGAAGTGTACGTTAATGCATGGTGTAAGTGAAGAAAGAAACAGGAATGAGACAGTGAGGCAGAGGGAAGATCTGGTGAGGCAGGAACGAAGTCACGGAATTTACTCCATTAGCTTTTTTACCCGTTCCCGCCCCGGAGGGGCTCGGGGACGGGTATTGTTTTCACTCAATTTGTCTGTTTGTTTGTGTGTCTGTCTATCTGTTTACAGCTTTTCGCTAAAACTACTGGTGCGATTTTGACTAAAATTACAGGGATGATGGGCTATGACCGTCTGATCACCTGATTAAATTTTGGGCCAAATTGGGCCAAAACCTAGGATGTAGGCCCCCCAAAAATTGTTTTTAAAAATCGTTTTTTCGCCATAACTCCATTCAAATTCGTCATACTGAAATGAAACCAACACATAATGGTGCATCTTCCTTATCTGCATCCTATAACATGCCTCACTACATCAGGGGGTCACCCCACAGTGAGCGGTACGATGTCAGTGTCAGGTGGCTTGGGCCTAAAATTTCAAATGGGCATAAAATCGTCAATTTTCACCCGATTTACTTCAAATTTGATATGTGACACCTTTGACTAGATATCCTGTTGTGTTTACTTGTCAGCACTAAAGTGACTGCCAAGGACGGATTTGCTGTGCCCAGCACCGCTTCTTGTTTATTATTGTGGGTGTACTTGATTTTTTTTTAGACAATATTAAGAGATATTCCCACACACCTCTTCCCCACATACCCACTTCCCTCCCACCATACCCCAACTCCTCTCCCCTCATATCCCCCCACTCGACCCCCTTCTTCCCCCCTCCCCTCCCATCGCCCACTCCATCTTCTCTTGTCCTGTTTCAGCCCCACATTTTTTCCCCTCACCAGGGGGTGTCTGGAGTGGTTGCATGTGGAAGGAAGGGTGTGAAAAACTGAGTGCAAGTTCAAGTTTATGACAAATTATCCTTCATGAACTTCCGTGAATATGAAGAGAATGTGTGGCGGTGTCAGGTGAGAATGTGCGTGTGTGTCAGGTCTGCCTGTATCCTGACCGCTGAGAGTAAAGAACTTGGTGAAAGTATGTTCTGAAATTATATGCATGGATGTGTAGAAAAGAATACAGAAAACTATTTGTATATCATAACTGGAAAATTTGGAAAGTTTTATAAAATGAAAGGGTTTATACAGCGAGTATTAGCAAGTATAAGTGAAAAGTATGTACAAGAGACATAGATATTTAAAAATGTGTCCCGAAAACATGTGTAAAACTTTTAGTGTAGAATGTATGTCAATAATATGTAAATCAGTTCCTAGCCCTCTGCCTTAGTATGTTCTTCAAGACCCCCCTTCAAGACGCCTTAAGAGACGATAGATGGAGAGGGTAGAGGTCGGGCGTGTGGCGATGTGAGGGGAGAGGAGTGGGGGTATGGTAGGAGGGAAGTGGAGTTGTGGAGGGAGGAGTGTGGGGGTTGTCGCAAAGGTAGAGGAGTAGACGTAAAGTGAGAGTAGGATGGTAGGACGGTGTAACGGAGTGGGTGGGATGGTGTAGGTAGGTGAGTAGGATCGTATAGGGGGGAGACTAGGATGGTGTAAGGGATGAGTGGGATGGTGTAAGGAGGTGAGTGGGATGGTGTAAGGGGTGAGTGGGATGGTGTAAGGAATGAGTGGGATGGTGTAAGGTGGTGAGTGGGACGGTATAAGGGGTGAGTGGGATGGTATAAGGGATGAGTGGGATGGTGTAAGGGGTGAGTGGGATGGTGTAAGGTGGTGAATGGGATTATGTAAGGTGGTGAGTGGGATGGTGTAAGGAGGTGAGTGGGATGGTGTAAGGTGGTGAGTGGGATGATATAAGGGATGAGTGGGATGGTATAAGGGGTGAGTGGGATGGTATAAGGGATGAGTGGGATGGTGTAAGGAGGTGAGTGGGATGGTGTAAGGGATGAGTGGGATGGTGCAAGGGGTGAGTGGGATGGTATAAGGGGTGAGTGGGATGGTATAAGGGATGCGTAGTATACCGCTGCCCAGCCCTACAGAGAATGTTAATAACTTCTCTCAGATGATGTATTTTATTGCCTCTACTAAGTGATCATATTCATCTTTGGAGATATTTTTCGTACTGCTGGAGATAGATATTGTTTTCAATTGGTCATTTTAGTACCAGACGTTTTTCTTATATTGTAATGGGATTAATCTAGCGGAAAGAAGAATAAACTGAAATATACGTCATCGGAATGAAGTGGTTAATGTCAATCCCATGCAGCCATCACTACCACCATCACAGTCACGACCACTTCATTTGTTATTAGAGTCAACCTTAATGACAATGGAACAGCACACCCCTCTTAACCACGTCGCACCAAGGACTTACTTTTCACGCTATTCTTGGTGCTGGCAGACTATTCATTCAGCTGTGTAGAAAACTGTACAGCTTAAGTTCGACACAGCATTCACTAATCCCTGCACTACAAGAGGTGTCCCCAAATTTTAATGATATCGTCTGAAGGTAACACAAATTAAAACAATACGTCATCGCAGTAACTGAGAGGAATAATATACAGTTCAGCTCTAGGGGAAAATTTAAGCCTTACTCCATTTTCACCATCACTACCATTATCACCGTCACGACCACCCCATTTGTTATCAGAGCCGGCGATAGTGGATGCAGAATACACCTTTTAGCGCCACAGCCATGTCGTATCTCTCCACACCACACTTATCTCGTATCAATATATCAACCTCCACAATTATCGTATCAATTTCAGGCACTTGGCAGTTATTTTTTTCTCAGTACGACGACGAATTCTTCCTACCTTTCTTGTTTCCTCCAAACGATTTTCTTCAATTATTATTCTGTTTATTTGTTTCTCCTTTTCGATATACTGATTTTGGGAGACTTTTCCAACTTGGGGATTAGATATAGCTTTTTGTGACCCCTTCTCTAGAAACGATCCTCCCTGAGATGCATAAAATCATCCTTAAGAAGCAAAACTGTACCAACAAAATACATCGCCTAGCCTACCTAATTCATCGGACTAAGAGAACACGTGTCATATGTTTGGAAAGTCAACCTGTGTTTTTATTTGCTTTCTGTAATCGTCAAAATTTCAGGGAATATAATCGACTTCCACAGTTATCGTTTTTCAGCAGTCATCGAAATTTCTGTGAAACGTGTATTCGTCAAATTTTTAATAGAATTTGTCAACCGTGTTTGGGAAATTGGCCATAAAAGAGTGGTTCGTGGAATATTAAACGAATGGATCAATTGGGTGTGAGTTTTCCGTGAATGTGCAGTGTTCTTTGTCACTTGTATAAATGTCGCGCTAAGAGGCAAGGGGGAGGGGGTGCAGGAGGGAGACATAGAGTGAGGAAGACAAGGGAGAGAAGAGGAACGAGTAAGCAGGTGATGTGAGAAGGAAAGAAAAAGGAGAGAGAGGCGGGAGGAGAACCGGAAGGAAGAGGAGTGGTAAGAGAAGGAAAGAGTAAGGAAGGATGAAGAGTGAAAAGCAATCAGAAAGGAGAAGCAAGAGACCAGTGGGAACGGAAAGGATTGGAGAAGAGGGAATGGAAAGGATAACCCAGACGGCGCGCGCGCACGCGAACACGAGCGAGCGAGCGAGCTAGTGAAAGAGAGAGAGAGAGAGGAACAGAAAAAAAGGTGGGACGAGAAAAGAGATATTCAGCGATGAAGTAAATGAGAGGGATAAGGAAAAGCACAGAGGATAGAGAGAAAAACGTGAAGTGGAATACACAAAGACTGCAGGAATTTAGCCCTGTCTAAGTAGAATTCTCGGTATTCTGAACTCCATTGTGCTCTTCCTGTCTACGTGTGTGTTGTGTGGGGATGGCAAGGAGGGGGTAGGGGATGATTCACGCCACACATGCCCTGGAATCTTATCGAGCACTGAAATAAATAGAAAAGTATCTATGCAGTAGTTTCATTATCGTGAGCGAACGTCTACGATAGCTTGATATACAGTAAATATAATGTGGCAAGCTGTTAATGTTTCCAAATAGCGGTTCCATCGTCTTTTACTGAGAAGCAGCACGAAATTATTTAAGAATTTAAGTCGCTCGGTAAAGTTTCTGAATAGTGTTTTGAATTACTTGAATTGCCAGGCGATGTGGTATGGTTATTACAGTTAATGGATACCGTTGTTACGAGTAAACTATAACATTACCAAGGGTCAGCCGCACACCCCCGTCATCACATCTTCACACCACGCCACACCACACCACACCAGTACTACTTCGGCACCACATCACCATTACCGTACCATACCATACCACTTAAAACTACGCCACACCACGTCACTACCGTGCCTTACCATACTACAACTACCATACGACTTCAGTATCACACCACACCACGCAGCCGTACCATACCATACCATGCCATACCACAAGACTACTACACCACACTATACCACACCACACCACATTACACAGCACCATATCATACCACACCACACCACTCCATACCACACCACACCACACAGAACGAGGACCCCAGGCCACCATAGGGATCAAGATATCTTTCCAGGATTAAGATAAGGGAAGAGATAGGAGAGTGACACAGCACTGAGGCCAGGGGAAGCACACACACACACACACACACACACACACACACACACACACACACACACACACACACACACAGCTTTGTGCCTGCGCTTGTCTTACACACCACACTGTTCTTCGACTGTTTCTTTCCTTGTACTGTCATCAAAGATTATTTATAATAATAATAATAGTAGTAGTAGTAGTAGTAGTAGTAGTAGTAATAATTATTATAATAATAATAATTATAATTATAATAATAATAATTATTATAATAATAATAATAGTAATATTAATAATGATGATGATAATAATAATAATAATAATAACTACTGCTATTACTACTACCACTAATGATAATAACGATAATAGTATTTTTGTTTTTGTTAATGACGACGATGATAATGATGAAAATAATATAATAATTACTTCTTCTACTACTACTACTACTACTACTACTACTACTACTAATGGTAATAATAATAATATTTTTATGTTCTTGTTATGGTGATGATGAAGCACGGGAAAAATGAGAATGATACTGTAGGTTTGATTTCATGAACAAAAAAGGACTCAGCGAAAATCTTGTTATTCAGGCCTTGTCCTCTTACTGCGACAGAAAATATCAGATACCGACAGGCATTATGTGGTGATGGCGGCGACACACTCATAAACCCTACATAATTATAATAACGTAACTCCCAGATCACGGAGATATTAATTTTTTAAGCAACCAGCCATAATCCTCTTGCTTGTCTACATTTAGGCCTAATACATGTAAAACACGCAAACACGCTATAACACAATCGACAGAAATCCCGACGATTCCATATTCTTTTTTCGTTTTCATCTTCTTCTTCTTTTATAGACCTTTCTAGCTCTAAAATGGCAAAACCAATCACCTTATTTTTTTCACAGAGGGGGTTTCATTTTCCACTGAATCGGATACACGGTATAAATTGCCTGAAAAATATCAAAGGAAGATGGTTATGAACTAGTGAAGTTTTACAGTTTTGATCAGTAAAAAAAAAAAAAAAATAAGTTGACGCTAATGGCTGAGTACATGGAGAAGCGTTTCCATTTTCGGAACAATCGGTGAAGGTTTAAGGTCACAGGACAGTATCAAACGTTCATCTCCTTAACTCAGAAAGTTTTTTTTGGTTTGTATTAAACTTAGTTTAACGATTTATGGCCATTCATAGGCTAAATATTTTAATTCTGAAAACAACAGGACAAAGTTCAAGATCACATGGCACGGTCAACTCAAATACTTTTGATACCATTGGATCCAAACTCAATTGTTGGGCTCATGGTCTGGCAAGGATGAAGTCTTTGAAGCTTGAGAACAATCGGTCACAGGTCAAGGTAACGGAGCTAGGCCAAACATTAGCTCATAGACCGATCAGGGGAGTGAGTGTTGCGCTCTCTCAGTGCTCTTTCTAGTTATCCAGATGATTTTATTCACCTCAAGAGACTTCGAACTAAAGCGGGCTAGTCAGAGCCTTCATTCATCCCTTTCACTACAACAACACTCACAAGCTGAAGAACTTACAAAAGCCTTTGAAGTTTTCTTACATAAAAGCTTCTTTTTAAAAAATTACTTAAACAATTATAAGAACATTTAATAAAATGTATGAAGATGTAGGGATGACAGTGCTCTCAAACCTATCGGAACAAGGTAGAAGCAGTTAAACTACATATAATGCCATCCATACGTTTTATTTTTTATTTTTTTTCAAATTCCAATATGTGTCATTTTGGTGTGGCATATGTGTGCCTGGAAAGTGTCATGATAATAGTATAACTATTTACCAAGCATGCAGTGCATAAAAATATGTCGTTAAGATAACGTAGGGATTACAATATTATGTTATACTGCTTCGACCGTATTCCCCTTATTCTCTTGAATCAATAGTTTTGGCAGCACTGCAATCCCCGTGTCTTTGTACATTTTATTTCTTTTCTTGTTTATAGCTGGTTATATACTAGATCCGTCGGTATTGGTAATTGTCTGGTTTTTGCTAACTGGCTTAACCTTTTCCATATTTTGCATATCGGTAACTGGTGATTTCCATTTGCAAGTAGATAATGTCTGATCAACCTGCTAGTCTGTGAACTTCAACTAAGCAATGCTTTATGCTCAGTATTCCTGGGTATACTATTGATTATCTGTTTATAGTAATGACATTTTTGGTCCCATTTCATTTTCGTAAATTTCTTATCTATACTGTAGAGAAATATTATTTTAGGATATTTATTATTTATTGTTGTATATTCTTATGCTCAGAGGCACCTCATTACTCAGTCCTGTTTCATTTGGACACACAGCTCGTATGTCTTCTCTCTTAAAACGATGTAAACTCTGGTAATGTCAAAGAACAGTGTTTGTGTGTGTGTGTGTGTGTGTGTGTGTGTGTGTGTGTGTGTGTGTGTGTGTGTGTGTGTTTGACTGATACGACAGTCATTGCCTCTGGATGGGCTGGATTCAGAACCAACAGAACAATATGGCATCTCACAGCGAGTGTATCTGTGGACGTCCTTCACAGAAGTGACATGTTTTATCATTTCCTTTAGATACTCGTATCTCCAGGCGAGTATATTCAGCTCAGGAGAGACAGCGAACTGGATGGCATAGATCTATCCATCTATCTGTTGCCAGACGCCTTAATCCCGTAAGGGATGGCCACAGGCAAATCGCCTTCATGTCACCGGGTCCCCCGCCATTTCACTGCCCCTGCTCCCAGCTCACACCCCCCTCTCTCGTCTACCTCTCCACTCCATTCCTCCACCTCATCCTTGGCCTCCCCCTCCCTCTCCCCCTCCCCCTCCGCCTCACTCATATACACTCTCCTCGTTAATCTTTCGTTCTCCATCCTCTCCACATGGCCAAACCACCTCAGTGTATTTCTCCTAACGCTTTCTATCATATCCACATGCACACCACAACGCTTCTTCACATCCTCATTGGTCAGTCTGTGTCTCCATGTATTTCCACATGCGCCTCTCAAATAACTCATTTGCACTGCTCTCACTCTTGACTTGTGTCCCTCCAACGAGGTCCAAGCTTCATTTCCATACGTTAGAGTTGGTATCATAATACTGTCATGCAGTAACTTTTTCACTTCCCTACTCACTTCCCTATTTCTTATCACTGCTTTCAAAGAGCCAGCAACCTTTCTTCTGTGTTGTACCTTTTCAAGCACTTCACCCTCCAAACGTCCATCCTTACTCATCACACTCCAAGTACTTAAGTGCACCTGCATTTTCCATTTCCTCATCATCCAACCTCACTGTACATCCACTGACTTCATTTCTCTCGAAGACCATAAATTGGAACTCTTCCCTACATTCACCTTAAGATTCCGTTTCTTACACACACTTCCAGACTCATTCACCAAGCCTTGCAGTTCCCCTTCGTCTTCACCTAACAACACAGTATCATATGCAAACAACAGTACTGGGAATTTCCAAGCTCTGCCCTCAATCATTAGGGATACTCCAACGTCCACCGCCCTATCTTGTATCTCTTTTATAACCCCATCCATATACAGATTGAACAACCATGGAGACTTGACACATCTCTGTTTCAAGCCTTCATATACCCATTCACAGCGGGTGAACAACCGTTCAGTAAAATCATCCAGAATGAGTCTGATTAAAATTAAAACGAAGTCATTGTAGTGGAGGAGTTAACGACGACGCACAGCACTTCAGCATCTCCATCAAGGCAGACATTGTGAGTGGTGGTGGAGAGCAGGGGTGGGATTTTCAAAAGTACTTTCAATGATTCTTTGTCGTAACTCAGATTTTGGTTCTTGCTAAGGACGAGAAGCTTGTAAAACTTTATATCAGTTGTTCATTATACAGAACAAGTCATACTGTAGTTATGAAGGTGTAACTATCCTGGTCATTTTTTTAACTTTTCTTGGAAGTACAAGGGAAGGAGAGAACAGAAGTCTTCTAAGCTTTATGTTTTCCTTGCACATCACAGCTAGGTTAGGAGGGGTACTGATCGTAATTTTGTTAGAATACTCGTATCTTATCCCAGTCACATGCTTTTCTCTTAATGCTATACACGCACACCCCGAAGTTCTTCAGTCCGGTGACGTAGTAACGAAGAAATTAAAGAAGGCTACATCTAATCTCTTCAGCTGAAAATTCTACTCTAAGCTAAGTAAAATCATGTAGACGTACAAGAAAATAAAAAAAATAAAAAAAAATAAAAAACATCGGATTGATTAGATTAATTTCACCATGACGACGTCTTCGTGCATTTTAATCAGTCGACGACCTAACAGTATCATTCAGCTTAGTCGTTTAGCTGTGAAAGTGTTAATGTTGTATGTAGCCCCTCTAGCTTCATATGGCCCCCAGAAACTAAAGAATATCGTCTGTCTGTGCTAACAGTATGTGATAAAACAAAGACTTCGTTGAGAAAAGGCTAACAATTGCTTTCCTTCAACGTGTGGTAACTCTGATTCTTATAACTGTTATGTCACGACCTAGAATGCAAAACGAACTAGGAAGCACCCAGAGAGCGCATACCTCTGCCAATGCCTTTATCACCAAACTTTAAAAATAAGACTGTAGCTTTAAAGCTTTGCCATGACAAAAGGCATGACAGTATCAGTTTTTCATAGGAGGAAAATTCATCAATGATGGTTTTAGAAAAATTACAACATTTAAAACATCCGCAAAAATGCCCTATCTTGCAATGTAAACAACAACAACAAAAATCTGGATCTGTATCTGGATCCAGATCCGCCTCAAATTCTGAACAAATATTCCTTAGCCAATGGGCTACCCTTCCGGAAAGTTTCATCCAAATTCGGATGTAACTTTTTGAGATATTTGATGGACGGACAGACAGACACGGGTGGTCACATAACCTCCGTCCAACTTCGTTGGCAAAGGTAATGAAGAGGCAACTTCATGAGTGCTCTGTAGCGGACACAAGTGATATGGAAAGGTAGTTATTGCAAAAATAAAAAGGTTGATTACCTTCCTTCTTGGTTTTCGAGCTAACAACAGAAATATCGTTTCGTAAAAAAAAAAAAAAAATGTTTTGGAGGTGCTCTCTCAAGTTTTGACCCAAAGTAAACAGTGTTTGCACAAACTCATTAAATTAAAGTTCCATGACGTTCAGTAGAAAATGTTTAGGAAAAATTGCGAAAGAACCTACACTCCACCTTTACGCCATATAAGTGCAGTAGTTCCAGCTTGAGTGATGCCTCATTATGCTCTGGCGGACGACTAGTTCGTGTTTGACCAGACAGTATCAGAGTAGCCATGTAGCATTTGATGGTCTGTTACGACAACAAGGAATTTTAGAGATCATTAGTTTGAGCCCATTAACCTTTATACCAAACCTTTATACCAAAGGATATATATATATATATATATATATATATATATATATATATATATATATATATATATATATATATATATATATATATATATATATATATATATATATATATATATATATATATATATATATATAGTCTTATTTTCTGTTACTCTCTCTATCGCTGGAAAACTTTATTAGCTCAGAAGGGACCCTAACTGACTGCAGGGATTAAAAAGAAACTTTGCAAACCCTTTAACACCACGACGATGTTGCATTTTAATCTTGCTACCGTCATACTGCTTTAGTCATGGCAGGAAAGACGTCCTAGCAGTGAATGAGGTAACACACAACGGCTAACGTCTTACATAGTCTTACTCGAGCATATCCCAGACGATTTTACTCTACAGAGAGAAGTTCCTGTCACCCTACAGTAAATAAATAAACTAGAAAGCACTCAGAGAGCGCATACTTCCACCATTACCGGATCCCGATCCGTCCCCAAATTTAATCAGTTTATTCTTGGCTCATGGCCCACCCTTCTACAAAATTTCATTGAAATTCATTGAGAACTTTTGGAGATAATGTGTGGTAGGATTCTGATTCGGATCCGGATCCTTTCCAAAATTTAAATAATTTTTTCTTGGGGCGTGGCCCACCTTTCCACAGTGTCATTGAAGTTCACTGAGAACTTTTGCAGATATCTTCTTGACAAGCAAGCAAACGACAAATATAGGTGAATTAATAACCTCCTCCAGCTTTGTTGGCGGAGGTAATAAACAAGGAGGAGCACTCAAGGAATGCACCTGGAACCCTCAACTGATCATAGGACCAATTATTTTATCTTTACCTTCGACAGATTACTCAAAAAAACAAATAATAATAAATAAATAAATAAGAATTATTTCATTATCGTCTAACCCTTAACCCTTCCACCAACATCAGTACAAATCAGAGCATACCTTTTTGTAGTTGACTTTGCCCAGTGACCTATACCTTTGACTTTTCTTGTATGGCTTTGACCACTGACTACCTGTAATTGTTCGTAAAATCGAATTTCTGTATCCTTATTTTAACCTGATCCCGTCTACAAAGTTTAGTCTAAATACACAAAAAACTGTTCAAGTTAACCTTGTCCAGTGACCTTGACCTTTGACCTATTGGTCTAAGAAAACATTAGGTCAACCTTTTGGGTGATCTTCAACTCATCCTCCAAATTTGGTCCAGATCAGATAAAAATTAGTTTAGATACTTTTTTTCTTACAGGTCGAATTATGACCTTGCCTTGTGCCTTTGACCTTTAACTGACTGTTGGCCAAACTAAATCTCATTGTTCTTGGCTGAACCTTAACCCTTCCACATAGTGCCGTAAAAATAGGCAAAAAAAAAAAAAAACAAGTTGACATAGCCTACAGATATATATATATATATATATATATATATATATATATATATATATATATATATATATATATATATATATATATATATGCAAAATAACCACAGGAGAATTAAAAGGAGCGACAGTGAGTACTTTCGTACAGGTATATTACATCCTCAGACTGAGTGAGACGAAGTGATATATATATATATATATATATATATATATATATATATATATATATATATATATATATATATATATATATATAGAGAGAGAGAGAGAGAGAGAGAGAGAGAGAGAGAGAGAGAGAGAGAGACAGAGACAGACAGACAGACAGACAGACAGACAGACAGATAGAGAAATGGATAGATAGATAGATAGATAGATAGACAATGTATTGACCACATCCAGTTTTAAATCTTTCATGTATTCAGTAATTACAAAAAATAGTGCATTGAATTGTTTTTAAAGATACCGTAACTGTAGTCCTGTTACCTTAACCTGACAAGACTTATCCAAAAAAATAAATAAAAAAAGATATATACTCCTTGACAAACCCTCAGTCCTTCCATTAAGTTTAATTAAATTCAAATCAGGACTGTTTGAGTTTCTCGTATTTTGTTAAACATCCACACGTGTCGAATTTTGACTTTGCCCTGTGATCTTTCCGTGTCTCCTTGACCTTTGACATACTTGAGTCAAACCTGAATCACTTTAATCATGCCTTACCGTCAGCATTTTCCTCAAGTTTGGTCGGAACTGGATATTAAAGATATATTTATTTTGCTAAGTGAACGTTTGACCTACCCTAGTGACCTCGACCCTTCACCTGGTGTTCTTAAAAACATTAGGTGCACTCATGGGTTAACATTCAACCCTTCCACCAACGTTAGTTCAGATCGGTTGAGAACTTTTTAATTCTTTGTTCCTTTTTTAATGCAAGGAAGAAGGAACCATTGGCTAGGAGCTCGCAAGATTGTTCCCTTCACGAACAAATAAAAACAAGATAACAGAGAGCCAAATTCAAGATCCGCTTATTTCAAGATGTCGGGGCACACTGCATCTGAGAGATTGTAGGCAATAGGTAGTAGGAAATACAGACTGAGGAAGACAGTTCCAGAGCTGCTATGTTACATACGTGAAGGACTGAGAGTAACGGTTAACTTCTGGATAAAAGAGTTGGACAGAAAAAGAATGAGAGAGTGTTGCTAGACGGGTGCTATGTGCCCGCCATAGTGGTGACGTGATGCAAGCAGACAGTTCAGTGGAGCAGTGATCATTGAAGTAGCGACAGAAAAAAGATAAAGATGCAACAGTGCGGCGAAGAGACAGAGGTTGAAGTGAGCCAGTAAGTGTTAATGAGACCAAAAGCCTATGACTTCACCTTGTTGAGAAGGGCTGCATGTGAGGAACCTCCCCACACATGAGAGTTGGACACTACACACGCACGTGCGCTAATCTAAACATACAGGTATTTCATTTTCTTGCTTCACACGTGACCTTTTTAAAGGTTAGGAAGTGTCATTTACCACGTTGTTGATATACTTCCACCATAGTTGGTGAGGCTAACTACTGGCATTTCTTCTCTTCACCTGATATGTATAGAGTCATATCTCCAACACCATTTTGTGGTGCTTTCCATGTAGAAAACTCTATCCATAGGAACCGGAATGTAACTGTCAGGAATCACCATCAGCAAAATTCATACAGGGGACGGCCTTCTCGTTGCCATAGGAGTTAGTAACACCTCTTCCATAGCGATTTGTTGTGAATTAGTATTCTAATACACTGGTATGTAACTACTGCAAATTATATCTATATTGAAAAGTTCTATATAATATACAAGGAAAAAAGAACGCGTAACAGACGAAATAGATAAACATAATGAGAAATGAAAAGCCCTAGGGAGTCCCTCGTGCCAGTATGAATACGGGTAAGGGACCAGCACCACCACCCTTTCTAACAAGTCTTACGAGTACCGGCCATATTCCAGATTGCATAGCAGGCTTCGCAGCACCTATTCTTTAGCGATACGTCTTCTATAGCACACTTTAACATTCTCCTGTATGTCGTTTATATCATTTTAATATCGGTATAGTTTGCTTCAGTAACATACATGGGGATATGCAGGCGTAATGTACAGAGTAAATCGCTTAGGGAGAAGTGTACCGCAAAACCTCGGAGACATTTTCACGTCCCCTTATCCCGAATCTAACCAGCCGTCACCACGATGATGTCATATTTTGTGGTATATTCTTGTCATCATTGACGGATTATATCTAGAGTAAGGGAGCCTTTTCGAACTGGAGTAGAGAGACAGACAGAGACAGAGACAGAGGGGTTATCGTACAAAAGGGAATAAGTGCAGAATCGATTCAGGTCAGTAAAATGGCTCAGCTCATCTTACAGTAAAATGGAGTTAAGAGTGGCATGAATTGTTAACCAGCTGGTACGAGCAAGCTGCTGTAATGTGAAGCAGAGTGGAGTGAATGGGTCCGGGTGGAATGTACGTAAGGGGTTCGAGTGGAAGATTATGGAGTGTGAAGTGGATTGGCATGTGGTGGGAGAGTAGTGGGAGTGGAATAGTGGAGTGAATACCAGTGGATGGAGAGACATATGGACTGGCATGTTGTGGGTGAATGGTGTGAGTGGAATCAATTTTTTATGTGGAGTAAGTGCAGACAGTAGTGAGGAGTGACAGTATAGCTGAGAGACGGGTCACGGTGCTAGAGGGGTGAGTGAGTGGATGAGTGAGCGGGCGAGTGAGCTGAGTGTGTGGGAGAGTGAGTGGGCGAGTGAGTGAGTTAATGGTGTTTTCTAGTGTGATTGTTGTAAGTGGTGTATGTGAAAATATTAGTGTTACATAAGAGTGGAATTGACTGATAGGGAATGATGCAGGTAGTGAGTGAGTGGATTTGGTTTTAGTGAAGTGACTGACGATGATTTTACAGAAATGAGTAACGTGGAAGAGATTATAACATTAGGGAGTGAACTGCTTAGTGGAATGAGTGGAGTCTTTAGGAGTGGAATTTTGAGAGTGGGGTGCTAAAAGGTGAAGTGAGTCCAGTGTCTAGAGGAATGAGAGAAGAAGAGCATGGATGAGGTAACTGTGTAATGACCTGACCATTGTTAAAGCTCCACCCTGTCCATTCCCTTCCCTCTCCCCTGGCTCACCCCTCCCTCATCATTTCCTCACCCCACTCCACCCCTCCTTCATCATTCCCAGCATACTTCCTTCACTCCTGCCTCACTCCATGCCACCCCTTCATTTTTCACCTAGCACGACTTC
This sequence comes from Coenobita brevimanus, assembly GCF_032717465.1. Classification (NCBI taxonomy): domain Eukaryota; kingdom Metazoa; phylum Arthropoda; class Malacostraca; order Decapoda; family Coenobitidae; genus Coenobita; species Coenobita brevimanus. The sequence continues at coordinate 3,666,772 of NC_137033.1, read as the reverse complement.
TCTTCCCTGCCTTACCTCAGACCATCCTTCCCTTATTTACCTCTCTCACTCCATCCCTTCTTTCATCATTGCCCCTCCCCCTCTCACCTCCCACGATCCCTCCCTACCTCAATCTGCTTATGAAAATCCCTCATTTCCCTACCCTCACTTATATCCCCTTTATTCCATCACTCTGATCTCGCTCATTCCCTCCCTTCCCCACCCTAACTCATATTTCCCTATTTCCCGTCCTAACTCTTATCTCCAGCATTCCTTCCCTTCCCCACCCTCACTCTAATTCCCCTCACATCCTTTCCTACCCTCAATTTTATCCCCTTTAGTCCCTCACTTTTATCTCCTTCATTCTCTCCCCGACCATCATTCATAGCTTCCTCATTCCCTGTCTCGCTTTCCTCAGTTTCTTACTCCACTGCACGATTCTTTGTTTCCTTCTACTCAATTTCTTTTCCTTTCCTTGTTTCAGCCACTTCCTTTTCATTATCCTTCTTATGTTTTCCTCAGTGTGTTCCAAATGCCCTTCCTCACTTACTTCCTTGATTCTGCATATTTCAGTCTGTGTAGTCCTTGTCCTCCTTTCCATTATGTTTTGGTAATATTACAGTCTGCACCTCCTCCCCCAACATTTCCTTCTCCTTATCCCCTATTTCCCCTCCTGCGGTTATTTTTACTTCTTGATCATTTGCTTGCATTCCTTCTTCTCCCTTCTCCGTTACTCATTCATCTCAGTTTCAATTTCCATACTTTATTCCTTTCATTAATTTCCTTTTTTTAACATGTCCTTTGTCCCTCTACTTAGTACCCCCTCTCCCGTCCTTCTTCTATCCTCTTCCCTCTGTTTTTCGTCGTCTATCCTGTTGTCAGTATTGTTTCCATTCCTTGCACTAGCTTTTTCTCTTCCCCTTCGTTACACCTCTTGTGCCTCCTCTCTCCTGATTCATTTTCCTTTTCTCCTGCCCTCGCTTTTCTTTTCTAATTCTTTTTTTCGTCCCTCTAGACCACTGTCGTTACTTTCCTATTATTTGCAACCTTCATTTACCTTCTTTCCTTCCCTCTTTTTCTATCTTCTTTTTCCCCATATTGCATAATTATTCTCATTCTCCTTTCACTCAATTTCTTCTTCTCTTCATTCCTCTCTCCTCCCTCTCACTGTCTTCCCTTCTTTTTCTGTTACACTGCTCCCCATAGTCTCTTCCTCTTCCTATTTACTCCTCGCACAGCCAACTCTCTTTTCTCCTCCATCCTTCCGCCTTCCTGCTTTTCCTTCGTATCCTCTTTAACCCTCTCCTGCTCCTCCTCTTTCCCTCGTCCAACTCATATTTTCTTCTTTCTCCCTTCCTCCCCTGACATTTTCTCTTTTCCTTCCTTTTCCTTTCCCTTCCTCTTCGCCCTTTCCCCTTCCGTGTCCTCCCTCCTCCTCTTCTGATCTTTTCTTCGCTCTGCTTTCCTCTCTTCTTCATCTAATTTATATCTTCCTTTTCCTCTCCTCCCTCTTTCCTTTCACTTCTTTTCGTTCTCCTCTAACTTTCCTTTCCCACTCCCCTTTCTCATCAGTTATCTTCTCATGACTTTCCTTTTTCCTCTACTTTATTTCTGTTTAGTCTTCATTCCTTGTGTCCTTACTTATTCTTTTTTTTTTTTCATTTACAATTTCTTCCTTCCCACCCTCCCTCCCCCCTTCCTCCCACACCGTTTCTTCTCCATTACTGTCTCTTTTTCTCCTCTTACTATCTTCATATAAAATCTTCCCTAACTGTCTTCACTCCATATCCCTCCCGCTCAAATTTCCTCCCTCTCAGTGCCTTCTGCCGCCCTACCTCTCATTCACAACACTCCTTCCGTTCATTCTTCAACCGTTGCTCTTATGATTATATCTTATTTCATTCCCCTTCCTTTTTGTTTTCTTGTCCTTTCCTCCTCCCTTACGTTATTTTTTCTTCTCTTTTCCTCCCTCCCCCTCAGTCCAGCAACTTTACCGTCCATCCTGTCATTCACCATATTCCTTCTCCCTTCTCTTCCCCATTCTTCCCTTCGTCTGCTTTCTTCCATCCAGCCTCCTCTTCCTACTCCCATTCTTCCTTTAACTTCTACCTTTATACAACTTTCTCTCTCTCTCTCTCTCTCTCTCTCTCTCTCTCTCTCTCTCTCTCTCTCTCTCTCTCTCTCTCTCTCTCTCTCTTTCCTCTTCTTTCCTTCTTTCAAGTTGACATTCTTCATCCCCTCGTTCTCCCTTTGTTCATCTCTTCCTTCTGTTCTCTGTGAATTTTCCATCTCTTCTTTCACTAAACCTTCTTTTCCCTTCCCTTCTGCATAACTGTTCCTTCTTCCATCCCTTCTTCTCCTCCATCTTCTCCTTTTCTATTCATCCTTCTCATCCCATAACCTCTTCCACCCAACTACCTCTTCCATCCTTCCTTTAACTCACAGTCTTTCTTCTACCGTATCTCCACTTCCCCCCTGCTGAATTCCCTCACATCTAAGTAATTGTATCTTCTATCCTGTCTTCCACTCCTTCTCCTCGTCCCTCCCCCCGTCCTCCCTACTATCTCCCCTCCTTCCTCGCCTTCTTCCCCCTCCTTCCTCTCCTCCCTCCCCCTCCTTCCACTCCCCCTTCCCCCCAAGCCACCATTCTTCGGCCGTCAGCCTGTAATGAACCGTGGACCATCAGCACTTCCTCTCACAGGCTTTACGAGAGTTCTGACGTCTCTATCACTCTCCACCATGCTCCTCCCTACTCCACTCTCACCCACTCTGCTCCTTCTTACTCCACTCTCAACCACTCTGCTCCTCTTTACTCCATTCTCACCGAAGCTGCTCCACTCTGCTCCACTCCCATAATTCTATTCCATTCTCCTTTACCACATTTCATATTTCATTTCTCCTCACTCAGCTCCACCCTTCTCCATTCTCCTTCAGTGTCTTCCACCCTACCTTCATTCTCCACCTCCCTACCCCACCCTACATCATCTCCTCCCTTGCACCACCCTGCTCCATTCCCCACTACTCTTCTCCACAGTCCACACCACCATGCTCTGCGTTGCTCTGCTCCACACCATCCCCACTCCACTCCACCCCCTCTCCCACCTCACAGCCATTACCTCCAACCAACTCCACGTCTGCATCTCTGGTAGTATTCAGTTTTTTTCTTCTAGCCTAGTAAAGTTGGAGAGAGAGAGAGAGAGAGAGAGAGAGAGAGAGACACGAGGGGGGAAGGGAGTTTATAAGATTTCACTTCGGACTGCTGTTTACCAAACCTTTTCATTTCGAGGGAGCTCTCTTAAGCACAATAAAATCATACGTGGGTAGCAAGAACACAATAAAACAGACGACATCGTGGTTAAGAAAGGGTCGGGCAGAGGATTTGTTGGCGGACTAGTGGCAGGATGATGAGGCGTTGATGTCAAGTCCAATAACAAGGGAACTCTGATACCCCCCCTCTCATTCCATCACGTCTCAGCTACACTCTTATACCTCTGCCAGTCTCTTTCCCGTAATCATTCTGTCGTTATTAAAAGTTTGAAGGCTGTTTTGTGGTGGTAGTTGTTGTTATGATTATTATCATTATTATTATTATTATTATTATTATTATTATTATTATTAAGCAACGTTGGGTCTGGTTAGTACTTGGATGGGTGACCGCCTGGGAACACCAGATGCTGTTGGCATCCCTAGGTGTCAAGTGGGGTTGGTGGAGGATTAGTGCCCCTCCCTGTAAAACAATTAACTCTAAGCCATTGGCCACCCCGTCTGGGATACATGGCGTCTGGCAATGGATGGATGGATGGATTATTATTATTCATACTGTTTTGTTATTATTATTATTAGTAGTAGTAGTAGTAGTAGTATTGATTTAAATTCTTCTTAGTATTATTATTATCTTTTTTCTTCTCATAATATTAATTTTGTTCTCTCTTTTCCAGGTACGTGGTGGGATTAAACCAGGATGTGTGGAGAGAAGCTGTAAGGTGAGCCAGTAGGGTAAACAAGGCTATGAAGCAGAGAGGAAATGAGAAACGGTGCTGTGGTAATGGGGAAAGGGAAATATTATATCATGCACAGAATAACGACAATATTCTTTTGACGTAATACAGAGTTATTTATTTACTGATACCAGCATATTGTATCAGGTAATATTATTTTTTTCATGTTTGTTTATAGTTATCAGTCTTCCTATCATGCTCTGCCTACTTTAATTTTTCCTGACATTGCCGTCTCTTTATCTTGAACGCTAAACTGCAGCACCAGACTGTAGCGCTGGTTACGATGAGGCGCTCTGGAAAGGATGTATCGTCTGCCATAAAAACTGCAAAACGACGAAAAAATCCGTCAAGTTAAAGTTAATAAACTGGCTATGGCAATTACATATTTTTTTTTACTGTTTCCAGTTACATTCATCTTCTAATGTCTTCAGTCCATAAAAACCGTATGATGTTGGTGTATTATTCCCTATCATAATTATAATTTTCCATGAACTAGAGATAACCACGAAATTCGTTTTCGATTCCCCGTAGAGTCGAGGACAAAAATTAGGCTAATATTTCGTCGTTACCTCCTCTTGCTTCCCTCCGTCGGCTAATGTTCCTAAACTGAGAAAGTTACTACCCGTTTCTCTGCCCAGAGATGACGCTCTTTGGTATCATATATCAGGGAGGGAAATGACGAACATGCCTTGGGTTGAAGTAGAAACATATGGAGAAGAAGGCAGGCTTTCGTCTCTGACTGTATCCTTGTTGGTCGCTGCATCCATAGTATCTGTGGCTGACGTCAAAGTCCTGTGTGCCCTGCGTAATGACTACTCATGCACGAAGTGTGCATTAAGATAATGGTTTTTATTTTCATTTTTAATTATATAATATTTTTTTACCTTGGCAATTTCCTTCCTTCCTTCCTGTAATCCTTTTTCTTTCCAGAGCAAAATATCAGGATAAGAGATTCTGGAAGGAAGGAAAGAAAGCTGAAAAATTAAAAAACTTAGCCTATTCCTACCAATCCACTTTGGGTATTCTGTCTGGCAGCGCTGGCCTCTGTCTTACAAACAGCATTTGTTTGTTCAGATACACTGTTTGAATGAAAAGTAGTTACGCGAAACTTTTATTTTTCGTTTTCTAGCGTGCCTTCGGTTCAGATACTAGTTCAAGATATACAAAGAAGACTAACCATGATAAAGACAGAGTTTCGCCTTTTCACAAAATGGTACGTCCTGGTTACATGCTGGGAAAGCGTTTTGCTTCTTTATAAAATTGGTAGTTGGCAAACTTTATAATCTTTTCTCATTGACGAAATATACAGTTTAAAGATTTTTTTAAATGATTTAGCACTGGGATATTTTTTTTTATTTTCTTGCATCAATCGTAGTCACAGTAGAACATTATATATAATCTTTTTCAGCCCCAAGGATCTCTCGAGCTGGATAAAATGAACTAAATCCCCGGACTGAAGAGTTAATGGGGTCTTTTTTTTTTTTTTTTTTTTTTTTTTTTTTTTAGTTCGTCAATAAATTCTGCATTAGGTATTTCACTTCCCTTTTGAGTTCGCATGCTCCGTTGTATCACACACAACTAAGTACCATAGCAAGCTTCAACAGTTAGTGACAAGCCAAATGGTCTCTTGTATATTAGGAAACACTTTACTAAGCTGGAAGGTAACCATATACCACATGGCGCCTATAGTAGCCGCAGCGAGAAATGAACGCTGTGGTGGGGCAGCTGGGATGACCGGGGATTCCCCCACTGTAGCCATATCTACATGTCACCGACCATCGGCCACCGCTGCAGCCCCGCTCCATGATCCTTACCCTGTGTCTCTGGCTTTCTCTTTCTCTCTCGGTTTCTATATAAACTGGTGTATTTCCGAAACTAATTATGAAATTATTATGACTTTTGTTCCACACCACCTTTGAGGTAAAAATCAAGGAGAGTTTTCTGTATAAAGGTTTCCCCCCCCCTCCTAAATGTGGCATATGAGCGGGGGAGTGCGGCCTTGCCGATACCTCCGCCTGACCTATAATTATACACTCGCCAGAACTGACCTGCCCTCAGACAAGGGGGGGGAAACCTTTATACAGAAAACTCTCCTTGATTTTTACCTCAGTGGTGGTGTGGAACAAAAGTCATAATAATTTCATAATTAGTTTCGGAAATACAGCAGTTTATATAGAAACCGAGAGAGAAAGAGAAAGCCAGAGACACAGGGTAAGGATCATGGAGCGGGGCTGCAGCGGTGGCCGATGGTCGGTGACATCCTACCTCTATGGTCGGTGACATGTGGATATGGCTACAGTGGGGGAATCCCCGGATGACCGGCTGCCCCACCACAGCGTTCATTTCTCGCTGCGGCTACTATAGTAGTTTGGTGGGTTAAGGCGTTCCAACCGGACTGAGCCTGTGAGGGTTTACATTCGAGGGATGTTGAGGTTTATTGCTCACATAATGCCACTAACAGGTATGTGACGTTGGTCGCCCTCGCCGTAGATGTTGGTATATATATATATATATATATATATATATATATATATATATATATATATTATATAGCAAAAAATATAACTCTCTGAACACAGCAAATATTCCGTACTGGGAAAGGTAGACAGGATCGTGATCGTTTCCACAAACCCAAACTGCATTCGTTGTTTTTCGTATGATGTAGTATGATACAATAGCAACGGAAATGGTGAGACTGCCTCAAGATAAAGTGAAGGAGCAGTCACATATGAATAGTTAGATAAATGCATAGCAACCTTTTGTAGAATAGTTCTGTTAATGTTGTTATGATATGTACTGTAACATATATTTGTACAATGTCGTTTAATATGGAGGTTTACACATCCTAGTTCTCACACGATATGCTTCTGAGGCTTGAGATTCCGATTTGCATCTCTCCGCCGATTCAGAAAACACTGTGCTTGATGTCTCTGAACTAATCTGTTGTCAGTGAAAATAATTCAGGGCACTGTGATAGATTCTTCCACCAACAGCTTCAAACAGCTCCACTTTACTCCACTTCACCATAGAGTACTTATCTTATCGCGCTGTTCTCCACCCTACTCCCTTTAACCGAACAAAACTTACTCCATGACACTATTTCACCTAACGCCACTCCACCATGCAAAACTTATTCCACCACGCTGTGCTTCACATCACCTCCCTCACTCCACACTCCACCGCCTACGGCGCCACCACATTACTCTCCGTGACACCCGTTGTTCCTGGAGAGAGAGAGAGAACTATTTCCCACTTTTTCCAGCCTTCTCACAAGTTCACTTTATTACTCACTTTTCAACTTCGTTGCTCAAACTTCATTTGTCATCTCGTAGCTATTTTATTTTTACATGTGGCGATAGCCAGCAGGTCAACGAGCGGCCAGCGTTCTTGTTATTCATCTGTTTCTGGCTGATTTGTATAAAAAGAGGCCCTTGGAGATATAAAAGTGATTTACCATATGAGGTTATTTGACATGGAGAATCCAAATCTGTCATGAGCTGATACCTGAGGTGGCGCCATCTAGCGACAGCTTTAGTAAAAGTGTTTAATTTAAGCCTATTGACACATAAAAGTGGTCCCATATAAGGTTATTTGACGTGGAGGATCCAACAGGAGGCTCGCCGCACGTCCCAGATAATTCTACTCTTGTTTCCCTTCTGTCCACCACCCTGTACTAATTCCTACTACTCCTTTTGGCCTCCATCTGCCTTCCCTTTCTCGTTTCTCTCTCTTCTCTCTCTTTTCAAGCTTACATCCTTTGCCTGTCATTCTTTTCTTCTGGTTCAGCAGTATTGTAACCGGTGAAGTTACTATTCTTTTATGGCTCGAATGGTTGAATGACATCAGACTGGCGCGACAGATGTTAGTGTCGTGAAAGGTGATCAGCTTGGCTTAGTCTGACCTCCGTCCCCTTCACCTTCTTCTTACTTTCCCCTTCCCATGACCTATCACCCCCACTAAGACACTGACGGCAATGATGGATGGGGCAATGGTAGTGATAGCGATAATTTTGTTAGTGGAAGTGGTGGTTACCAGTAAGCGATGGCGCAGGTTGAAATGGCGTCACATACATGAGGCACAAAGATCAGCACACAAAAATGCTTGCGAAGCACAGCTTTAAGCACACCGACAAAAAGATCTTGGCTATTTAAGTGCAAAGCTACACGCTGAGCCCCGCTAACCCTCTTAGGTGTCGCGATCTCAGGTCAAAAAAATATCTACTTTGTTCAATTTTTTTTTTTTTCCCCATCAGTCATAAGCTCAAATCGACAAGGCCTACATAAGCGTGTTGCATACCAAAACGCCTCGTAACAGCCGGGGATGCTTTCTACACATTTAGAGCAGCATTCGAGCTACAGTATGTGAGTGATAGACTAAAAACATACGAGTACTCTTGCATTCAGACGTCATCTCAGATATGTTAAATCCTACTTGTTCTTCTTGCTCCATTCCACGCAGGCATTTAACAAATACTGTATCAGTAATAGCAGTAGTGATTATCGTAGCTAAAATTCGTTTTATAGTATAGCTAATGTGTATTGGGTAGCTAGCTTCCATGAAATGGCAATATGCTAGAAAACAATATATATATATATATATATATATATATATATAAACGGATTATCAAGAAGAATTGATGGAAAAGTACAGAGGCAAGATAAGATACACACACACACACACACACACACACACACACACACACACACGAGATAACTTTTTGATGGGAGGAAGTTCAGAATTTTATACCCATTTCTACATTCCACCAGCTACAGACGTTTGCGCTCTTGTTTCTGTGCCCTTTTTAATCTCTAGTTTCTGTACTTCCTCCATCCTTATATCTTAACAGTCACTTAATAACATTTATGTTTTCCAGAGTTTAATGAAGAAGCCAATGTTTGGGGCATTTTGTGTTTATCTAGATTCTTCATTGTTTTGCCATTTTTAATCATAATTTTATTTTTACAATTAAATACAAGCCCCAACACACTGGGGAACGATATCGCTGAAGACCAAACAGAGATGGATTAAAAAAAAGAAACATAGACTATTTAGATTCATGGTAGGACACAGTAGAGATATAGTAGTCATCGTGACTGCTGTTATTTTCTAAGTGGAGAATAAGTTTTTTCCATGAGACATTTGGAGTAGTCTGCCGCTTCTCCAGCTCTTTATCAACGTTACCACCTGTTTATGATAATGGAAGTGTTGACTGTGGAAGTGCTGATAAACGGAGAGGTCTGTGTGTGTATGGAACTGAGGTTTGCAACATTCTTACCATTTCCAAGACTATTATCAACACTACCAAGAAAGTGACAGCAGAGGTTATGGTAACGAGGGTAACAGCTATGCCGTGAACGGAAAAGCCAGTGGTTGTGTCGACGATGTTATGTTTGCATTGGGCTCATCATTTTCAAGATCTTTATCAACCCTAATAACTTGACGATGGTAGTGGTAGTGATAGTTATGGTGGTGGAAGGGATGGTAGCGATAGTTACGAAAGTGATGGTCAGTGGAGAGGTCAATGCTTTCGTGGAAGCGATTGTGTACAGTATTAGTAAAGCATTTGTGGTGGTGAAATGTGGTGGTATTAATGATGTCAGTTTTAGTGTTTGTATTATTAGTGATGACTGTGATAGCTGTGGTAGTGGAACTGTGGTAATGGTGGTGAAGGTAGACTGGTAGTGGCAGTATTAGTAATGGTAGGTTACACGCATGATGCACTGATGAGATGGTAGTTATGTGCTGGGCTGTGATGGTAAGTAGTGATGACAAAGGCAGTGGTGGTGGACTAGAGGTGGTAGTACTAGAAGTAGTGAGGTATGACACACTGACAATGGTAGTGGTGTTGACAGAGAGGAGCTTTTATCCCCTGACGTTGCAGACACTGACGGCAAGATGGGGAAAGGTAGGGTAGGGGTCTCAGTCATATGAATGAACTAATGACTGAGAGCCTACAAAAAGGCATTCCTTCTAAACAAAACTGAACAAGAAAAGACTAAAATTTGATCCGCTCAATTCAGGACACCTGGGCACCGTACGTTTAGTAGACTGTAAGTGGCTGACTGAGAGAAAGACAGACTAAGGAAGAGTTCTTGAGTTGACGTGTTCTGAACATAATGAAGAAATAACACCCACTTACTCTTGCATTAGAGAGTTGGACAGAAAAACGGTAACTAGACGATTGCAACGTGCCTGCCGTAATAGGGCGAGCTGGAGGCAGAGAGTTCAAAGGTGATCCACGTAGTAGCGACGAGAGAGAGAGAGAGAGAGAGATGCAACACTGGGGAAAAGAGGGACACTGAAAAACGGAAGTGAGAGAAGGCATGTTAAAAAGACAGAAAGCTTTTTGACTCCACGGGGTTTTAAAAAAAAAAGAAAGAAAAAAAAAAAAAAAACGTATTGAGGCCTTCCACATGCGAGAGCAGCAATCCACATAAGGGCCCTGTGCGAGCTGTGACTCAGATGCAGCAAACCTACGGACACTTTAGTAGCGCATGTCCCTCCCAACTTAAAAATATGTGTGTTATAATTCTGATAACAATTAATTGTTTGGTTATTAGACTTTCCATTAGCCGTGTAATATAGCATGTCATAAGCTAAAATTTCATCCCTAAGTGACATCGAGCACTCGGACATTTAGTCTTCTTAATAACCATCCCCCGCCCCGCCGTAATGTTAATAAAAAGAGGCTAAAATGTAAAGACACACTTGCCATGCCCCGTTAGGCCTCATTTGCATTTTTAGCGGGTGTCCTTCTCCCCCAAGTGGCATATTAAGGCCATGTTGCCATAATGACCTCGTAATGCCACCACCCCCGCCCCACACCTTGTACTAATGCTCTAACTTGGCCCCATATGTCACATGTCGCGCCGGGGCCCTGTGCCTCCACGCTAGGGAGAGATGGGGAGCAAGGGGTTGATGGGGGAGATGACGTGTATGGGTAGCCTTTTCAACCATTCATTCATTCATTGCCAGACGCCATGTATCCCAGACGGGGTGGCCAAGGGCTTAGAGTTAATTTTTTTACAGGGAGGGTCACTAATCCTCCACCAACCCCACATGACACGTAGGGATGCCAACAGCATCTGGAGTTCCCAGGCGGTCACCCATCCAAGTACTAACCAGACCCAACGTTGCTTAACTTCGCTGATCGGACGGGAAGCGGTGTACTCAACGTGGTATGGCCAGAGGATATAAATTTGATATCATTCTTTCTGTTCCATTTATACTTATATCAGTCCATATTAGGTATCAGTCCATCGTAGGCCCACTACAAACCGACCTTCTCAGCTAGAGAGAGAGAACCAGACTTAAACTTTTACCATGCTGGCGAAATACGAATAGAGAGGGGTGTCTGAGGGAAGAGCGATGCTTGTTAAATTCGAAGTGCCTCAGTGGCTAAGCCTGTGAGCATTAATCAGTATATGCGTTTGGCAGGACCAACAAGGAGCTAACAAATGTAAGAATATGATGGGGCTTACTATCAAAACTCTTTTTTAAAATGTCCACCGCAGCGTGGGTTCGAACCCTGGACTAAAGGTACACGCATCGCAGGACGTGTATACAGTACCGATTGAGCCATCGCAGGTGTACTGTTACTAACAGACGATTTTATTAAGTTTAGGAGGGACCTTTGTGAAGGGATAATGACTAAGTTGAGTGGGTGAAGTTAAAGAAGGGTTGGAGCTTGAGGAATGAGGGTAAGTGTGGAGAGTAAGCTTTAGTTTGAAGTGGTGATAGGTAAGGGTGAAGGTTACCAATAGGGAGATAAAAGAGGGGCGGGCTTTACGATGGGAGATGATTGGAAGCAAGGGGTTGAAATTAATGTAAATGTAAATGAAGGCTGGGATGCGCTTGTGACTTGGGGTCTGAGAGGCGGTGAGTAATAAGCTGTAAGAGTCTAGGTAAGGAGGGAGTTGGAGGAAGATAAAGAGTCGGGTTGATAATGGGAAGGTTGGAGTGAGAGATGAGGGGAACTGAAACAGGGGAATTAAAGGAAAGTTGAGCCTTGGGAACGATGAAGTGAGAGTTGCAGTTGCAAAGAGATAGAGTTAGGTTTGGCATGGAGGAAGATGATGTTAGGACTGTAAGAGAAACGAATCTAAGTTAAAGTGGAATGAAATTGAGTTAGACTGAGATTGAAGATGGGAAGTGAGTTAGAGATGGCATGGCGAATGATGCAGTTGGGACTGATGAGGGCAGGAAAGGAATTAGGTGGGGTTAGGACTCAGACTTAAGGAGGGAAGTGAGCTAGATTTGGCTTGGAGGGAGCGAGACGGGATTATGGATGGAAGAAGGAAGGGGGTTGAAGTTGAGGTTGAGCGACGTGGAGTTTGATCTGAGCCTGAGAGAAGGAAAGGCGTTCAGGATGATCTGGAGCGAGGTGGGGTAAGGACTGGTTGAGAGAGGGAAGGATTTAGTGATAGTGTGGAATAAGATGAAGTTACGAATGAGACTGACTAGGGAAGAAAACTAGAATTGGCATGGAGTAAGGTGAGTTTAGGACTGATATTAAGAGAGGGAAGTGAGGTGGATCGGTGGAGGGTGATAGGTCAGGACTGAGGTTGAAGGTAAATTAGCTAGAGGTGGAGGCAGGTGTTATGGTAGGGAAAGTTGGTGACGGTTGGTTCAATAGAAGAATGGAATATAGGCAACTTGGGAGAAAGTTAAAACTCAGCTGATTTTTGAAGTGTTGCATGTGAGGAACTTGAATCGGGATGTAAAGTGAACTGTATTTGGAATGCGGAGTAGGAGACAATTTGGGAAAGAGTGAGGAGTGAGGAGGTATAGTTTTTTTTTCTTTAATAACAGAACAGAGGAAGGAAAAACAAATGAATACAAAAACTAATCCATACGCCAGATTACTGGTGTCCTCTGTTCATAAAATATCTGTAACAGTTAGACTTGAACAGCTGTAGGTTGAAGTTTGGAGGGAAACAACTCTGGGGAAGCGAGTTCCAGAGAGGTGCAGTTCCGGGAATAAAAGAATTCTGATAGGCAGAAGTTCTGCAATATGACTGAGTGACATGCCAGTCATGAGCGCTACCAGATGCCCGTGTAGCACGAGGGAAGGCATGGAGAGGTGGCACCATGGAAGAGTGAGAACTGAGATGATGTGATATGAGAGCTGTTGTGGGGAGAGGGAGAAAAGAGGGAAGAATATGGGTGATAAACTGGCGATTGAGATGAGCGAACCGAGGGCTGTGGTGGGTGCAGGATGAGGAGAGGAGGGAACAAGAGAACTAAATAGAAAGTTGAGAACTGGAGTTAGGGTCGTGGTGTGGAAGGGGAAAGGAGAGGAAAGAGTATGGATGAGATGATTGAAGTGATCTGGGGTGGTTGAAAGAACTTGGATGGGGAGGGTAAGAATGGAAAGAAGACGACTTAGAATTATTGTCTGTGGACTGCACAAGGGGCATTTGGTTTGGTTATTCAATTTTGCAAAGACCCATACTCTACAATAATGTCCGCAAGAAGCTGTGTTATATCCAAGTTCCCAATTGCAATACTAAGTGTAGATGAAGTCTGAGAATAACTTTGGGAGATGTTAAGGGAAAGGGGAGGGCGGGGAGGTAGGAAGGTAGGTAGGTAGCTATGTAGGTAGGGCAGGCGACAGTGCTTCCCAGAATGGCTTATCGATAAACTACATTCGCTCGTTCTGGGCTGGGCATCGCGTGCACTGGTCCCGTTGCCTCGAGTAATGTGGTATCAAGAATTCAAGTTTATCATGCCTCGGTGTATTCAGCTCGCCACATTATATTACTGCCAAATGTGATATAAGTGAAATAAAACCGAGAAAATACCAGTGCGTTTTGGAACTGCGTCTCCTTGAATAAAGTATGGATTGTATGGTCGAGGATGAATTAGTGGATTGCCCCTTGTTTAATATTGATCTTCTCTCCTTATTTTCTTATTATTTATTCTTTCTTTATTCATGTTCTTAAACTTTCTTTACTTCTGTATTTATTGTTCCCAAATATGTTTTTCTTTTGGGGAGTTTATTAAAATTATCCATACATCTATACAGATTCTTGTGTGTGTTCTTTTGGTAATTTACTTACTAATTTCTTCTCCTTATTCAGTATTTTTCCTTATTTTATTCTTATTTAAAATTTCATGATGTATGCTTTTTTTACTTCTTTTGTTTAGAATGTTCCTTATCCTATTTGCTCTTCTTCATCATATAATATTTCATGTATATTATTCATACTTGTTTACATCGTATTCATTTTTTCTTGTACCAGGCATTCCTCTGTATATACGAGTAGATAGATAGATAGATAGATAGATAGATTTTAGTAAGTTCTTCCGTCTTTTTTTTTTTTTTTTTTTTGGGGGGGGGTCCATTGTTTCTTATTTCCCTTTTTTGCCTATGTCTGTGCTCTCTTCCGTGCACCTAAGAAAAAAAAAATAGTATATATAACGCCCGTATGATCCGGTAGATATCAAAAGAACTAGATTTCTCAGATACAGATGGAATTATATATTTAGTACCTCAAACTGTATAGCATTCAGTACTGGGGATATATATGTAATTTCGAAAAGTAAAATATAGAAAGGGTAATATTTACAGTTTCCTCACAGGGTGATCCATACATCAATATACAGTACTTTTTCGACCTATGTGTCAGAATGTTAGTTGCGAGAAGGAAAGCAACTTTTATTTTTTAATTGGTTTACGTAATACTGTGTTAACTCTTTAAGCTTCTTATAATTCACTCTCAGCTAAATGAAGTCGCTTGGCAATACCTGGAACAGAATAACAAGAGTTATGTCCACCATGAGAGTTTATGGTGACTGTCTTAACACTCAGGACCTTATGGCTCGCTCTGACCTTCATAATATCATGGTCTTAACTAGAATACAGTACAAGAGTTGTCCTGACAATGAAGGGATTTAGTACGGCAACGGAAGTAACATTTGCTTATTTTATTTATTTACTTAATTTTTACTGTACTACTGCTTTGAACGGTGGTAATTTATGTCTTTTATTACCTACCGATACCTTTATATATACTTTATATATTTATATATATATATATATATATATATATATATATATATATATATATATATATACCGTACAACATTTCAGTCACAGTCAGCTCTGCGGTTGACATCTCCAATCACTTCATTTAATCCCTAAGCTGTCTCTCTCTCTCTCTCTCTCTCTCTCTCTCTCTCTCTCACACACACACACACACACACACACACACACACACACACTTTTCCAGTGCTGCTGTAGTTGTTTATCACTGGTCTTCCGTCGAGCTTCCCCTCCCTCACCCTCTCCTTTTTCCTCTCTTCTCCCTTCACCAGAAGCTTCTGCTCCTGCCTCTTCCCTACCATCTTCCCTCTCCCTCCTCTATTATCATGCACCGTCCTGTTGTTCACCAGTTTGCCTTTCCCTTCACCAGACTCGCCCACTTCCTTCTTTTCCTTCTTTGTTTTCCCGTTAGCTATACCAGGCACTGATCGACCTTCCTTTCTTTCACCATCTTCCCTGCCATGCACCTTCTTCTCCCTCACTGTCTTCCTTTTCTCTACAGTTTTCCTCTTCCTTATTATTTCCATCTCCTTTGCTGTTTTCTGATTGTCATTCACCTTCCACTTCTTCATTCTCTTCACCATCGTCTTTGCTCCCACCATCTTCTTCATCGCCATCATGCTTTTCATCTTCACTGTTCTTCATCTTCACAGTCTTCATATTCGCCATCTTCCACTTCATTCTCACTTCCTCCCTCTCCCTGTCTTGGTTTCCTCTTCAACCCTGTTTCTTAGCTGTCGCCATCTCCCATTCCATCACCTATTTTATCCCCGTTACACCTTCTTCTTAATCTCCTTATGTCATAGCATTTTTCTGCCTTTACTAAGTTATTTAATTCCTCTTTTATTTCCCCCCCACAGTTTTATCTTACCTTTCCTTCCATCCTTTCACCTCCTCCCTTTTCCCCTCTTCCCTCACCCCTCCTTCTTTCCACATCGTATCCCAGCTTTCCTGCACCACTTTACTCCCCTCTTTCTTTTCCCTCGCAATTCCCATTACTTCCTCTCCCCTCCTTCCTACTTCCTCTTCTTCAGTACATACTTCCCACCTACATACCTCCTTTAACTCCCCCCACCCACTTTAAACCCTCCCCACCCTTTACACCTCCTCTTCCTCCCGCCATCGGTCATGTTCCCAGGAGTGAGCACAGTAACAGCACCACCAACAGCCACAACAGCAGCAGCAGCACCTCAACCGCGGACCCCAAAATTGCCTGCTGGGCCTGGTTTACGAGGCTCCCTGGCGGCCTCCCTGTTCCTCTGTGTGACTGGAGAGTTTGTTCACACCTTCCCTGTCTCCTTCCCTGTTCCTCTCTCACTCTTAATTACATTTTTACCTGAGTCGTAGGATGCTTGGTGAATGAGAGCGGCGTGCTGCTACTACTTCTGCTGTCTTTTCACTTTTTTTTTCCTCTCTTTCTTCGATAAATACAGTCACCACATCAATATCGGCCAACTTACAACGTTCACCTTATGCTAGTATACTACCGTCACTCACAGCCCTAGCATTCACCAGCTCAGACGGTCCTGCCTACTTCGCTGTTTTTGTTCCAGTGCTTCCTGGGCGAGAGCGGGTATTTTGGTTTGATCTGTGTGTGTGTGTGTGTGTGTGTGTGTGTGTGTGTGTGTGTGTGTGTGTGTGTGTGAGAGAGAGAGAGAGAGAGAGAGAGAGAGAGAGATAGTTAACTAAATGAAACAGGCATTATCCGATTTTAGCCAGATTTCGTGGAAGTGTTGAGGGTCAGTCAGTGAGGAAATCTGTTCTTTTTTTTCTTTTTTTTTAACAATTGGTCAAGGGTTCAAGTTTCGGGTTAAGTCAAATCCTACGCCAGCAAAATCAATATAAACATTTTTTTTTTTTTTTCATTTAAACCATACTTGGGGATAAGGTTCAGAGGAAGACAAAAGTGAAGTGACTCAATTTTTAGAACAGTTGCCACAGGACCACAGGACAAATTCAAAGTCCTACCAGTGTGTGTGTGTGTGTGTGTTAAGAAAATAACTCAAACAGTTTTTATCCAATTTTAACCAAACTTGGTGGAAGGGTTGAGGGTTAGCCAAGGAGTAAACCTGTTGTTTTGGAGAACAATAGCTCAAAGGCCAAGGTCAAAAGGCAGTGTCATCTGGAGCAGTTTTTTTTTTCTGATTTAGGTCAAACTTTCTGGAAAGGATGGTGATAAGACAAGAATAAGATTATTCTGTTTTGAGAACAATCAGCTGAAGGTCAAGGTCACAGCTAAAGGTCAGGAGCCAAGGTCTTAGGGCAAGATCAAAGTTTTGACCTAATTTAGATCAAACCTAGTGGAATGTTAAGGGTTTGGCAAGTATGAAGCAACTCGATTTAGAAAGTAATTTGTCGAAGGTCAAACAAAAGTCAGAGTCAGATATAGGGTCGTAAGCTAACTAGTGGAAGCGGATGTTGCACTCCTTTCTTTCTTTCTTTTTTTTTTTTCTTTTTTTTTTAGCTTCCAGTACTTAACCTCTGCGTGAAACCTGTAGCTAAAAACGTTGGCGCCAACAGCACCAGCCTGCATTCACTGTGTTGTATTCTCTCTCCCTTCCTTAAAAAAAAAAAAAAGAATTCCCTTCCATCCCAGCTGCGCCACCGACAGCAATCCCAGTCCATGCCTCCCACGCCTGTCTGCTCACTCCACGCATTCCTGCTCCGGTGAGGTGAATTGTTGCAGCCAATACTACTGCTCTTAGAAATAAAGAGTATTTGTATGTATCTGGGGCAATGTGTACATCTAAACTAACGTACATGAAAAGTACGGGACATTTTCAGTGTCATGGCGAACATAATGGATTACACGAATACGTATGACAGTAATTTAAAAACATTCATTTCTCGATAATGTTTTCACCAATAGGGTTGCTCTAGAGCATAACCCTTCTTAGGCGTGACCAAAATCAATGTGTTGACGTGATGTACTCTAACTTGACCTAAAAATATCGTTTCTCCGTCTTAAATGGCTGATTGTAACAATACTTTAACACTAAAATTTGGTGCTAATCACGAGGAGGCTCTGTGGAAAAGCTGTGGAGCAGCAGTAGCTTACTATTCTTTTTCTGCCACTGACCGACAGAGTTGCTTTCCCCTCGCATCTTTCTCCTTTTCCATTTCCTCTATTCCGCCGTTCCCTTCTCTTTTAGCTCTGTCTCTTTGCATCTCCTCTTCACCCTTCACCTCCCCCACCTCCCATCTTCTCTTCACTTTGCTGCCTTCTGACGGCGGTGGTAAAGGTGGTACTTAAGGCCGCGTCACGGAGTTGTTACCCGCCCTGTTTTACGACGAACATCACATCACATCACATACTTCGCTTTGACGGCTTCACTCACCCCGCGGCTCTCCTCCTCGTCACGGCGTCTTTTTCTGAGGATTTTTTGTGGTGGTGTGCAATGGATTGTTTGACATCGCACTCACTCTCTCTCTCTCTCTCACTCTCTCTCTCTCTCTCTCTCTCTCTCTCTCTCTCTCTCTCTCTCTCTCTCTCTCTCTCTCTCTCTCTCTCTCTCTCTGGTATAGTTTTGTACCTGGTTGGTAACGCTGTCTTAGGTCATCTTTTGGTGCTAGTTGCTGTGTAGGCTTAGTCTTTGCGTATATATAACTTATTCATGTATATCACTATTGTCTTCACTGAAGAATATTTTTATAATTATGACTAACACCATATGATTAAATTTAGCTGTGGAGATTCTAGCACAAGAAAAAGCTTGCTGACAATCCCCTGCTGACTTTATATTCTTCTTTTTACTTTTTTTTTTTTTTAATTCCCCCTCGAACGTCAGGAAGTATCACTCCTTCTTGTACCTTGTTGTTGTGTTCTTTTAGCTCTTAGACTCCGGGGTTACGAAACTCTGAGGTTCAGGAAGGTAAAGGAACTGGGGAATATTTGGGGAACTGCATTAAAGCGTAGGAGATGACGTAACAATCACATGATGAACTACGGTTTTTGCCGGAATCTAAAAATGTCTGGGCACTTTAAAAATAAGGAGTTATTTCTTCCCTGGCCGGAGATTGAGTCTTTGAAACGCCCAGCTCACTCACTCGAACCGTGACCCGCGATCCCCAAAATCAACACTGCCACCACTCCAATTACTGGCTGAATATGATGTTTCTTCTGCCTCTGTCATTCTTCCATGTTTCGTGCCTGTTATGGTGCGGATTGAGCGCAACGCCTCTCGTAACCTGCGTGTTTCAATTTCGCGGCGGGTTATGTGCTCACATCCTGTACTTGAGAGCTCGACCTTCTCTTCCCTCCCTTCTCCTCTTCTTTCGCTCGTACTTCCCCTTCTCTTCACACCCTTCCCTCCCCTTGCGCGCAGCTTCCTTTCCACTCTCCAGACTCTTCTTGCACTCCCACGTTTCCCTTCCTTGGCACACCCTTCCCCTCCCGCTGCCTTCCCTCCCCCTCAGCCCTCTTGCCATCCCCTCCATACCCTTTGTCTCTGAAGTCTTCTTTCCTCCTTTACTACCCTTTCTCTCCCCTGAACGTCCTTCCCTTCCCCCTCCGCTTCCCCGCTTCCCCTGGACACCCTTCCCCCCTGCACTCCTCCCTCCTTATCCCTTCCATGCTGTGTTATTTCAAGTCGTTGTGCCCTCTCCTTTGCCGTCTCATCCCACAAGCCTTCCTGTCTTTTCCTCTCACGTCCTTTGTACTCCTCTTGCTTCCTCCTTAATTCCTTCTTCCCTACTTTGCTCTTTTGTCTCTTCCTCTCCCCCTCCCTCCCTCCGTACCGCCCTCCCTCTCCTGTTCGCGACTTTTCCCTCTCTCCTTCCCACTTCCCTGCTTTGCTCAGCTGTCTGTTCCTCTCATCCTCTCTCCTTCCCTCTCCTGTCCTTCGCTACCCCGTCCCTCCCTCTCTTCCTTCCTTCCTCTTCCCTGTTTTGCTGCTTCTCTCTCTCTCTCTCTCTCTCTCTCTCTCTCTCTCTCTCTCTCTCTCTCTCTCTCTCTCTCTCTCTCTCTCTCTCTCTCTCTCTCTCTCTCTCTCTCGTAAAACGTCAAAACATTAACACACAAACTTAGGGATTGTAGGTTTTTTGTATGTTCTTTAATCATCATAGCTATTTGCACTGAAGTACAGCGCTGTACTTTAGTTGTGTGCGGACCAAATTGCATTCCCTTATATATTGGCAATCTTTAATCTCCACTGATATTCATTCTGTGCTTCTCTTCCCCTCCTCCACATCATTTATTTCCTTTCTCTCCATACTCTGATTTTGTTTCTCCCTTAGTGTGTCTGCCACCTAATTAACCACCACTTCCTCACTCCTCCAGCCTTCTGTCCTGTACCTCTTCCTACTCTATAACATTCGCTTCATCACTACCGTCTCCTTCCTGATTTCCTCATATCTTTCTCCTCATTTTCTTTCTAATCTAATTTCTCTTCATTTTAGCTCTCTTTTCCTTCCTTGTATTCTTCCTTCTTGCCCACCTTTACTTCTTTTTTGCCCTCCTTTTCTTCTTTCTTGCCCCCTTTTTCTCTTTCTGCCTTCCTACCCATCCTTCCAGCCATCCTTTCCATCCTTTTTGCCCTTCTTCTCTTCCTTCATGCCATCTTCCTTTTATCTACTTCCTTTTTACTTTCATTCTTTCTCATCCTGTCATTCCTTTTTGCCCTCCTTCCCTTTTTTTTAGTTATCATCGTTTCTTGTGCGTCCTAAATGTGTCCTCCTTCCTTTTCTTTTCATTCCTCTTCTTCCCAGCCTTCTTTTATTCTTGTCCATCTTCGTTATCCTATTTCTTTCCAGTTCTTCTTCCCTTACCTTCATTCTTATCCTTCTTCCCTCGTTGTCCTTCCTCTCCACTTTCTATTTCTTTCAGTCTACCTTCCCATCATTTTATTCTTCTTGTAATTTCTTTTCCCATCGTCCCTTCTTTCTTCTCTTTTCCTCCTTCGTCTCCATTATTGTCCCACTTCCTCTCCCCTCTCCCTTTTCCCTCCTCTCCTCCTTCCCTCTCTTCTGCCATTCTCTCCTTTCCTGCCGTCTCTGTGGTTTCCGTATTTGTTTTCCCTGTGGCTGACGACCACTTGCCTGCCTCATCTCCGCCCCTCTTGCTCCTTCATTAATTTGACACATCATTTCCTCTTCAGCCTTACTACTCCTCTTTGCCTGCATTTCCTTTCTTAGGTAGGCGTTTATCCTTCTCTCGTTTAGCTACTCATCCTAGTTTTTACCCTTTATTTCATATCTCATTCTTTATTTATCATCTTTAGTTATATGATACCGTCTTTTCATGATATCCATTGTCGTTCTTACATATTCCTCCCCTTCTCTTCCGTGTTAGTCTATTCATGTCCCTTCGCCTCCTTTCCCCTTTTTCTTCCTTTCTCTTTGCTTCCTCCTTTTTCTTCGTTGTCTTCTTTCTCGTTCTTTTCCTTCTCTTGCTCCTGCTTACCTTTCCGCAAAATTCCCCTTCCTCCTCTTTCCCTTCCCTCCCTCCCAGCCATCCCACTCATCTTAATTTGATTCTCTCTGGCCATTTAATCCTGTTCCTTCTCTTCTCTTGTCCCCTTCTGATTCTCTCTCTCTCTCTCTCTCTCTCTCTCTCTCTCTCTCTCTCTCTCTCTCTCTCTCTCTCTCTCTCTCTCTCTCTCTCTCTCTCTCTCTCTCTGTGCGTGTGTGTGTGTGTGTGTGTGTGTGTGTGTGTGTGTGTTCCCTTTCTCATCTATAACCTGCTCCTCATTGTCATTTCCATTTCCTTTCTTCCGTCGCTTCCTTCTCCTCATCCTTTCTCCTCCCTTTTCTCTCATCTTCCTCATCTCTTCTTTCCTCACTTATCACCATTTCCTTTACTTCTTTCCCTTCCTTTCCCGTCACTTTTCTTTCCCTTTCTTGTCCCTCCTTTCCTCGTCCTCTCTCGTCCCACTTCGTCTCCATTCCTATGCTACTCTCCTCTTCTCATCTCTTCTCTTCTCCCTTCACCTCTTATTTCCCCTGTCTTGTCCCTCAATCCTTTCTCGCCTCTCCCTTCCCATCAGTTCCCTTTCATCTCTTTATCTCTCCTTCGATTTTGTTTCTCTCCCTCCTTTATCATCTCGCGTCCCCTATTTTTCTCTCCTCTCTCATCTCATCTCTTTCCCTTCTCTTCTCTTCAGCCTTTTTCGCCTGTTTCCCTCGCTCTCCCCTCCCTCATCTGACACTCATACAACGTTCCCTCTCCTCATAGTAGTATTTTTTTGCATTTTTTTATTTTTCTGCCCAGCTACCTGATCTCTTATTTGTTATTTCTGATCTTCCTTCTGCCGCTTTATTCAATTCTCCTAAGCCCCTTTTTGTCCTAATTAATCTTTCTCAACTGCCATCTTTCCCTAACCAAGACTCTTAAGGCTTCCTCTTGTCATAGTCAGTACTCCACAAGCCCCCACTCGTGCCCTGCTTAGTCCTCTTTTGGCTTCCTTCTAAGACCCCTTGACCCTTTAGAGGACAAGGCATCACTTAGGTATGTTATTCTGTGGATTATTTTATTCTCCTGAGGTACATTCTTGCCCTCTAACCTTTTCAACCTTCTGCCTTACTCATTCCTCCTCCGGCCTCTTTCTTGCCCAGATTAATTCTCTTCACCATTCTCCTCAGGAGCCCTTCTAGTCATACTCAGTCCCTCTCAGTACTTTCTCGCCCCGCCTTTGGCCCAATGCAGTCCTCCACTCAGTGTCCTAGATCGTCCTTGTTCCTTCAATAATCCTTTCCTTGCCACCGTGACGCCTTTCCAAACCGACCATTTATCCCATGGCTCATCCATCTAGAACCTTTCCTCGTTCCTTTACATCTTTTGCTGTACGCCTGATCCAAGAGTTGGCCCGTTTAAACAGCCACAATAACACCCCCAAGATTCTACTTACAGTTCATCAACACTCCTTCTCCCAGCCACTCCAGTCTGTCCATCCTCATGTTCTCTTTACTTATCCTTCCACTTACCCTTTTTAGTCCCTTTCCTTCAATGATTCGTTAATCCGTCGTCTCTAGCCTGAATTTTCCTCCTCCTCCAGCATTTCTCTCTACCCTTCTTGAACTTCTTTCCATTGGAATTCTCACTTTCACCATATTCCCGGACTTACTGCAGTCCTCTTCCTACCTCACAGGAACTTTCTTTATTAATCCCTTGCGTGTACTTAGACCCTATCGTCTCCACCTCTGAATTTTTCCCTGCCACTCCACTCCACACGTACTCCTCCACTGTACGAGTATTCTTTCACTTACGGTACCTGCTTCAGCCCCTCTATTACCTATCCACTTCTTTCCACCTTTTGCCTTACTGTGTCGTTCTTCCTAGTTCTCAAGCCTGCATGTCGACCTTTCATCTTCACCTGCAACCTACTCCCGCCACTGTCCTCTCATAGCTTCTCATCGACTTGTACACCTTAATTTTTCCAGTTCACGTACATGCTTCATTCCTCCTCCTGTTTCACTGGGTCATTCTCCTGCGATTTTTAACCTGCAAGTAGACCCCTTTATTCCCGCTTTTACCTTCCCCCTGCCACACCTGTTCACGTAATTACATGTACTCCTTCAATTTATCATTGCTCATCCCTGCGTCATTCTTCCTCTCTCTATAGTGGGTCATTCTTCCGTGGTCTCTACTTAAATTTAGACCTCTTTATCGTCGCCTAAAACCTCTCCCGACCCTCCTTGAGCCCCTTTCGATCCTCTGCACCAAAGAATACAAGTTTGAACAGCCCCAGCGAATCGATTTTTCGCAGTGGGAGGATTTACGCGTGGAAATACTGTCATCGCGGGGCCCAATGCAATCACCGTTTCCTGCGCATGTCATTTGCCGATCGAAATTACCCGTCATTATCCAAGTCGTAAAGAGGGAGAGGGAGAGAGAGAGAGAGAGAGAGAAAATAAAAAAAGGAAAATGGGGAGGGAAAAGGACCGTGTAACCCCGGAACCCCCCAATTTTTTCCTGTATAATTCTACCTTTGGGTTCGTGTACTGATGTTTGGTTTTGTGACAGGAGAGGGACGTCGATTATTGAATTTGTCATGATGGAAATGCAATAAATGCTGTTGTTTACCTGGACGAGGGTGGCCCTGGCTGGTGTGTGTGTGTGTGTGTGTGTGTGTGTGTGTGTGTGTGTGTGTGTGTGTGTGTGTGTGTGTGTGTGTGTGTAAGAAGGATTTGTGTGTGGAGGTGTGTCTGCTATATTTATACCTGTCAGAGTTTTTCCGAGTGCAGAATAAAATCACTGGTTGCGATCGTGATTAAAGTTGAATTGAGTTCATTTTCTGTGAGAAGATTACATTGGCCGTTGTTAGATTTGGTTACAATTAAGACTCTTTATGACCATTCTTTTTTTTAACTAAAGTGCCGCTTTGGGGAAATACTGTTACTTAAATACTGTTACTTGCAGCTCTTCTCTCTCTCTCTCTCTCTCTCTCTCTCTCTCTCTCTCTCTATCTATCTATCTATCTATCTATCTATCTATCTATCTATCTATCTTTTTTGCATGTATACTGCAGTTTCTTAAAATGTATGATGACTGACTGATTATTCGTGGTTTGGCTAATGGGTCTGCGTTTTTATTCTACATTTTACTATTTTCACACACTTTGTTACACCGGCACGTCACATGCAGTGACTGAGTTACAGACATTAGTGCTACGAGCATGCAAGAACTTCCAGTTCTCTAGTCTTATCAAACCCCGGACGTATTCTATTATGATCTGGGTAACACCAGACTTAGGAAAGATGTTCTCGTGTTGAAGAACTCAGAAGCAGCCTCACTAAAAACCATCTTAGAAGCTAGAATACTGTAGATAACTGAAATCTCAAAAATCAGAAGGAACGTCCATGAATCCATGCAATGAATATACAATTTATTGGAATTTTCCAGAGTATTGTGTCTGATACCACTCACTTTTACTCAGCTTAGGGAAACTCTCACGGCATAAAATGACAATCAAGTCTGCTGAACACCGTTAGAGAGATTGTTGCTACGTGCCAAAAGCGGTGTTATGTGAAGGTGTTTGGCACATTGGACTGCTTGGTGTCCGGAACCGAGTTGTCAAGTCTATGCCTGGAGTCACACACACACACACACACACACACACACACACACGTAGGCTATGCTAGAGTGGGAGAAGGTTTGCAGAGCGAGGCGTGGAGAGACGGCGTTGTAGCCTGGAGGGTGTGGCTAGTTTGGGTACATGAGGGATGTGCTGACCATTCACTGGGGATGTACTGTAATGTACCTCATCTCGTTTTACCAAAAATCATGTATCCCGTATCTGGTATAACCCTTCGTGGTAGCCGTATGTGCTTTACTAATAAAAAGTATACTTATGGTGCCTAAAGGTGTTCTTATGAGAATTTCTCATTATATGTTGCAATACCAAAATTGGAATTCAGACTGTTGATCTACATTTTATAATTTCCCCTATCTAAACTCTCTCTTAAGGGAATTACTTGCTGACTGAGCATTTAGTATAAATTTAGAATAGTTTTCAGCGTCAAGTGTGTTAGTTTATAAACACACACACACACACACACACACACACACACACACACACACACACACACACACACACACACACACACACACACACACACATATATAGATAGATAGATAGATAGATATTTGCAAGGAAGAAGTAACCAAAGACCAGACAGACCTGTGTTTCACCTTCGCCCATTTTCCAAGGGATATAATTTTCATGGCCTCATTCGTACCATGGACCTGTTCACACCATGGACCTAATGCACCCACCCACTCACCCACACTCACTCGCCCTACCAACAATCCGGCCCACCTGTACACCCACCCACACTGCCCCACCCACCCACCTAGTGCATTAAGTGTTATCGATTTTTACACTTTATACTATATATATATATATATATATATATATATATATATATATATATATATATATATATATATATATATATATGAATGAGCCTCTGTGGTACAGTGGTAGAGTGTGCGTTTCGCACGCTGGTGAGCACGGATTCGTCTCCCGCCAGAGTTGTAAAAACTTTGGGAAGCGTTCACCAAGCTACTTTGGCGGACACAAGGGGTGCTGTGGTTGAACCAGTGTCGCATACTAGTATGCTTGTACCCAATCGGCTTAAGGCGGGCCGATTACACTTGGTTCACTACAGTCACACTCACAAGCACTTCTCACCCTACATACAGTCTCTACCAGACAACCTAAGCCAATGGGTAGAGATACATCGGTTGTATCGTCCCCACTTCAGTAGTAATAGGCCGGTCCTGCAGTGGACCTCAACGGCTGATGATTATATATATATATATATATATATATATATATATATATATATATATATATATATATATATATATATATATATATATATATATATATATAATATAAAATTAGCGTCGTTCCACATTCCCAGCTCCCATTTACTGTATGTGTCCAGTCCCAGGGAACATGCTATAGATTTATCGTAAGTGTACATTGTTACTGTTGGCTATGTTGACGGTGTTGATTAAAGTGTAGATAATTAACGTGATGTTGGTGATGGATATTGAGTTAACTCAGTAAATTGATGCCATGCTTTCTCTCGGACTCAAACCGGGGATCGTCTTCATAAACTTTATTGAGCTTAAAGTTGTGAATAAAGTCGCTTGTTGATGCTTTGATTTCACACACATAATTGCCCAAACACCTCGCAACCAATCTAGAGTTAATAATTAGAATTACCCCCCCCCCTTCCAAATTCTTGATAATGTATAAAGTAACTTTTCAGAGACTATTTCATCGGAAGAATTTGCTGAGATTTGTTGTTAATACTGGCTCAGGTCAGGTTAGTCCCTTGAATTCGTTGACGTCTTCTTTATTTGGGTCGTGCTACCTCCAAACGATTTTGTATAGCTTAGGAAACGCCTCTCGTATAGAAGAGGGTGGTGAAGGCTGTATCGAAGGCCCCGCAGTTCAAAAAGTCTCTCCTAAGCTGAAAAACGTCAGGAAGTAGTAAGAAAAAATATACAAAACATGCCATGATAGAGAAGTAGTCAATACCTTTTTACGATGCCATATTCAAATTTTACTTGTCCGTGTTCTAAACTGCTACAGTCAGCTTTTGAGAACATTTCTAAAAGAGGGGTTAGATAAAGCCTTCACTGACCCGTTTAGTGCAAGAAATCTTTCTTTAGTTGTACATAGCCATCTGGAAAGGCAACATTAAATTGCAAAAAGTAGGCACCGTACTGAAGTGGTAAATGGGTGATGAATGTTTCACCTCATCGAGCAATCTGTGACTCGCATGTGTCGCCACAACTGCATCCACTCCCGCCGGAATTCTGAGAACCTCCTGGATGTTGCGTGCGGAAGGTGTTGCGTGAGCAAGATATTGCGTGAGGACCATGTGTGCTTGTGTGTATGTGAGTGTGTGTTTCGGGGAGGAGGGGACGTGTACTCCTAGGAGCCTCGTGGATAAGGTATTTGGGTCCATCTCGACGGGGTCAAGGGAGGATATCTTGAGGTAGGTTGGAAAGGGAGAAGGAAAATGGAGGCGAAGGGGAAGTGGAGGGAAGGGGAGAGGAATAGTGGATGGAAAACGGAAAGCGGATAGGAAGGAAGGGATGGAAGGACTATGCTAGGATGGGAAACAAGGGAGGATTTATTGTGTTGTGGAGGAAATACGGGAGAAAAAGCAAAGAAAGATTACGCTGTGAAGGATGGAGGAGAACAAAGGGATGATGGGGAGGTACAAGAGGAACCGTGAGATGAAAGTACATTGAGATAAATAATGGAAGAGTGTGCAAAGATAGAGGGAGGGAGGCCATCTTTGGGTAGGCAGAGGAAGGGGAGGGGGAAGGTATTTGGGATGAGGGGAGAGAAGGAAAGAAGGACTGTGCTGTGATAGAATTAGTGGAGAGAAAGAATAAAATAAAGGTATATGAGAAAGGAATGTACGGAAGAAAGCCAAAAAAGGAAAATGCAGTACACCGGGTGGTCCCTACTAGGCAACTCTAGGTAAATTTATGACTAGACTGCGCGAAGAATGAAAATATTAAAGAAGCCACGCCCCGACCCAAAAGACCCTCATACAGAAACTAGCAGGGAAAAGCGAGGAGGAACATCATGAAGTATAGAACAACCATGGGAATGGGAATATCAAAGGCAAGGAGAAAATGAAAACATAGTAAAAGTATTAAACGTACTATACTTACTATCTCTGCCATGAATGTTTTAGTGGATGAGTTTTATGCCCATGCCAGTACCCATTTGTGTCTCGAAAAGGAAATATACTAACGAATGTAAGTCAGAGATGGGGAAATGCAATGAATGACAATATGCTGTGACACAGAAAGGAGAGTAAGAGAAAGCCTTGAGAGAGAGAGAGAGAGAGAGAGAGAGAGAGAGAGAGAGAGAGAGAGAAAACAAAGGTTAAAGAAGATCTGAGAGAGCTTGCAAAGACGAGGGCAATGTTGAAATTAACAAGCAGCGGAGAGTAGGACTGAAGGAGTCGTTGAGAAGAGTAGAGACTTGGAGATATCAAGTTGTCGATAAAATTGTGTGAGCAGCGTTGTAAGAAAGAAAATAAATGAGAAAAAAGACTAAGTGAGGGAGAGAACCTGTGAGAGAAGAGGGTAGGGAAGAGTCAGAGAGAAATCAAGGCAAGGAGGGGAATGTGAGAAATTGAAGTCAACAGGTGGTGGTGGTATTGGGGAACCACACTTCGCTCTACTTCTTCCCACCTCTCTCTCTTTCCTGCAGTATTGGTCATTTGTAATTATTTGAGCAGTTTTATTTGTTTTGTATGTATTTATTATCCTTTTTATTATTGTTGTTTACTACTTTTTACATGTTAAAAGTAGGTGGTGGTGACCTTCATCCACTCACTTGATGTAATACTGCCTGCTTCTTCTACACTGAGTGACAAGCCTAATGATTTCCTGCAACCCAGAAAACCATTCACAGCCCTGGGTGGTAACTGTATATCTAAATAACGTGCTGATGTGTAGCCTGCTATGATGTTCCTGTTAACTGGGTGGAGAAATGCAATTGCGGCGTCCATCTAGGAAGAAACCCTTCTCACTTTGCCCCTTGCCTAGGTGTGGAGAGGTGCTGTTCACAGGAAGGGAACATTGGTTTGCTGCACGGGACAACTCTGCAGGGGTGGTTGCTTGTCTGGAATTGATGGGTTTGAGCATGGCTAGACAGACTGTGGTTACTCTGCTGCCGCTGCTGCGATAAAAATGTTCCTTTCTATTTCTTTTCTCATTTTGGTATTGAAGCAAATACTTTAATTTCCATGAGATGCTCCAGTATGCTAGAGTGAGAGGGGGAAAAAAAAAGTATTCTTACTGCTCGATGTTACAATGTCCTGTGTGTGTGTGGGTCTGTTACACGTTAATTTAACTTGCATGAGAAAATCGTGACCAAGTTTTTCTCAACTTTAATCCAAGTAGGAACAGGGTAGCTCACAAGTCTGTCCAGAATCAATATCGATAATCAGGTTTGCCTGACTGTGTCCCGCCGGAGGTTGGCGTCAGACCCCTTGACCTCGTGTGCGCCCCGGTCTTTTTTTTTTTTTTTTTTTTGAGGCCTAGGAGCACATCTTCCTTACCAGATGTTTCCGCATATTGCATGTTACAATTCTCGTATATGATTCTTTGCACACAGGGGCGGTAAGAAAAAGATTTAAAAGGCATAAATAACGAATAAATCTTTAAGGAAGAGGTGTTTGAGAGTTTCCTTGTGGTACGAGAATACAGTACAGTCCCTGATGTCACAGTGTCCTGTAGCGACGTACCCAGAACATGAAACTTGTGAAGCGAAACTGAGAGTAGATTAAAATTTGATGATAGTTGATATCGCTGTAAGTGTTCTATCCGATAAGGAGAGTGTTTCCACCCCTGTTTGTTTGTTTGTTTGTTAGTAGGATTACTCAAAAACTAAAAGATTTGGACATAATTTGGGGGGTAGATAGCTCATGTCCCTGAGAACAATCGATTAACTTTGGGGGCTGATCCGGATCGTAAGAGTCTGGATCCGGAATGCATTTTTTGTGAATCCCTGATCAGTTATGAGAAAACCTAACCCATTATGAAGAGTGGTTTGGAAATTAATTTTCCTCGTCGGAGAGATGCGCTCCATCGAGTGCCCCTTTAGTTAAGAGTGTCTTATACATGGCGATTCACAACCCTGAGACCTCAGAATAACCTAGTGGTTTCCAACCTTTTCTAATTCTCGCCCCGCCTCACTGAATGACACGTTCCCTGCCCCCCCCTTCCTCAAATACTGTATTTTATTGGCATAGTTGGCACATGTCAAGAAATATCATAGATTCTTAATCTTTGAAATTGTTTATACTGTATTTTCAGATAACTAGATTTCTTATTCATATCTGAAATATTTTCTCCATATTTAGAAATTACTGAATTCCATCATAATTCATAGTTTTCAAATATAATTACCATCTTTATCAAGCCTTCGCGCCCCCCCCCCCAGGCAGCCTTTCCTGCCCCCCTAGGGGGGCGCGGCCCACAGGTTGGAAACCACTGGAATAATCCCAGTATATCCTTCATTAATGCACGGATGTCAATGAAATTCCACATACCTAAACTTCATTCTATGCCAGCCATTTACTGCATTTGAGAAACTCTCCAACCTATGATCTTAATAAGCCATATGCAGGAAATGAAATACTGCTCTCCCATCAGCACAGACCTGAGTGGGCGTCAGATGGCCAACTGCTTTGATCCAGTTCTCATGCCATACTCGATAACTAACTGTGTATTTTTATTTCTCCCGATTTATCTAAGAATTCTCTTCATGGCTGTCGAGACATCATATGGGGTAAAAAAAACACTTAAAAACAAGCCTCTCGCACTTGAATATTGGGAAGAAAACATACATTCCAATGGATTAATTGCACTGAAAATTTGGCAGTTTGGGTCACGGAATCAATTGTCTGTACACGCAGAGGAACACCACATTCAAAATTTATGTTACTGTGGATTAATTGTAATGAATGAAAGAAACTGAGTACCAAAGTTAACGTAAATCAGTTCATTTATAACCAGAGTATGAAATTAATCTGGGACCTCAGATTATTAAATTAGCCTATATTAATATGACAATAACACGGCATGCATAAGGTAAAACAGAGCAGGGCATAGAAGTGTTACGGAGGAAGGCCTGGAAACATGTGTCAGTTGGTAAGAATCTTTCTTACGCATTCCATGTCAGAGGGATTGGTATATACTTTCCTATGGTTCAATAGCTGGCGATATTGCCACTGTTCTTCCCCTACGTTATTACCAGAAGTTTTCCTCAGGGTTCTGTCCCTTGCTTAACCTCTCGAATCATTTTGTTATTTCCAGGCGATTTTATACAGCTTACCAGACTTTAAGAGATGGGGGATTAGATGCAGTCTTCGTTATCACCTTTAGTGTGAGAGATGTTTCCAGAATTAAATAACATCGTCTGGTGATACCAAGAATTTAAAAATAAAAAAAAACAATGTCGGCAGTTTTAAAGGATCAAATTTCTTTCCATTGTTAGTGATATTTTGAGCCGTGCCTCTCGTCTCATCGGCTCGTTGGTACGAATCCACCCTTTACTTTTCCATTTACTCCTTCCAGCGTCTATCACAAGTCAGTGTAATCTCTTGCATTGAGGGTATGGGACACCCAACGTCTGATTCTGATCCATTAACCTAATTAGGGCTAAAAAAAAAAAGAAAAAAAATCCATGTTGTTTTTACAGTAGTAACTTTGAAACTCTATATCTCAACACCATTACTTGCTACAGTATTCCACGAGATTACTACTCTAGAGTGGCCTGAAGTGGTAAACAACGAAAGTCTACTCCATTTCTTAAAATTTTTGACGTCTCTTTTTCTCGAGATATTTCTCGGAGATCACGTAACTTCTCGTTAATCCAGCTTTGCAGAGGCAGGGTGTGGTAAACCCTACTTAGTGCATGCCTTTCATTTTCGTCTTTGCATAGTTGCTGATTATTGCAAAGGGCCAGTAGTTGCCTTCGTGCGGGGAACAGCTCTTGCGTGTGTGTAGGGAATGGGTGGAGTTCACCTCATATTACTCTTTTAAACAGATTGATATCAAAGCCTTTTTTTTTTTCATCTATACTCCTCCCATCACCAACTTTCAGCAGTCATTCCGTGTTCCTGGTAATATTGCATCAGTTTTCCTTTACCATGTCCACTACTCTGGAGATTTTTTTTTTTTTTTTTTGTTAAACCTTGCTACCATGACTCCTTTATTATTATTTTTTTTTAATGCAGGGAAGAAGGAACCAAAGGCTAGAAGCCCGCAGAGTTGTGTCCTAGAAGAGAGAGAGAGAGAGAGAGAGAGAGAGAGAGAGAGAGAGAGAGAGAGGTTCATTTCGATATGCCAGGACACATGCGTTTAAAAACTGGAGGTCACAGAGCGAACAAGAGACTGAGGAAGACTGTTCCAGAAATGACCTGTTGCATGCATACATGACTGAGATAATCAGTAAACTCCTTCATGAGAAAGCTGGATAGAAAAGAAGTGAGCGTGTGCTGACAGATGGGTGCTACGCGCCTTCTGTGATGGAGAACCGGTGCAAGCAGACGGTGTAGAAGATCAGTGACCACTGAAGTAGCGAGAGTAAAGAGATAAAGATGCAACAGTGCGGCGAGACAGGTTAAAGGGAGTCGATAAAAAGAGGGAAGTTGATGAGACGAGAAGCCTTTGACTCCAACCTGTTTAAAAGAGCCGTGTGGTGGGAGCCCTCCCCCCCCCCCACACACACACATTTGAGACCTCGCATGCAGCACCCGTCTGGCTACGTAGCCTCACACCTTCTCAGTCCAACCTTCCAACACAAAAGCTAAAAAATTAGCCAGCGTTCTCAGTCTTCTCATTTATACAACTAGTCAGTTTGAGAAGGGTCTCCCTCAGTCTCTCTCTCCTGTATTCGATATCTTATCTTTCAAATGCTGTTTACAATATCTTGGGATCTTCAGCTGAACGGACACTGAGTCTGGCTCTCTTGTCTGACTTGCCCATGAAAGGATGATGTGCACAGGCCCCTCTCTCTCTCTCTCTCTCTCTCTCTCTCTCTCTCTCTCTCTCTCTCTCTCTCTCTCTCTCTCTCTCTCTCTCATAAAAATGCAAGGTCTGTGGCCGGTAAAGTAACCTGAATCCATGCCTGCTGGCTTCTTGGACCTGCTAAACTGATAGATCCTTGTTACTTCCATGAATACCAGTAAGTGCTGCTGGTAAATCTGAACAACATTTGAAGTGAAAAGTAGACAGTGGGTTCTTCATTGACCCCAGCTCTCCCTCATGCCCGTTCCACCCCCTGCCAGACAGTCAGCCAGCACCATTTTCAGCCAGACACACTTCCTGGATATGGGTTAATTATAATTCATTTTGCATATGAAAACTATTGTATACCCAAGTAATAGCCTATACAGGTTGCGGTCTCTTATAGCCATGCTTTCTGCCTCTTAGACTCAAAACAAAAGAGGAAAGAGAAAATTTCACAATAGTTTTACCTGCGTTATTAAGCATATCTAAGGATTTTCCAAAAAACAACCTGCCATTTTAAAATAATGAATAAAGAAGGAAAGAAAGCTTACGGAAAATCGTGCTTTTCAATGATAAAGCAAACAAAATAGTCAGATTCAGCATACTTTCTTTACGACATGCCTGAGCACATTGAGCTTAAAAGGCTAAAGGGTGAAAGAAGGAGTGAAGAAGACTCCCTGCGTTGACCAGATGTGTGCGTTAAGAGAGAGAGAGAGAGAGAGAGAGAAAGAATATGGGTAAACGGGTGCTGCGTGAACGCTTTAAAAGTTACGCCCGACATGTGATTTGGAACAACAGCGTCCAATGTAATAGCGACTGTGAATAGAGAATGATGCAGTATAGTGAGGGATATAACATGGTGGAAAATGGCGACAAATGAAAGTAAGAAGAACTGCGTTGAGGTAATTGAGTAGAGCTGTAGACAGATTATGTAGCTACTGCCATTTGTTGTCTCAGTTTTGCTGAACATTCTGAGCTGAGAGTGGGGAAGTGAATGATAGAATCATCAGTTTATGAGTGGACAGGACTTGACGGACAAGTGAGATAATAACTGATTATCAATAACAGCAAGAAAGTTGGCTAATGATTGTAAGCAAAGTAGAGCAGAAGCAATATCAGACCCTCAGTAACAGCAGTTATGAGGACTGTAGCGGAAAAGCGACTGTCTACAACAATAGCTAAAGAACGACCAGAGAAGAAACTTGAGATGAAAGCGTGGATGGAGGAATATAAACCGTAGGATAGCAGTTTAGAAATTGATAACTGATGATCACACACACACACACACACACACACACACACACACACACACACACACACACACACACACACAGTTTTGGTGGGTCGGAGGGAGTGGGTGTGGGGAAGAGGGAGGAAACAGTAGCCTGGCTTCATCCTTTACTTATTCCTGAGAGCCTGGAACCCGGGCCACTTCTGCCAACCTGCTGCTGTTGTCAGCCTCGAGCTTTTGCCAACCTTCTCTTCTGACGGTTTTCCTTTCTTGTCAACCTTCCTCTCTCGCCAACATTCCCCTGTTGCCAACCTTTTCTTGTTTGCCAGTCTTTCCATTTTGCCAGCCTTCCCTTCTTGCCACCCTTCCCTTCTTGCCACCCTTCCCTTCTTGCCACCCTTCCCTTCTTGCCACC
This sequence comes from Coenobita brevimanus, assembly GCF_032717465.1. Taxonomy (NCBI): domain Eukaryota; kingdom Metazoa; phylum Arthropoda; class Malacostraca; order Decapoda; family Coenobitidae; genus Coenobita; species Coenobita brevimanus. Next base: position 3,632,101 of record NC_137033.1, on the reverse strand, counting down.
CTTCCCTTCTTGCCACCCATCCCTTCTTGCGCAGCCTTCCTTCCTTGCCAACCTTCCCCTATTCCCAGCCATCCTATCTTGCCAACTTTCTCCTCCTGCCAACCTTTTCTTCGTGCTAACCTCCCCTTTTTACCAACCTGCCTTTTATGTCACCCTTCCCCTCTTACCAACCTTCCCTCTTGCTAACCTCTCCTTTCTGTTACCTTCTTTTGTGACCCTGACGAGGAGCCTACACTTGGTGACGCTGTGAGCCCTAGGTGCACAGCGTCACTACGTGTTCACCCGGGAGCCAAACCTCTTATTTTCCTGCCCTTCTCCTTGGGAAGGACCCTGGTCCTACTCTGTTGAGGCACTCTCTGCCACAAGGTGATGCCGGATCCCTACACGGTGTATGTACAGTATTGCACCTGTAGGACAGCCCCACAGAAGCAATGTCTTATCTGTTGTTGACGTGTCAGCTCGGCCATACAGACTGGGGTTAAGCAACAACAACATCAATAACAACCTTCTTTTATTCCATACCCTTATCCAACTTTTCATCACTTTACGTGCATGCATTGCTGGTAACCACTCGTTCTTGAAATCCATATCCTATTTTCAACACCCTCACCACACCTATTGTCCACCCAATACTGTTACCAACATTACACAAGCACCCACTGTGTACATCACCATTACGCCTTCACCACTACAACACCACCAACCTTACAGCATTGTACCACCAACAACCCTACACCACAACACCACCAACAACCTCGCACCACAACACCAACAACAGTAAAATCACAACACCACCAACATCCTTGCATCACAACACCACCAACAACCTTGCATCACAACACCGCCAACAACCTTGCACCACAACACCACCAACAACCTTGCACCACAACACCACCAACAACCTTGCATCACAACACCGCCAACAACCTTGCACCATAACACCAACAACAACCTTGCACCACAACACCGCCAACAACCTTGCATCACAACACCGCCAACAACCTTGCACCATAACACCACCAACAACCTTGCACCATAACACCAACAACAACCTTGCACCATAACACCAACAACAACCTTGCACCATAACACCAACAACAACCTTGCACCATAACACCAACAACAACCTTGCACCATAACACCAACAACAACCTGGCACCACTTCACCATCACAACCCTACACATCTAGCAGTCTTACACCTTTACGCCACCGTCAGTCCTACACCACAACACCACCACAAGCCCTACACCACTACACCTTCACCAGCCCTACACCCATAGTAAAACTACAACACTACACCTCCACCAAAACTACACCGCAGTACTTCCACCATTATGACACCACACCACCCCCACAACCCTCCAGTACTACACCACCACCATAACTCCACCACTCCTCTGTCACCATCCCTGCATCAGTACAACACCACCAACCCTACACCACCAACTATCCAATACTGCTTCACCACAACTGTCCCTGTACAACTAAACCATCACCATTCCTACACCACCACCAGCCGCATACAACTACAGCACCACCATCCCTACACTACTACTTTACCACCAACCCCACACCATTACACCACCACAAACCCCACACAACTGCACATTAACTCTGCAGCACTACACCACTACCAACCCAATACCACTACACCACCATCAACCCCACATCACTACATCACCACCAGCGAAACACCACGACCAACCCCAAACAACTACACCACCACCAACCCCACACCATTATACCACTACACCACCACCAACCCCACACCATTATACCACTACCAGTTACACTTGCAACTTCATACCAACCGCACACCATCAACACGTCACTCCCAACCCTATGCTATTCCCATTTCTACTTACTAACTCTACATACCGACCCTGTATCACAAATACCAGGTATACTTGCTAACCTGCACATCCAAACCTCACACCAGCACTGCCAACCCCGCGGTATTGCCAACCCCTCGTGCATTAACCAGATTGCACGGTGGGCCAGAAGATATTGTGGAGCGTGTGTTATTGTTGCCAACCCTGGGTGTGTATTTTTTAGCCTCCCCACCCTCCCTCCGTCTGCTCCACCTTCCCTCCACTTCCCCTCCCTCCATTCCGACACTCTGGTCCATCCCTCTGTGCCAGACCACTTCCATTCCATTCTTTTTTATGCTCTTTTCTTCTCGATTCATACCGTTTTTTTTTTCTTTTTTGGTTTCCTTTTCTTTTTATTTGCTTATTCCGTTCTCTGATCTTATTTCCTTACTTTTTATAATCCTCCTCCACTTCCCTTCCCGCCACTGCAGCACTCTGGTCCATCTCTTTACACTAGACCACTTCCATTCCATTCTCTTATTTCTACAAACTTTTCTTCTTCTTTCAGGGATATATACTGTTTTCTTATCAGTTTCCCTTTTTTCTCTCCAACAAGTAAGGTATGTTTTCACCCATGTGTGCTTGTTTGTCTATTAGCAGGATTACTCAAAAACTACAAGGGGTATTTGGACCAAATTTGGTGGGTAGATAGCCCATGTCCCAGGGAACAGTCAGTTAACTTTTGTGACAGATCCGGATCGTATTACAGATTCTGGATCCGGAAAACACTTTTTGCGAAACCCTAATCAGAGATGAGATATCCTAACCCATTATGAAGAGTGGTTTAGAAATTACATTGCCTTTTTAGGAGAGATGCGTTCCACTGAGTGCCACACTAGTTTTTTCCTCGTTTTGTTTTTCGAATCCCCCTCCCTATCCCCTGATTTCTTCATTTTGCTCTATTCCTTTATACCAGACCACTTTCATTCCATTCATTTTTATCCTTTTCCTTAATTCTGAGCAATCTCTTCTAGTCGCGTTCCAAATTTCCCATTCTATTTCCTGTTTATCTTTGTCCTCTCCGACAAGGAGAATATGTTTTCCCCTGTTTGTCTTTTTGTTTGTTTGTTAGCATGATTACTCAAAAACTAAAAGAGATATTTGGACCAAATTTGGTGTGTAGATAGCCCATGTCCCAGGAAACTATCAGTTAACTTTTGGGACCGATCCGGACCGTATTACAGATTCTGGATCCGAAAAACACTTTTTGCGAAACCCTAATCAAAGATGAGAAAACCTAACAGATTATGAAGAGGGATTTGGAAATTACGATGCTCCTGCCAGAGAGATGCACTCCAGTGAGTGCCCCTCTAGTTTTTCTTTTTTTTTTTCTGTTTTTAATCATCAGAGCCCAGTCCTGTATCCATGCATTTACTTTATTTTCCCTTGCACACTTCATTCTCCTTGCAGTCGTAACCCTCGTGACTTTCTTCAGTGAACTTATCCTTACTGTTTCGTTCCACCCCTTTCTATTCTTCCCTTGTTGTTTACGTGTTCTCTTTCGTTTCTCCTCTCCACCTTCTCTTCTTCCTTTCCTCTTCATCATCTACTCTAGCTCAGTTATTTCACCCCCTTCCATTCTCCTTCATCATTCATCTGTCCCCCTCTCCTCTTTGTCTTCCCATACATCATCTTCATTTTCCTACATCTTTGTTTCCTCTCTTTTCCCTTTCTTTCCATCAACTTTTTTGCGTCCACTATCCCTTTCTCTCTTCTCCTTTCTTTTCCTTCCCTTTCTCTCAGTATTTCCTATCTCCTTCCCCATCCCATTTATTTCACTTCCCCTTTCTTTCCCTTCCTCCCTTTCTCACGTTTGTTGGCTAGATCCTGAGTAGACGAAGTTGATTCCCCAACAGATAACCACGTCTTGGGCTAATACACCTTCTCTTATTTGTACTTCCTATGTATCTCTTCCCTTTCCCTTCTCCCTCCCTCCCTCAGTTCCCAGTCACCTTTCCTCCTTTTTCTTTCCCGTCCTGTTTTTCTGTCCTTCACCTTCCATCCTCTCTCTCTCTCTCTCTCTCTCTCTCTCTCTCTCTCTCTCTCTCTCTCTCTCTCTCTCTCTCTCTCTCTCTCTCTCTCTCTCTCTATCTATCTATCTATCTATCTATCTTTTTTTCCTCATATGTTTCTTGACTTCTGCATCTTTTCCTCTCCCTTATATTTCTCTGACATTTTCCCTCCCTCTTTTTCCCCTTCCCTTTCCTGTTTCCTTTCTTTCTTTCTTTTCTTTTCCTTCTTTCATTGTTCTTTCTGTCTTTCTCCTCCTTCCTTTCTTCCATTTCTCTTTTCTCAACCTCCTTCTCTTTTCCCTTTCCTTTTTCTCTTATTTTCATTTTCTCCTCCCCAATTGCTTTGTTTCCCCTCCCCTTTTTCTCTGCTTCCCTTCCCACATTTCCCCCTCCCCCCTGCCCTCTACCACTATTGCCTCCAGCGGTAGACAGGCCACACAAATTTGCTCTTTTTCCCCACCCACACACTCAACCGAAGGAAAAAAATAATACTGAAAACTGCCAGATCATTCAAAGAAGGAAATAGGTTCTGCCTGGAATAATAATCTTTTCCTTCGATGATGTCCTCGTGTCGTAATATACCTAATCCTAGTCCCCGTGTCCTCCAATGTCCCAATCTCTCACCTGACCGATGAGGCGTAATGTCGCGTTATTCGGGTACATAATATCGCGTTATTCGGGTCTGTAATATCGCGTTATTCGAGTCCGTAATGTCTCGTTATGCCATCCATGCTCGTCCGATAACGTGCGCTTCTCGTGGCAATTCTCCTTCCCGCCCTCTCCGATTGTCGCAGCGGTGTCATTTCTGCGCAGTGGTTCGTGTGCTCGCGTATACGGTCGACATCGGTGGGGCAGATTGCTGCGTGATTGAGTTTTGGAAGGAACATGTATGTTGGCTTAGCTGCATCTGGCTTCCCTTTTGTGTGTGTGTGTTTTGGTTGCTTACATTCCTCGTCTATCCCCTTTTTCTTATTACCCATATTTTCTGCAGCCACTATATATGTCTTTAACTTGCTTTCCTTTATTTTTTTCATATGCTTTCCCATACGGTGCTTTTCTGACTTAGATCACTTTCTTTGCTTTCCTGTGGTACCCTAAACATAGCATCTTTTACCCCTTTCCACTATTTTTCCCCACCACCCTCAGTTTTCAGTTTTTTTCTTTCTTTCTTGTTATCTCCTCTCCTCTCCTCTGCGCTTTCAGTTGTGCCTTCATATTCCTTCCCGTCACCTCTCTTCCCTTCTATCCCCATGCCCTTTTCTGTCGCGTTTGTCCCTTTTTCTTCCTCTCCTGTCTTTCTTCCCTTTTTGCCATTCCACCTTGCCCATCTCTCCCTGTGTCCTCCCTCCCTCCCGTCCCTTTTTCCCTCCCGTTTCTCTCTCCCTTTGTCCCTCTCTCCTTCCTTCCCTCCCTCTCCCCGTCCCTTTCTCGGTCTCTTCCCTTTTCCCCCTCCGTTCCTCTTTCCTTTCCGTCTCTCCCCTAGCTTCCCTACGCGCCCCTTCGTGACATCATTATATTTTTATTGTACACTTCCTCGTGACTTGACATAAATTCCGCATTACCCCTGCCTTGCCCCAGCCTGTAACACAACTCTCTCTAATGGCCCCAGCTTGCCTTCCTTTCAGCATTCATAATTTTACCTCAAACTCCCAGCAAGATTGTCCTCCCATGTTCTGTTTTCAAAACTACATGTCTTCTTCCTCAGCCAGTTCCCTTCAGCCAATCCTCTTTAGCCTATTCTCTTTCTATCTGCCATTTCCAGCGTTCATAATTTTGCCTGATCCTTGCTACAGCATTATCGTACCTTGTTACGCATTCAAAACTGCACTCCTCCCTGATCACCCAAGTCTTCCTGCTAATTTCGTTCAGCCATTTCTCCTCAGCCAATTTCTTTCTCTTAGCCAGTTTTGCCTTATCTTCCTTATAACACTGCCATACCCTACGTTGTTATAAAAATGTATTCCATCCTTTTCAGTTAAGTCTCTCCATTCACATCCTTCAGCCAGTTCCTTTTTCTTTCGCTCATTTTGCTTGACCCTTCACACAGCATTGTTCTGTCCCGCTTGGTTCACTTGGTTCACTTCACTCAGTTCCCTCAATCAGCCCCTTCCGCTTCACACAGCTCCTTCAGCCAATTCTCTGCAGGTAGTTCTCTTCACCAGGTCCTTTTTCTTCAGTCAGTTTTGCCTAACATTCCCCACAACACTGTCCTGCCCTGGTCCGTTCTCAAAAATACAATGTTTCCTTTTCAAACATTATTGGTCAATTTGGCTGTCGCCTATATCACGTTCTGGAAATAGCCTTTGCCATCTGTCATCGCAAATATGGTGCTATTTGGAACAGCGTCCTTCGTTTCATAAATTTACTGACCCTTTCATCCTCATTTCTCCTCACCCTTATTTATACTCATCTTTCCTTCTTCCCACTCTAATTTCTACTTTTATTCATTCCTATTTTTCTCCATCACTTGGTTTCCGGTCATCGCTATTCTCTCGCCTGTTTCTGTCTTCTCTTTATCCTTCATTCTTTCTTTTTCACTCTTGTATTAAGATTCTTTATTTACTCTTCAGTACAAGCTCCAACATTCCGGGAAAAGTAGTCGTTGAAGCCCAAGCAGGAGGGTACATGGGAGCAGAGGAATACGTTGATGAATAAATGGGACACTCCATCTTTCCTCATCCTCTGCTTCCCCTGCAGAATCACACCTGTCTGCCTCTCTTACCCTGTCCTTCCCTCTTAGGCTATCTCCTACATCTGCTCCACACCCCTTACACCTGCTCCATACCCTTTACATATGCCCCTTATCCTTTACATCTGCCCTTCCCCGTACACCTGACCTTACATCTGTCTCTTGCCCCTTATACCTGCCCCATACCCCTTACATCTTCCCTTACCCCATACATCTGACCCTTACCCCTGTCCCATATCCCTTACACCTGCCCTTTATACTTTACACCTGCCCCTCACCCCTCATCCCTTACACCTGTCCCTTATTTCTTACAGCGACTCCTCACCCCTCTTCCTTACATCTATCCTTCACCCCTTACACCTGATCCTTACCCAGTACACCTGTCCTTCACATCTTACACCTGTCCCTTACCTCTTACACCTGTCCCTTACCTCTTACACCTTCCCCATACCTCTTACACCTGCCCCTCACCTCACCCCTTATGTCTGCTTCTCACCCCTTTCCTCAGTCTTTACATCTGCTCTTTACCCATTTAACCTGCCTCTTACACTTGCCCCTCACGCCTTACATCTATCCTCCCATCCCTTACACCGGATCCTCATTCATACCCCCTCGTATCTTACACTTTCTTCTCTTAACCCTTCGGGATTCGTTGTTTGGCATCATCTTCATACCTCATTATCAGTCGTCCATCAGTCTAGTTCCCTTATTAGCCCAGTCCTTCATTATCCAAGTCATTAGTCCAGTGTCTTGTCAGCGCATCTCATTAACGTAGTCCCTTATTATTCCAGCCCCTTATTATTCCTGTCCCTCAGTGGCCCAGTCTCTCATTATGAAGCTTCCATTAGCCTAGTCTCTCATTATCATAGTCAATAGTCCAGTCTCTCATTCAAACAGCTTCTTATTAGCCCAGCCCCTCCTTAACCTAGTCATTAGTCCAGTCCTTCATTAGAGAGTCTCATTAGTCTAATCTGCCATCGTATTATCTTTCCCCTCCCTCATTGATTCCCCCTCACCCCCGCACTAGCCCCCATCCCACCAGCTTCCCCTCCCTTCCTCCTCTTCATATGGCAACTCCTGGGGTGAGCGTCGAGCATCATTACCCACCGCATCACAACAGCAAAAGAAGCTTGACTCGGATCTGACTCCTCATATCGTCCTGCACCTACAGCTTCAATTCATCATCATCATCATCATCAGCAGCAGCAGCAGCATAACCGTTTCTCCCACCTAAGATAGGAAGCACGTTCTTTTAGTGATGTCAGTTCCCCTTTTCCTCTCTCCTGTTTCCTCACTTTTTTCTCCACTTCATGACTTCCCTTCCACTCCTTTCCTCACTCTTTTTCGTCTTCCATCATCTATTACCTTTGCCATGTTCCTCATCTCTCGCCACTTGTTCCTCACTCCGCTGTTCCTCACACCTTTTTTTGGTTTTTCCTTCGTCTTCCTTCTTCCACGTCCCTCTCCACATCCTCGGTCCCATCAGCTCCTGTGTAAAGGAACTAATAATAGAGTTGGTTCCATTTACAGTGCTTTTAACTCACCGTATATTTCTGTTACAGCCGCCACCGCCAAGCAGTACAGTGCAATGCGTTGGTCATAACCCAGCTGTCACAGTTGGCTCTAGAAAGAATGCATGCCTCAGAACAGTAGTCTTGTAAGCATCAGAGAATTCATAACATCTCTCCCGGAGCTATTTAGTTTGCGCATTGCACCATAACCTTTTCATATATAATTGATTTAATATTTAATGTTGTTTGCATCAACAGCGTACAAAAGAATATTGAGGTATGGTGAGCAGACTAAATGACTAAATCGTCAAGGAGTCAAGGATGAGGTGTTACGGAATCTCCAAATCCACTTAGAATATGAGCCACCAGCATTATTATTTACTCTAACAGTGCTACTATCATCACAGTCATCATTTTCATCATCACCACCATCATCATAATCATAACCTCTTTGCCACTATTATGAAAATGAGCAGGATGCAAAAACATAAGGAGGAAGACACAGACAGGAGAGAAACTCATCAGAGCAGCCAGAGTGATGGGCCATGTATACGTTCACGTAATGTTCAGGTCTTCGAAATTCTCATTACTGTCTCCCTCTGCAGTAGGCTACCTTTGTTTCTTCAGCTGTACATTACCTCTACAATCAGAACGACTGTCTTTACCACAGCTTTCTATAGCCAAATAATGCCTTCAGCTGCAGCCACAAGTACAACTTCCATTATCTCAGAGCCACCGCTACAACCAGCACCGCAGTCAGTAACACTCAACAACTACCACAGCCATAACCACCTCCACTACACAGCCACTACAAAAACTAAAACGGCAGTTAGTTTAGACCTTACCTTCCCCATATTGAGCTAATATGCACCTCAACTTGCTGCTGACATTAGACATACTTCATAATTAGTCACCTTATTCTTAGATCAATTAGTTTTTCATCATGACCTCTCATGGATTTTTCTTTAAACTTTGGGAGGCTTCCCAGAGGTAGGTGAAATCGTCAGGCGTTAGCCAGATTGAAGTTGAAAAATCGTCAAACGAGGTTTCAGTTAAACAAACTGCGAGACGGACTGAGGGAGAAGTATATCCCCATTCCCCCTTTGTTGGTGTAGGTAATAACCACATCACAGCCCTTGTCAACCCCTCAGCCACTACTTCGACTACTACCACCATTTCCACTAGACAGGGAGTATCAGAACCACAGCCATCGCCACCACACATCCCTTACAAGCACCACAAATACCACTGCAGACACCACACCACCACTGCATCACCCAACCCTCACCGTATACACACCATACAAGAAGCAGCCAGATGTCCATGTTCCGCCGTGCTGCCCCAACACACATCTTCCCCCCCCGTCCTCTTGCTGCGGGTTTCCATGTGCTGACTCGACTAATTTTACGCGCCATGACTCCTTCGTGGGAAAAGCAACTGGGAGCATTAGTGCCTCCATAAATAAACACAGGCTGTAGGACGTCGGGAGGGGGTTATGTAGTAGTTGTCTGGGGAAAAATGATACTGTAATGACACATAATAGCGAGGGGAGGGGAGGAGAGGGGAGATGGGGAAAGTTATTGTTTAGTTTTGAGAGAGAGAGAGAGAGAGAGAGAGAGAGACGCAAAAACAAGTACAGTAAATGAGGAAACGCAGAGACAAGAGAAAAACCGCAAGAACAATTGTGCGAGATTACGAGAACAAAACAGACAGTAAGAGCGATAAGGAACAGACAGAAAACATGATCACTGAAGGGAAAAGGACAAGCAGAATAAGAAATGAATTTAAAAACAAGTGTGAGAGAGAAAAGCAGGAACAGGTAAGAAAGACAGCAAGAATGACAGCAAGAATTAGTGAGTGACATATCCTTATTTACTGAACTTACTCTCGCAAGCTTTCAACCCCTTCAGTCTGATGACGTGTCTTTCAGGTTACCCTTTACCATGCCCGCACAGTTTTATTCAGGTTTGGAGAGATCTTCGAAGGGAAAAAGTCTGACATAGCCTTTATTTTCCCTTCACTACAAGAGGTGTGTCCCTGGCGAAATAAAATTGTCTGGAGTTGGAAAGAATAATCAAAACACGTCACCAATCTGATGGGGTTGATGCAAATGATAACCCAGCCCAAAATTTTTGAAGGTTTTATACCGTTTCATTACGTTGTCGTCTTTTACACTTCCCTCTCGTGCTCGGTCTTCCTCTCATTCTTTTCCACCCACCCACCCCAGAGTGTTTGACAGTGATGCGGGTGGGAGAAGAACGGGAGGGAGACAGAGTGTGGGATGAAGGGACAATGTGGGAGGGTATGTCAGGGAGGGGGCGTGTCGTGGGAAGAGGAATTGTTTGCTGAGTAGAGACAGAAGTACTTGAAGATCCTCTTGCCAAGGTGATCCCTCACAGGTTGCCACGACTAGCAATAGATACACACACAGGTAGACAGATAGATAGATTCATGGTGCCGTCAGACGAATTAGCGTAGCTTAGGACAGATTTCTCGAACTGGAGTTGCCATTTACACCCTTTATTTACCCCCACGAAAAGGGATCGCATGGAGGTTACAAGAACGAAACAGACAATGATGTTATTGTACTGAAAAGGTTAACAGGTTCAGTATGATGACGTCTTGTTTATATATTCTTGCCAATGCAAGATTGTCTTATTCAGCTTAGTTGGGACGTCGTGTAGTGAAGGTAATAATGAAAACTATACGTAAAACCTTCCACCAGTTTGAAAAGTCTCTCCTAAGCTGAATGGAAAGTTTGGAGGTAGATAATATAACGGCGTCATCGTTCTGTTGGAGCTGTCGGTAACCTCTTGAAGTAGATGACGTATTATTTATTGTTTATTTTTGTCATCCCAAGATTGTGTGTGTGTGTGTGTGTGTGTGTGTGTGTGTGTGTGTGTGTGTGTGTGTGTGTGTGTGTGTGTAGCCTTTATCGGCTCCGTCACAGTCAGATTAAACACATTCATTAAATCATATACTCTGGTGGAACAAGAATTAAATGAAAAGTACGTCCTCGAGCTGAAGGGCTTAAGAGCCTGTTTGTTTGTTTTTTGTTTGTTTTCCTGAAGGGCATTATTGCTGGCTGGTATATTCATTTATGAGACAGGTACAGCACCATAGATGACTGGATAGCGGCATTTTATTATGATGAGTTTGCTGTTTTGTTATTGCTCTCATCAAACGATTTTGTTAATCGTTTATATATTTATCTTCATATCAAAGGACATCTGCCACCTAATTAGGATGCTGACCATAGGGCAAAAGGAAACAGAAATGTCCCGACCGTCTTCGTGCATTCACATCTTCAAGGGAGAGCCTAGTGAATGGGACTGACAACCGCAGTATTTATACAGATATCTGTCTGTGAACGTTTAACTAAGTGCTTCAGTTTTGCATAAATATAATTGGAAGTGGGACGAGTACAGTAGGTACCGTAGATAATAATGGGCTAGCGGCTGTAGAAAGACAGCTTTGTACCATGATGTTTAATTTTAGTTCGTTCTTGCCACCTCCATACGTTTTTATTACACTCTGGAATCATATCTAGCAGTGAAGGGGTTAATGAAGGTTACATCTAACCTCTCCAGTGTGGAACAGTACCTTTAAACCAAAAAGAATTGTCTGATCGCAGCGAGAGTATAATGCTAAATGCGTTGTCTGGCTGATGAGATTAACTGTTGTCCCCACGAGACGATTTCTTAACCCTTTCGGTACGATGACATCTATATTTATTTTTAAAGTCGCTATCATCGGGTGATAGACACATCGTAATGAAGGGATTAGAGAAGTGGTCTCCACAGAGCTGAATAAAATCGTTTGGCGGTGGCAGGGAAAAAAAAAGATCGTATTGGAGGTGTAAACATGGTAAGGTCTCATCAGACAGGAATGGCTCGAAGCAGTCCCCAGTAACCCGTTCAGCAAGACGACAGCGTTTTTCTTTCTTATCAGAATGTCAGACGACTTTATTCTGCTTTGGCAGAAGCTCTCAGTGAAGGAATGAACTCTTCCTGTGTGAAGACAGTTTACTTAAGCTTTTGCTTCTACCTTCAGGAGATTTTATTCACTTAGAAGATTTCTCGAAGTGAAAGGATTAGTTGTAGCCCTTTTAATTCATATGCTGACTACTGGCGTGGTCTCCTATGCTGAGTAATATTGTCTGGTAATAGTAGGAATATACTAAAGCACTCTTAGAGCTCATATCTCTGCCAGCGCAAAAAAAAAAAAAATGTATTAGTTACAGCTTAATCCCTTTCCTTTAACTGTCTCACATAGTTAATTCTACGGTCTTAGTCTGCCCTGTTTGTCAGAATCATCGACCGCACAGGATACCTCCGCCAACGCCAATAACATATATGATTTAATCCTTCATCCGAACCCGGGTCTGCCTCAAAATCTACTCAACTATTCCTTCACCCACTTTGAACCTGTCCACCAGATTTCACTAAAATCCGATGATAACTCTTCTGAACTATATTATACACAACCAGTCACGTGTGAATATATAACCTCCATCCAGCTTCTTTGATGGAGGTAAATATGTAAGTCACCGTCGGGTGGTGTTTGGTTGAGAGCTGCCCTATTTACGTCAGAAAAAAAGTTTAGTGAGTTATGGCGCTCTAACCGGCTGTAATTCATAAGGCAGTACATCCGAGGGTTGGCTGCGGCTTATTATTCACATAATACCGTTTAGGGAAGAGCAACTGGCCACTCCCTCCTAAAATATCTGGAAGAAACAGTTAAGCCCCGGGCCGCTGTTATACTGATGGGACAATAAAAAATTGGGAGATAATAATAATAACTAGAACACCGTATTATCGTCCTAGGACAATTTTGATAACAAAAACTTCCCACAGCCATTGCCTACTAGAAGCCGAGCTAGAAAGAGACCTTGAGGTCAAGGTCACTGATCTTATGCATGTCACCTTAGATTATCACAATCTATAAGTCAATCATGTTTGGTGGTTCTAGCTTTAATTCTTCATGGAAAATGAGATAACACCCTAAAAATCCGAAAAAGTCCCAGTTTTTGACCCCAAGCGATCTCAGAGACAATCAACCGACTGGAAACATACTCCTTCCCGCAATGTGGCCGCCTTAATTAAAGCTATGGTGCAGTGAAATTTAAGCTTGCTACCTTAAGCAGTGTCTGAGATAGCGTCCCGGAATCCGTTTATTTTTATTTTTTTATCATTCTGAATAATATCCGAAGGTTCGGTTGATGGACTGCCATTATGTTTGGCCAGAAGCCGCCAGCAGGGCGATTAACCTGGCAAAATTTGAAGGCTCTAGCCCAAAAAGCCACCGACAGGTGACCATTTATTTTTTAAGCGGAAAGAATAGTAAGAATATTGACAAAAACAAGAAAACTTCCCACAAGGATGTGAAAAGCTATAATAATAATAATAATAATAATAATAATAATAATAATACGCTGGTCGTTAATAATCTTGTCGCTGATTGTCAGAAGAAAGTAATAATTATGTAAAATATTAGGACAAAATTAAGTTGTAAATTGTCACACCCCAAAATAATATTGCCCTATATAATGGTGTCATAAAATGTCTGCAGAAAGATAATTCTGTATTAATAATAATAATAGTAATAATAATAATAATAATAATAATAATAATAATTATTATTATTATTATTATTATTATTATTATTATTATAGAATAGCTGTGTCGAATGAGAAGATGTAATGAAGGGAGGATTGAGAACGTACTTTGGAGTGAAAAGGGAGGGGACTGAATACGGAAGAGGGAGAGAGAGAGAGAGAGAGAGAGAGAGAGAGAGTTACAAGGATTCACGACCCACACATACTTATTATTATTATTTACCGGAGGGTTAGTGCCCCTTCCCGGAAAACAACTTACTAAAAAAACAAACAATAAGCCTCGGACAAGGACTGACCAAACGATGACGACCAAGGACCGGACAAAGGACATGGTTATCGGAACGTGGAATGTAAGGGGAGCGAATGATCAGGTGAAAGAGAGAGAGATTGTCCAGGTGCTTGAGGGTGCGAAAGTGGATGTATGTGGAATAACCGAAACAAAGTGGAGAGGAGAAAGTGTGAGAGAATGGGAGTATGGATGGGGTATATGTGCAGGAGTAGGTGAGAATGAGAGGGCAAAGGAAGGAGTATGTATAGTTGTGAGTAAAAGATGGAAGAAGAGCATAAGACAGTATGGATCAGTTGGATCAAGGATTGTGTGGGTAAAGTTGAAAGTTGGAATACAAATGTGGGCGATTGTGTGTGTGTATGCGCCAACGCAAGATCGTGCTAGAAGAGTGAGAGAAGAGTTCTGGACAAATGTGGAAGTGTGCATGGAAAAGTTTGGAAGGAATGAGAGAGTGTTTTTGATTAGTGATATGAATGGTAAAGTTGGGAATGTGAAGGTGGATGGAATAGTTGGTGAGTGGGGTGTGCCTGCTGAGATAGATCAGAATGGGAGTGAGTTAGTGGACATTTGTGCTGGGAGGGGGTTGGTGACAGCCAATACCCTCTTCAGGCATAAAATGATCCACAGGTATACATGGCGAGTGATGAGAAGGGTGGGTGGTGAACTGAATGAAAGGAAGGCAATGATTGATTATGTGTGTGTGGATGAAAGGATTCGAAGATGTGTAATGGATGCAAGAGCTTATAGAGGTTGGGGGAGTGGACTTTCTGACCACTACTTGGTGGTGGCCAGAATTAGAATACAAGTAAGATGGAGGAATAGAAGAAGGGAAAGACGAGAGGAAGGAGTAGTTGCAAGGAGAGTGGAAAGGTTACAAGAGTATGAGAAAAGGCAGAGTATAAGAGAGAAGTGGAGGAACGATTGGGCAAATTTGAATTGGAGCAGTTGGGAGACCCGAAGGTGTGTGCAGGATATTTACAGAAGAAATATGTGCAGCATGTGATGTGGTGTGTGGAAGGAAGAGAAGACGGAGGGGGGGTGCAAGGAACAGCGTGGTGGACTGAAGAGGTGAGACAGGCTGTGGCACAAAAGAAGAAAGCATACAATGAATGGATGAGAAATAGGGACGTGGAAGAAGTTGAGAGGCGGAAGAGAGAGTTATATGTAGAAAGAAAGAGAGAGGTGAAAAGATTAGTAAGAGAGAGTAAGAAGAGAGTGGATGACGAATTTGGAAGGAATTTGAGTGTAAAGTGTAAGAAAATGTTCTGGAAAGAGGTGAAAAGAGTAAGACAGGGTGGAAGTGAAGTTAGCAGGGGAGTGAAAGATAAAAATGGTAGATTACTAATGGAGAAGGGAGAAAAAGTGAGCAGATGGAGAGAACACTTTAAGGAATTGTTGAACATAGAGGATGGAAGTAATGTGAGTATAAGTGGCTGGGGAATGGCTGGGAGAAGGAGGAAGGTGACAAGACAGGAAGAAATCAGTAGGATTGAAGTTGTGGAAGCAATGAAGAAAGTTAAATCGGGGAAAGCCCCAGGAATTGATGGAGTGTGTGGTGAAATGCTGAAGCATGGGGAAGAGATAGTAGTAGAATGGATGTGGAAGATGTGCAGATTGGCCTGGGAGGAAGGTAGAGTCCCGGAGGATTGGAAGTCAGGTATAATTATTCCCTTGTACAAGGGAAAAGGGGAAAAAGAAGTGTGTGGTAATCATAGGGGCATTTGTCTTCTTAGTATAATAGGAAAAGTGTATGGCAGGATACTTATTGACAGAGTTAGAGAAAGAACAGAGAAATTAGTTGGAGAAGAACAGGGAGGCTTTAGGAAGGGAAGAGGTTGTGTAGATCAGATATTCATTCTTAGATCTTTAGTGGAAAAGTTTCTAGAGAAGGGAAAGAAGTTGTATGCGACTTTCATGGATTTGGAGAAAGCATATGACAGGGTGGATAGACAAGGATTGTGGAAAGTGTTAAGAATATATGGAGTAGATGGGAAGTTGTTGAATGCTGTGAAGAGTATGTACGATGGTGCAAAGGCTGCTGTGCGTGTGGATGGTGAACTAAGTGAATTTTTCTCTTTGAAAGTTGGGTTGAAACAGGGATGTGTCATGTCTCCATGGTTGTTCAATCTGTACATGGATGGGGTAATAAAAGAGGTACAAGATAGGGTAGTGGATGTTCGAGTGGCCCTGGTGAGAGAGGATAGTGAATGGAAACTCCCTGTACTGTTGTTTGCAGATGATACTGTGTTGTTGAGTGAAGACGAAGGGGAGCTGCAAGGCTTGGTGGATGAGTTTGGGAGAGTGTGTAAGAAACGGAATCTAAAGGTGAATGTAGGGAAGAGTAAAGTGATGGTCTTTGAGAGAGGTGAAGTCAGTGAATGTACAGCGAGGTTGGATGGTGAGGAATTGGATAATGTGAGTACGTTTAAGTATTTGGGTAGTGTGATGAGTAAGGATGGAGGTTTGGAGGGTGAAGTGCTTGAAAGGGTATAGCAGGGAAGAAAGGTTGCTGGTTCTTTGAAAGCAGTGATAAGAAACAGGGAAGTGAGCATGGAAGTGAAAAAGTTACTACATGACAGTATTGTGATACCAACTCTAACGTACGGAAGTGAAGCTTGGACGTTGTTGGAAGGACACAAGTCAAGAGTGAGAGCAGTGGAAATGAGTTATTTAAGAGGAGCCTGTAGAGTCACATGGAGAGACAGGCTGACGAATGAGGATATAAAGGAGTGTTGTGGTGTGGATGTGGATGTGATAGGAAGCGTTATGAGGAACACACTGAGGTGGTTTGGCCATGTTGGGAGGATGGAGGGTGAAAGACTGACGAAGAGAGTGTATGTGAGCGAGGTGGAGGGGGGAAGAGGGAGGGGGAGGTCGAGGATGAGATGGAGGGATGGGGTGGAGAGGTATATGAGAGAGGGGGGTGTGAGTTGGGAGCAGGGCAGTGAAATGGCGGGGGACAGGGCGACTTGGAGGCGATTTGTTTGTGGCCACCCCAAACGGGATTGAGGCGTCTGGCAATAGATAGATAGATAGATAGATATTTATTTTTATTACCAATGTCTTTAACTAAAATCCAGGCCCCAGTGTGGTGAGTAGGCGGTAGTATGGAGGAGATAGTCTGAGCCCGCATTCATGAAAGTTCTTGGGCTTAAAACGTGTTTAAGATTTCTTGCTTCGCCTTTCGTTTTCCCTCAAACAGCTGCCAAACAATTCACAGCCACAGTAGAACGAATAGTCAAAGAAAAAAACAAACAAACAAACGCACGAATAATTGTTAGTGGTAACACACTGCTGTGGAGACTTGCTAATCGTAAGGATTGTTTAGTATCCTTTGTGAATACGTTTCCTGGTATTTATAATTGTTGACAGTTAAGGCCAGCCACATTATCTCGAACGAAGGCTGGGGGAGTGGGTGGGAGTTTATGAGAGGGGGAGGAGAGGAGGGGACAGGGATGTGTTAAGGAGGGGAAGACGATAGGACTGTGCTGTGAAAGGGAGAAGGAAGTGGAAGGAGCAGGGCTGAAATGTGTAGTGAAGGGGGCAGGTCGGAAAAGGAAGGAAGGGCTGTTATGTGTTGGAAGGGCCTAGAGGGGAGTGAAGGGAGGGGGTGGGGGAGGGAAAGGCACTGTTAGGTGGGTAGAAAATACAGAGCCATGCTGTGGAGGGAGGGTCGGATTGTGTTAGAAAGTCAGTGGGAAGCAGTGGGAGGGAAGATATGGGATAGAGAGCCATGCCTGGGGGGGAAGAAGAGAGGAACTATTAGGGAGGTAGGTGAGGATTGCAATGAGGGAGGAAGGAAGGAGGACTGTATTAGGGCGTGGAGGTGATGGAAGGTTGTGTTGGACGGGAGGGATGGGTGGACGAGGGAAGAATAGCTGTGTCGAATGAGAAGATGTAATGAAGGGAGGATTGAGAACGTACTTTGGAGGGAAAAGGGAGGGGACTGAATACGGAAGAAAGAGAGAGAGTTACAAAGATACACGACCCACACAGACTTTACGTTCCCTACGAGTCAGTCCGGCATCAAAACTAAAATAGTACTCAAGTTGTAGAAACAGGAGAAAAGGATAGCATAGCAGAAGGCTCTCTCCTTCACTCTTCAGACCGTCCGATTTTTGCCTTACAGGAAAAACAAAGGTGAAAAGTAGCACCTTGCAGGGTTTGAAATGCCTGAAGGACATTTCATAGGATCGAGAGAAAGTAGAATATAATGGAAATGGAAAAGCTGAGCATACGGCCATATATAAATCCTATTTTAACCTTGTACATGCACTTTTTATTTATTTCTTATCTATAAAGAAGGAAGGAGGTCTGAACTATATACTGTATTTAATTGCTGTGTATGTGTGCAAAAATCTACACCCCCATGCATGTGCATGTAACGCATATGCTGAAACATGTCTATGCCAGTACTTGGACACATCATATGCTTATACACCCATATATATTTATCCATGCTTCATGTCCTGAGAGATCAGACAAGGATAAGACTATCTTGGTGACGCGATGACCACACCTGGTACAGCATATTTGGTCAGGTTAGGTCAGGTCAAGTTGAGTCAGAGTATGAGTCGCCACTCTACCCTCTGCACCCCAGAGACAGGATACACTCTTCCTCGTATCCATGTACCCATATACATGTGCACTTTCATATTCCTATGAATACACACTTACTTTCGTGCATGTATAATACCAATCACATCAAGATGTATATCTAATCCCTTTTTACAGCTATTTATGGTTTACCTTTCGACCACGCTCCTAGGGAGTTTATTCCTGCCATTTACAGTGCAGAGAGAGAGAGAAAAGAAAAGGGGGGGAGGAAGAGGATTTTCCGCTCGGAGGGGGAGAAGCAGGGGAGGAAAAAGATGTGTGTGTGTGTGTGTGTGTGTGTGTGTGTGTGTGTGTGTGTGTGTGTGTGTGTGTGTGTGTGTGTGTGTGTGTGATATGCATCTGGTGTGGTGGAGGGGAGAGTAGGCAGAGGCTGCAACCACCACCACCACCACCACCCTGTCCAAATTACCGCTCATATGTGTGTTTTTCCCAGGCCCCCTACCCTTCCCATCCCATTCCCCCCTGCTGTCCCCTATCTCAAAGTTCTTTCCTCTTCCCCTTCTTCCTCTCCCTCTTACATTCTGCCCTCTTCCCTCCTCCCTCTCCCCTTGCCATGCCTCCTACCTCTGCCCTCCTTCCATAAGCCCCCTTTCGCTTCCCCTCCCCCTCTACTCCCCTACTGCCACACACCTTCCCTCCAAGATATTTTGCCTTTTCTCGTTGTACTGTCTGTTAGTGGGCGATTCTTGTGCTGGAACGGCGCATTAGTAAGGCAAACTGCAGCCCGGGTCACAATGGAACGAAAAAACAAAACAAAAAAAAGTGTAGTGTCTTGGCCTGACTGTTTTTAGTTCTGGTATATATTACTGCTGGCTTCATGAAATTGTACCCATTGTTTCTTCTCCGAGTTTGTTTTTACTCTTGGATTATAATAATTTCACTGTATTAATGTAAGCCCCATCTGGGATTTTATTTTCGTTTACTGCGGAACCGACAAATATTTTCTTATGTTGCCTGTCATTATCTCCCGCCTGGTGAGACGAAAATATTGGCGCCTGCATCTGTGTGTGTGTGTGTGTGTGTGTGTGTGTGTGTGTGTGTGTGTGTGTGTGTGTGTGTGTGTGTGTGTGTGTGTGTGTGTGTGTGTGTGTATTACCAAAATATCTCAAAATCAAGTTGGCAAATTGTATCCAAAGTTTGTGGACAGTATCTCGGGATATGTGGTATGTTGGTTAATAATTTCGGAGAAGCTGTGATGATATACCTCCGATTGCCAGAGAATTACTGATATAGTTTTTTTTTTTTCTTATTTTAGACAAGAACGCAAAAAGAAGAGTGAAACGTATCGAGCGAAATTCTAAGCCTTTTTTTATTTTTCGATTTTGTCATTTTTGTTATCGCCCTCCTAGCAAGCCGGTAATGCAATCGCCTGCGTTTGTGTATGTGTCTGTCTGTTCTGAACTGATTCGATTTTGGCGACATTGCGATTATATGCCTTCGATGGCCAGAGGATTACTAACGTAGCTTTTTACTGATGGCGGGATATTGGCATTCGTGGGCGAATGCTTTGGCTTTTATTCTAATTGTTGTTACTGTTTACTCCTTCCAGCTGTTGGTATTTATAGTTCTCTGGTAATTATTCTCGCATAATTCTGTCATCTTCACTCATTTCAGTGTTTTTCACATAGAGAGAGAGAGAGAGAGAGAGAGAGAGAGAGAGAGGGGGGGGGAAGAGAGATTTAAATAATCAGTTTAGATATTGCCAGCTAGATTTAAGTAACCAAATTAAAGATTGCCAACGTTCCCAGGGCGATGGAGGATGTAGCCACAAAAAAATCTCTAGCATTCAAAGACCTTGCAAAAGTCAGTATATTCCACTCATAAGCGTTGCCACATTTCACACTTTTCTCAAAATATTCATATCTTTGCCGTTCCTTCCTTCCCTTCCCCCATACTCGCATCCCTTCCCCCATACTCGCATCCCTTCCTGTGCTCTTCGAAAGCCTCCCCTCACCTCCCTGAATTTTCCCGTCCCTCCCTTCAACCATTCAGAACCCTCCCTCTCTCCCACCAGGCTAATATTCCGCACAATTATTTTTAGTGTAACGATGCCATTTTTAACCCCGGTAGTTAATGGTATGGCAGGCTGAGTATACTTTTATGGTGAGCTGGGGCTACACTGATATGGTGGCTGAAGATATGGTAGCATAATACGAGTACGGTAGGTGGTGGTATGGTATGGTAGTGGTGGTATTGCAGGTGATGGTGTAGTACATTATGGTGACAGCAGCCCCATATCCATCATCTCCAGCTCTTAATTTTCACGTATTTATGTGCCGTATCTGGATTTAAACATGTGTTATTGCTTCAGGGTCTGTGTTTATGTATTTTTTGTCAGTTTTCGTCTGTCATCTATAATTCTCTTCAATGAATTTTTATATCTATGTCTTCCGATTCATAGCTTTGTTAACATGAAGGTCTGGGTGCAAAGAGATGTTCTTATTGTATATCCTTAGATGGTCAGATCGGTTACATAAAACCTCACAGTACCCTGTGAGAGAAGTACTCTATATAGAGTTGGGTCTGTGGTTGGTACAATAATAGCATATAAATTTGGAAAGGCTGGTTTCGTTATTGAGAGTTTAACCCACGCCTCTCATCGTCACCACGTGTGGCACCCATCGTTACTACCATTACCCCTCACCATCACCACCACCACCACCACCACCCACCAACATTACTATTGCCAAGCCCGCAGACTGTAAGCAAAATTCCTTGTAAAGAGCATAATTTAAAATGCTGCTTCAGTTCATGCCTATGGTACTGATCATTGTTGGCTACTGATTGGAACTTGAAATAATACTCGTGTAATGGTAAAAAAAAAAAAAAAAAAAAAGTAGAATATTAGTATTTACTAGTGCTTTTGCTGGCTACGCCCTCAGGCGCTTTGCCCTGCCAGGCGCGTGCGCGTGACGGCCGTGCGGCGGCCAAAACACCCTCTCGTAGGACATCAAAGACCGACTCAAGATTCACGAGGGCTGTGTGTGGAAAGTTTCATTAACAACCTTGCCAGAGTTTGGAGCTACACGTACATACATGCATACAATCTCAGTATCAATGATGTGCTATAGTAGATGTTCGTACAGCAGTACAAAGACCATTGTTGTCACCTCCACCACCACCACCATTACCGTTACCGTCAGGTCTATCCACCACCATTACCATTACTACTGTTGCACACTACAACCATTTAACCCCACCACCAATACCTCCAGTACCACAACTGTTACTCTGACTTCCCCATCACAACCACAAACAATCATTGACACCATCACCACTAGATCATTACTACTACGATCATCACTACAACCACCATCATTACTACCATCACCACAATCGATTACCTCAACACCACTGCATACCACCATTACAACTATCATCATCACTACTACCACTGTCACTACTATCTTCATCAATACTGCCACTAACACCACTACTGCAGACATCATTACCACCATTACAACTATCATCATCACTACAACCACTATCACTACTATCTTCATCACTACTGCCACTAACACCACTACTGCAGACATCATTACTATTATTATCACCACTCAGTCATCACACCTCTGCAGCTACTTACACCACCAACATCACTATCAATATCACCGTCACTGTGATCATTACTGTCATCACCACTATAACTATCCCATATCAGCCCCGCCATTCTCATAACCAAGTACCTGCATTTGTTGGATATCTTAATCATTATAACCAAGTATTCATTAGATATATGAATCAGAGATTATTTAGAATAGTGAAAATATTCTCCTTTACACTGTTCATGCCTCCTAAAATTGTGAAGAAGTGTGTGTGTGTTTTTTTTTTACATAAATACTGAAGTTGTCTCGGTGTTGATAACTTCACTTAAATTGCAGACTTTGAATTTAATGGCACTGTACTGGAGAGATCAAGTTCTCTACAAAAATATAAGTTGTTGCCAATACTGGTACAGAGATACACAACCCAGTGGCGTGACACCCAACGATCTCGTATACTGTATTAGAGAATTGCCTGCTGAAATCTTAGGCCCTTCAATCCAAGACGTATTTTTTTTTTCTTACTTTAGTCGTGCTGCCATTAGGTAATATCATTATGCATAGAATAGACTCTAGGAACTGGAAAGGTTAAGTGTAGCATTCATTAATCCTTTCACGACTAGAGGCCCTACCTAGCTTCGGTAAGATCTTCTGGAGGTAGAAAGAATACATCAGAAACACTTGTCATTGGTAAGTTAAAATGAAGGAGCTAGAGCGCTTGACAATGACTCAAAGTGAGATAATGCGTGATATCAAGTATATTAAATTTATTGGTGAGGGCACGTTTGCCCGAGTGTCCCTGGTGACGTACAAGGGCCGACCTGCTTGCATGAAGGCCGCTAAAGTGTCGGACTACGCTCATTTGATCCCTAAAGAAGCCAGAGTGCTGTGTGATGTGGCAGGGGCTGGGGGAGCTCCACGCTTGTACGCCTTTGCCAGTGACCAGCCACTCATCATCATGGAGTACTGCAGGGGCATCACGCTAAAGAAATTGGCCCTGGACAACTCTGATTTTGACCGAAGTCAAGTGTACAGCCTTTTGATGGATGCGGCATTAAAGGTGTCGGAGGTACACGACAAAGGATACTCGCATAATGACCTTCACGCTGACAACATCATCGTGTGCGGCTCCCCAGGATTGTTCACCACCCGCATCATAGACTTCGGGTTTGCCAAAAAGCTGAGCGTGGAGAAGTGGGTCTCAGGCGGGTCGTGCTTCATCAGTGAGGTGTACTTGGACGTGAGGACCACGGTGGCCTGTGTGTGTGAGCTGACGGGTGCAATCCCTTGGGAGGCGGTGGATGAGGTGACGGCCAGTGTCATTCATGGGGGAGATATTGAGAACGGCAGCAATCCCATGGCTCGCCTGGTGGTCACACTCCGGTGCCTGGTCATCCATGCCAGTCAGAACGAATGTCACGATGAACAAAACAGTGATGATAACTGTCATGATCATTAACGGTGGTTGTATAGTAGCTGACTGTGTTAACTACTCGAGTTTGACTTCTATATGCTCTTTTATTTATTTACGTATTTACTGTGTATACGTGACAGTTTCTCTCTCCTTGCAAGTTAGTCTACATGCAGTTTTGTTTTCCTTTGCAGGTATTAGCTTATTTACCTTCCAGGTATCAATCACTTGTATTCTTTTTGCAGGTATCAGTTATTACAGTACAGTATATCATTTCTGGGCAGGTACTGATTATACGTGTGGTTTTCTTTACCCTACAGGTGCAGATAAATTCTGGTTTCTTCTAAGCTAAAATTTTCACATTTAGGCAAAATTTAGTCTTCCTCCATCAGTCCTTATATTCTAAATTATGATTGATACAGACCAGCAGTGAAGTGAGTTGCATGCCACTTACAGTACGTACATTACATAAATACTGTAGACTTATCGAGGTCAATAATAGTGGTAGTCTACCATGGATGGCATCATCAGCGTAACAGTTAAGTGGTGGGGTTAATGGTTGAATAGAGCGTCTCTCTCATTACCTCTGAAATAGGCTGCTATAACCAAATAAATAAATAAAAAATAAACAATAGTTTCTGAAGAATACTAACGAAACGAGTATGATGAAACCATTCGTTTATAAACCGGTAAACGGACTATTAACAAGGAGATACACTGTATGCGTCCAGTAGTCCAACCATCTTTATTTGTACTCCACGGGCATGGTCCTACTGCCTCCCCCCCCCAAAAAAAAAAAACACTCAGCATACCCAAGGTTGTAATAATGTTTAACAGAAATTTGCAATAATTAACGTTTATGTTTTCTCTATCGACGTAAAGTACAATTAGTATTTGAATCACACCCCCATTCCCTCCTTTCATAAGTTTCTGGATATGCTGCTAGCTGAAGAGCCGTATGTATGGAATATTGGTGTGTCAGACGTAATACGAGGACCAAACATTGTAACTGCATGGTACAGTAGCCTACTGTTGCTCCCAGTATTCTGTTCAAGCCAGCATCAGAGATTCCTAATTATCCATGGAAAACTTATTTAAAAAAAAAAAAAAAAACTCACTAAGTGCAACACCAGCAACCACCAACTGGTCTAAGGGCCAAGTATCTGAGTCTGCCATGTCACCTTGACCTTCGGCAAATTATTCTCAGATTCAAATGACCCTGTTCTTGCCTAACCCTTAACACTTCCACCAGCTGTGGTTCAAATCAGATCAAAGTGTTTGAACTGACTTTGTCCACTGACCTTGACATCTGACCATTCCTTGTGACCCTGACCTTTTGCTGATTATTCTGAAAAACGAATATCTTTATCGCTGCTTTAACCTGAGCCCTTCCACAAATTTTAGTCTACATCACATCAAGACTGTTTAAGCTGGCCTTGTCATGTGGTCCAGGAGGCGGATGCACTAACACGTCCCCGTAAGGTCCCCGTAAGGCCGCCGCCGCTACGGTCCCCGTACGATAGTCGGTGTTTTGCTATGTACTAACATTTCTCCCACCATCGTACGGTGACCGTAAGGCTAAGGGCGGGGAAAAACTCGCTGTGTTTGAGGGAATTTTTCCCCGCTCAGCTGATGGTCGCTTTGGCCAATCACAACGCAGGATGCTTCTCTGCCTAGACGCTTCAGCCAATCATCTTGTTTGGTGACACTGACTCTCAGCTGAGAATACTCAAAAACAAAACAGAGGACAGGCTTGGATGAAATACATGAAGTGTTGTCAGTTTGGGAAGTGCAGTGAGCAGAAAGCATTACTCACAATATTACCAGCATAGCTACTGCTGTATGTTGTGCAGCAGTACTGCACATTACTATTATACAATAATGTACGAGTACATTAAAGTGCCTTCAGTATACTGTACAGACTGAATCGCTCTTATATTTAACATTTCAGCCGTACAACACTTACTTTTGCCAGATTCCATCCCTCCTTTGAAGTTTTGAATAAATATATACTCGGGTTAATCTTTAATTTTTATGACATGGAATTTAGTGGTTTTAGTGAAAATTTTGGTCTAATCTGTTTATATTAAGATTTTGTACTTTTATGTGGCCATAACAATTATGTGAGGATCCAAATTTTGTCCTTACTCTCAGAAGGCACAAATCAAAAGCCAAAAACCATAAAATCAAACCAACATAACAGGCTTTTATGACCGTTTTGGCTTTTTTTTTTTTTTTAATTAATTGCCCTCTTGAAATGTCAAAATTCCCCTTGCCCTGTTCACACAACTATCTTATGCTAACTCAACATAACCCTATACTTAAATTAGCCTAGCTTAATAAATTAACATAATTTTAACCCACCCCATTCCAGTAATAAACTACCCTAACTTAACCTAAATTTAAAATAATCAAGTTTAAGCTAAAAGTAACCAAGGCTTAACCCAATTCTTACACCAACCTAATCTCACCTAACCTTAAATTAGCCTAACATTAGTTTAACATAGCTAACCTTATCAATACTCAATCAAAAAATAAACAGATCTTACCTAACAAAAATAAACCTAATCTAACCAACATTTAACCTAACCTAACCTAATTCTTAAATTAACCTAACCTAACCCAGTGCTAACCTAACCTTACATGAGCCCAAATTAAACTATGCTAACCTTACAATAATCCAGTCCACATATAAACAAACCTAACCCAACAAAAATTAACCTAATCAAAAATAACCTAACCTTGATTTTAAATTAACCTAACCTATCTTGAAACTATATTAGAAAAGGGATTTTTTTTTCTAGGGGCTTGACCTATTAGGCTATTCTCCTAGAGGTTTTTGTCCTGACGGTGTACTCTACTGCACAACAGAACATATTATACTATTCTACAGCACTACACCTTACACTGTTTCACACTAACATTGCTGTACATTACTATAAACTACATTAAAGCACACTATAATTTTCTACCAACCTAAAGCATACGTTAATACTGTAAAACACTAATTTATAGTACTACACAACAGTGATGAGCATATAATACAGTAGAACACTAATGAACACATACTGAAACCACCAATTTACACTAATGTACAATTCAGCGCACTGTATATTGTTGTACAGCACCCCTATTAACTAACCAGCTCAGTGAAATAATTCGTTTACACGAGAGAATGCTTAATTCAATTTATTTTTGGGTGTCTGAAAGATACGGTAGACGTTAAGGTTGGTCGGGCCCAACCTTAGCGGCGATCGTAACTCCGGCTCCCGTAAGGTCTCCAAAAGTGTTTAGTGCATGTCAACATCCGACGCCGCTCCCTTTTCCCCCGCCCGTAGCGAGTTACGGGACCGCAACTGCGTTAGTGCATCCGGCCCCAGATCTTTGATCAGTTATTTTCAAAGCAAATAGGTCAGCCTTTTGGGAAATCGTCAACGCATCCACCCAGTTTGATCCAATAAAGATCAAAAGTATTTTAGTTGTTTTCTTCACACACAGATAGTGGATCGAACTCTGACCTTGCCTTGTGCTCTTGACTTTAACTGATTGTTCTCAAAGCTGAAAACATTTGTTCTTGCCTAACCCTTAACCTATCCAGAAGGTTTGGTTGAAATCAGATCAAAACTGTTTGAGTTGACCTTGCCCTGTAACCCTGACCTTCCCTCTAATCTTAACCTCATACTGATTATTCTCAAAATTGAATCCTTTTAGTTTTGCTCTATCCTCAGCCCTTGCACATTTTTTTTTTCTAAATCAGATAAAACATCTTAAGCTGACCTTGGCTTTTGATCTGTTGTTTAAAAGAAGAGGCTTACTCCGTGGGTGACCCTCAGTTCTTCCACCAAGTTTAACTGAATTTTTTTTTTTTTTTTTTTTTGCTGTTTTGTTCACGAACACACACACACACACACACACACACACACACACACACACACACACACACACACACACACACACACACACACACACACACACACACACACACACACACACACACACACACACACACACACACACACACACACACACACACACACACACACACACACACACACACACACACACACACACACACACACACACACACACACACACACACACACACACACACACACACACACACACACACACACACACACACACACACACACACACACACACACACACACACACACACACACACACACACACACACACACACACACACACACACACACACACACACACACACACACACACACACACACACACACACACACACACACACACACACACACACACACACACACACACACACACACACACACACACACACACACACACACACACACATATGGATCGAACTTTGATCCTACCCTTGACCTTTGATGCTTATTTTCAAAACTGAATCACTTGGTTCTTGCCTTGCCTTCCTCCCAGGTCTGGTGTAAAGTGAATAAAATCTGTTTAAGTTCATTTTGCCAGATTAAACTTGGACAGACCCAGTAATCTTGATCTTTGACCTTGTATCCTCATAAAGAATAGGTTTGCTTTCTTTTTTTACATATCAAGGCAACCACAACGTTTGGTTAAAATAAGATAGAAACTATTTAAGTTATTTTGTTCACACACACACACACACACACACACACACACACACACACACACACTGATCTTACCATAATAATCTTCTCTCGGCTTGCGAGTCGCAGGTGTAAAAAGTTAAAGCAAAAGGCATGGTTTGCAAGCTTGGTAGGCTTTCAGTAATTAACTGCCACTGGGTGTGATACACTAGGCTACACAATACCATTGTGTTACACAATACTACTGTATTACTTAGTTACGAACCCAAGAATTGAAGCCATATTCGGAAAAGTTTTTTATTGAGAAGATACATCGTACCTACAGAGGGTCCAAACCGGGCCGAGTATCTTCCCAATAAACAATTTTTTTAAAACATGGATGCTATTATTCCTCAATATGAATAATCCACGGAGCTGTTATATGAAGACAGTCTTAATTACACACTGTAGCTGCAAATGCTGTTAATGAATTAGGTTCCTGGCTGACGTTTTACATAACTTTCAGACTTTCAGTTACCCAGTGTCCTTAAGTCTGTCATCTTATCTTCCCCATCTGGTAATCGTAGCCGAATTTCACTTGAGAATGGAAACGCCATTCTGTATTCAAACTCCACAACATAATTTTAGTGTTGCATATCTTGGCACAGGTGTTTACTGATAATATACATTCTCTCCCGGCAAGTTCTGTGCTATGGTTTAGCCATCTTAACTTGGCGGATTATTTTTTCCTCTTATTTCCCTTAGCGCAGGGGCAAAATAAGACAATATTACGGCTCAACATCCTATCCATAGCACTTCATCGTGCTTAGCACCATGTTCTAATATTAATATCTCGTTACAGGCACAGCTCAGTAGTTAACTCATTCCATGTGACGATTTGTTTTCATATTCCTGCTACTTACGGACGATTTTATTAAGTTTAGGAGAGGTTTTCTGAACTTGAAGGGTTAGGGACAACATTAACTTCTGGAAGACGAAAGTTTTCCCCATTTTAAAAAGAGTCGTCCGAATGTAGCAATACTGAAGGAAAATGATAAATCATATGATTGACGTGATTAAAATCTGGAGATGGCAATCTTAGGCTAAATTGAAATTAACAGAGTATAAGATGCATGTTTTGTTTGTCAGGGCGGTGAGGTGATCCCTGAGGATGGGTGGGAGCGGCTGAGAGTGCAGGGGAGGACACTAAGGATTCGTGAGGCAGCGGTAGCCGACCAGGGCATCTACGAGTGCTCGGCCGTCAACGGATTCGGCAAGGAGACATACACCATTACCCTCATCGTCATTGGTACGTCATTCTCTCCTCAACGAAGTCATATTATCCGTCTCACTAGAACAGAGAAGGTATGTATGAATCTTTGGTGGTCAACAGATTCGACAAGGAGACATACGCCATCACGCTCATCATGGTATGTCAGTCTCTTGTTGGAGATGAGCCGTTAATAATAAAATATTTGCCTCGAGATCCCGAAATTATCTTGTGATCGGCTGTCTCTCGTAACGATGATCTGGTTTTACAGGAAAAACAGAGCGTATATTTCCTGTTCCTGTCGTTCTTCCTGTGAAACCAAATGTTGGATACGAAAGGAAGCTTATCAAGCTAAAGAATTTTATATAATTTTCTGGGAAGGAGAAGGGAAGGATAACGCAGAAATTTCTCTTGTTTCTTATTCTTTTTGCAAATAAAAATCTGAGTTGCGTAAGGATGTTGATGATAAATTTGTTTGTGAATCTTGAACCTGATCTTGACCAGTTCTTACGATGAACAAGTCTTCACGGTCGTTAACTCTTGTCAGGAATAGTCTTCTTTGGTCATATTTTTCATTTTGATATTTTTTATTTTTTATTTTTATTTTTTTTATAATGCAAGGAAGAAGGAACCAAAGGCCATGAGCCCGCAGTAACAGTTCCCTCCAAGAGAAAAACAAAATACAATAGAGAGCCAAATTCAAGATCCGATCATTTTGAGATGCCTGGACACACTGCGTTTGAAAGACTGGAGATCATTGGTAGCCGTATGACTGGAACAACCGTACATATATTAGTCATTTTACACACTGCTTCATGGTAGGAGATTTTATAAATAGGGAACCAGACTACATTACTTCCCTTACCAGATCACAGATTTTAGTAGGTTAACTTAGTTTGGAATCTGACTCATTTCTGTGAGAAAAGTAACTGGATTTCGTGATGAGTTCTCGTTTATGGTTAAAATGCGATAGTCAATCCCTTTTTAAGATGAGCAGTTCACAGTTTTGTCAGGGTGCTAGCTTTATTGATTAAATCAGAATTCCTTTGGTTGATATGTAGTGTTAGTGTTGTGGCTAACATTATCAGAGTAGCTCTGTTGTACGTTTATTTTCAGGCATAACATTTCATAAGCTATTATGCCTATTGATAGCGTTTTACCATCCAGGAAACTATTCTGTGGATTAATTTTGATAATCCGAAGAAGCCTTAAGTGTTTGGTTTGTGACCACCAGCACGGTGACGTGTTTACGTAGTTTGTTCTTGCTACGACCAGGTGTTTTTATTCAGCACAGGAGAACCCCCGATGGTAGCCAAAACGATTTTTGAAGGTTGTACGGTGTGGATGTCATCCTCACTGAAAGTATATCCTGAGCTGAACACAATTATCTGGGGATAGCAATATTAAATTCAAAGAATACGTCCTCTGGCTGAGCAGGTTAAATATCTACCATACAATTTACAACAATATGCGTCAGTGTTCCGATGTGTTGGTACAGTACACCGGCCTTACCTTTACTGAGCCCAGTATAATGACCACGCGGAAGAGAGCATGTTATTATCAACAACACGCAGGCTTTCATATTCTGGGCAGCTGTTTCTCCTAATTTCATCTAGCATTTTCTAGGTGCAGTAGTAGTAGCAGTAGTGTGTGTGTGTGTGTGTGTGTGTGTGTGTGTGTGTGTGTGTGTGTGTGCCATAGCAGTTTTGCAAGCTGAGCATTTTTCCGACTTCAAATTACTGTATATTTGGCGCATCCATAGTTAAGGTGAATAATTCAGTCAATACCTCATTAATTAGAGATGCGTGACCTCCAGTTTGTGCAGGTATCAGACTAGGAAATAAAAACACAGCTGTGATCAAATTTGCTATGTTGCTGAGCTGTTAATTACGTACAAAAATATTTGGTGAATATTTTAGAGTAAAGCAGATTTCATTTTGTAAAACGAACGGAAAAAGTTTCAAGAGTGGATCCAGGATTATTGGCAAGGAGATAAGGGTGGGAGAGAGGGGAGGTCGGTTTGCAGCTTTGTTTCTTTAATAAGGCACTCAACTGTGCAGTTTGGTGACATCTGAAGCAAATGTTTAAGCATCTGTAGAAACGACTACTGCGGGTCATATTCTAGGGGAATATTGAAACTTAGCAAAAACTGATTGTCGACCTTGACTTTCATGCATTCGACAGGTATTAATCTTAGCCTTGTTCTTCTTTTACATGAAGGATGTAACAAACACTCAGTATACAATGCTGCATTTGTGATACTTAACCCATTAGCCCCCAGAGTTCCTGTGTGAGGGATTGTGGTGGAAGGGTTTATATTATTAAACGTACTGCCCTCTAACTATCGGCCCAGTCCTTACCTCGGAGTTCCTTTCTTTATTAACTTTTGAAAATACCCAGTTCTATCTTATACTGAGAACACTGGAAGCAAATGGGTTAATAGTTCGTAATGTTCGTGAAAGAGGCACGTACCCTTCCCCTCCTTGGCAAACCTGTGACTTTCCTACTTGGAAGTGGAAAGTAAGCGGACCGTCATCCCTTTTGATCCCTCTGTTATGAAAATAGTACGGTATCTTTGTAACAGTAATAATAAAGTGTACGTACGGCAATAGCTGCGATAACAGTGGTAATGATTCCATTAACCCCTTCATTACGAGGACATACTAGTTTACTCTTACTACATCCACACTACTTTATTCTACTTAGGAAAAAAAATGTAATGAATTGCTCAATGACTGATATAGCTAAGCCTTGCAGTTCTAAAAGTATCTCCAAAGCTAAATGAAATGGTCCAAGGGTACTGATGGGAGACCAGTTAGATCAGCACATTGACAAATTATCACTGGGTTTGTTTCGCCCCAACAGCTGACTGAATCTCGGTCAAGTTCACAGCTACCACTGTTGCCAGATAAAACACCAACATCTTGGTGGACTAGGTGGCCTCAAGTCATCTGCTCGCAACTGTACAACTGAGCTCAGAAATTTCTGGTACAAAGGTTGGAACCGTCAGCCTATTTAGACAGAATGTTTAAGTAGCACTATAATCTGCGCACTATAAAGAGGTTGTTTTAGCTCTTCAGCCAGATGTACTATGAATTACAGATATTCATCATTATTGTACTGTCCTGTATAATGTGCCAACACTATACCACGGACTAGTGAAAGCTAGAGGACTATCTACCAACCTACCTATACTACCTACCTACCCAACTACAGTAAGGCGTAGGATACATTTACAGTTGTAACCACGTTACTACCCCTTTCTGTTCCCCTACAGATCCCTTGGCCGGGTCGTCATCGTCAGGTGTGTCAGTACCTGGAGGCCTTCCCCCGGAGTTTACACAGGTTGGTACTCGATCACTTACAACCCCCAATCCCCCCCCCCCCACACACACACACTTTTCCCTAAGCTCTGTATTATTTTTTTTTTAATCCTGGTTTTGTCCTCACATAAAATATGTCTGTATTGAGATTTTTCCCCTAACAATTTAATGATTACTGTAGATGTAATTGATAAATTTATATAGGGATGACTATAATAACGGGATTGACTTCGGGTGAGACTGTGACGAAGACGAAGTGGTGGTGTGTGACAACTGTATTACTGTCTTCATAAATAAATAATGTGGTTGTCCCTCGATGATACAATGATGGCTGTTGATGACCTGGAATTGTTTTTCGTGCCTTTTTGGCGTGTACTTGACAACGATGGTAACTGGACATTGATATGTAGGCTAAATGTCTTGCTAGTGATACGTAATGACATACCGTATATTTCATGACTGACCTTTGATGGCATATTAATAGCGTGGTGATAATGAAATGGTGAAGTATGATGGCTTCTATACTTATTAGCATAATTGTGTCTTGAATTAATTACATGGCAGTGTGTAAAAGGCGAGGTGTTGTGGAAGTACTGACACTCATCATGATTATCTCAATCTGTAAAATGAGAATATGGTCAATCGGAAGCAGCAAAGACTAACCATTCTCGGTCTGTACTACTGACTGTTCACTCAAGACAGAGGCAGATGTCACAGAAACTGGAATAATAGTTTCGTCTTTTTTGTTTCCTTTAATGCGAGGAAGAAGGAACCAAAGGCCATGAGCCTGCAATAATACAGTTCCCTCCAAGAGAAAAACAAAATACAATAGAGAGCCAAATTCAAGATCCGATCATTTCAAGATGCCTGGACACACTGCATTTGAAAGACTGGAGATCATAGGCAGCTGGAAATACAGACAGAGGGAGACAGTTCCAGAGTTGACCTGTTGCATAAATGAAGGACTGGGAGTAACGGTTACCTCTTGCATTAGAGAGTTGGACAGAAAAGGGATGAGAGTTTGCTGCTAGACGGGTGCTACGCGCCCGTCGTAGAGGTGGAGGAATGCATGCAGACAGTTCAGAGGAGCAGTGACCATTAAAGTAGCGACAGAAAAGAGATAAAGATGCAACAGTGCGGCGAAGAGACAGAGGTTGGAGTCAGTAAGAGGAGGAGGGTTAATGAGACGAAAAGCCTTTGACTCCACCCTATTGAGATGAGCTGTATGTGGGGAGCCTTCCCACACATGAGAGTTGTACTCCACAACGGGGCGGATAAAACCCCTGTATAGAGTCAACAATTGTGCAGGGATAAAGAAAGAACGGAGTTGGCTTAGCACACCCAATCTCTTGGAGGCAGATTTTACAAGAGATGTAATATGATCTATCCAAGAGAAGTCCCGAGTAAATGAAACCCCAAGCATGTTCAAGGATGATGCAGGATTAAGCTGAAAATTATTGAACATTAGTGGGTATACCTGTGGAAGATTTTGTCGGGTTGATAGGTGTAAGAACTGAGTCTTAGATGCATTAAAAACAACCAGTTTATTTTTACCCCAGTCAGAGATATGAGCCAAGTCAGACATTAGGTGTGCCATAGCCTCATCCCTTGTTTGTTGAAGTAACTGCTGAGATGGACGTTGTGGGAACCGAATGAAAAGGTGAAGGGTGGAGTCATCAGTGTATGAGTGGATAGGGTTAGATGTACAGCTTAGAAGGTCATTGATGAATAAAAGGAAGAGAGTTGGTGATAGGACGGAGCCTTGAGGAACACCACTGTTGATAGATCTAGAAGAACGAAGGCCGTCTACAACAGCGGCTATAGAATGACCAGAAAGGAAGCTAGTGATGAAGGCACAGATAGAAGGATAGAAACCGTAAGAGGGCAGTTTGGAAATTAAAGATTTATGCCAGACTCGATCGAAAGCCTTAGAGATGTCAAGTGCAATGGCAAAGCTTTCACCAAAGTCCCGAAAAGAGGATGACCAGGAGTCTGAAAGGTAGATGAGAAGATCGCCAGTGGAGCGTCCCTGACGGAACCCGTACTGACGATCAGAAAGAAGGTTGTGATAGGAAAGATGTCTTAAAATTTTTCTATTGAGAATTGGCTCGAAAACTTTTGAAATACAGGACGTTAAAGCAATTGGACGATAGTTGGAGGGTTGGGAGTGGTCACCCTTCTTTGGGACTGGCTGAATAAGAGCAAACTTCCAGCAAGAAGGAAAGGTACAAGTTGACAGACAAAGGCGAAAGAGTTTGCCTAGGCAGGGTGTAAGCACAGAAGCACAGTTCTTGAGAACAACAGGAAGGACTCCATCAGGCCCATATGCCTTGTCAGTATTGAGACCAGTGATGGTAGAAAA
This sequence comes from Coenobita brevimanus, assembly GCF_032717465.1. Classification (NCBI taxonomy): domain Eukaryota; kingdom Metazoa; phylum Arthropoda; class Malacostraca; order Decapoda; family Coenobitidae; genus Coenobita; species Coenobita brevimanus. Next base: position 3,597,045 of record NC_137033.1, on the reverse strand, counting down.
TACATCAGCTGAAGAAATTTTAATGTCAGCCATGAGGAAGTCAGAGGGGGGAAATGATGGGAGGAACAGCACCGGAATCATCTAAGGTGGAATTGGAGGAGAAAGTCTGTGCGAAGAGATCTGCTTTATCAGTAGAAGAAATAGCTACAGAACTGTCAGAGTAGAAAAGAGGAGGGAAGGATGATGAGGTAAAGTTGTTAGAAAGGTTTTTGGCAAGATGCCAGAAGCGGGAAGAATTCAAGTTGGAGAGTTGAGAGCATTTAGTACGGATGAAATTATTTTTAGCAGAGCGAAGAACAGACTTAGCACGATTCCGGGCAGATATGTAAAAATGATGTGATTCAGGGGTGGGTTGGCTCCAGTACCTTTTGTAGGCCCTCTCCATGTTGCGGACAGCATTAGAACAAGCGTGATTATACCAAGGCTTTATTGCTTTAGACAAAGGATACGAGAAAGGAATGTATGCTTCCATGCCCGAGAGAATAACCTCTGTAATGCGCAAGGTACACTCAGATGGCTCCCGGCCATGGAAGCAATAATCATTCCAGGGAAAATCGAAGAAGTACTGCCTGAGGGCCTCCCAATCTGCGGCTCCAAAATGCCACAGACGACGTTTCCCTGGAGGGTCCACAGGCCATACTGGAGTGATAGGACAGGTTAAGGTGATAAGGTTGTGATCGGAGGAGCCCAACGGAGAGAAAAGATTAACAATGTAAGCAGAAGGATTAGTTGTAAGGAAGAGGTCAAGTATGTTGGAGCTTTCTCCAAGGCGCTTAAATTTATTACAGTGCTGTGATTTGCCAGGCAATATGGTGCCTTTACGATGATATGTAACGACTTACGAATTACATAATCAGGTCATGATGGCTATAAGTGATGAAGTATATTCGGTTTCTTTTCACCATACAAAGACCCCTATAACCCCTTTCACCTCAGTTGATGGGCCAGCTGTAGTCATACTGGAGAGTTCATTTAACTGGTAGCCAAGGAGACGCATTCCTACCCCATAATTAAGCTCATCAAATTTCATGCATCGGCGAATTACCATTTCAAGTTGTGGTGGACCCAGTTCCATCAGATGAAAACAAACCGACTATGATAAAAATATGTTGTCTTCGATCATCTACTTACTGCATGATCTGCTATATGGAGATTTTTTTTTTTTTGTATACAATTTATAAATAACGTGATCAGACCATGATTGTGCAGATGAAGTGGTGATGATGTTCTAATTATGTTACGTTGCCTTCCCCCAGCTGCTGCCTCCAGTCCCGGGCAAGATCGACAAGCCAGTGGGCCACAATGTAAAACTTAAGTGTCAGGTCACTGGCAAACCCGAACCCACCATCACATGGTATAAGGTAAGGTGAGAGAGAGAGAGAGAGAGAGAGAGAGAGAGAGAGAGAGAGAGAGAGAGAGCATTTCTTGTAATCGCTGCAACAAAATCCCGGTGTGTTTGGCTCCGTATGAATACAAATGGCCAAATTATCACAAACACCCCTGTCCTTATTGCCTCTCTCTCTCTCTCTCTCTCTCTCTCTCTCTCTCTCTCTCTCTCTCTCTCTCTATATATATATATGTATGTTTGCCTGCATGCATGTATGTATGTGTATGTGTACAGTATGTACTTGTGTATACGTATGTATGTGTGTATATGTTGTTACATAGCCTATGATTTCATCATCCTTTGTGTAATTTTAACGCACAGTTGCTGCATGTTTGATCACGAGCGTGTTCTGCCTCAGTTCCCCCCTTCTACCGTTATAGTAGAGTAAGTCGTTCTCTCTGTTGTCCAGAGCGGGATTGTGAACTCTGTCCCCATGGCTTTCATTTGCGCGTCCTTCTCACAAGTTTTATCAAGCTCTGCTGGCCCCTATATAATGAGCTCAGTCTCTGCTTCATGGCCACTTAGATCTGCTCCTCATTTTGTTCACATCTCTGTCCTCCCCTGTACAGATATTATTATTGTGAGTGCTCAAGAAATCTCCAACCATCTAGCAGCTGTGTGTAATTTGAGTATTACTGTTATTGAATTTTTTCTTGTACTGTATAGCATAAGTTTAATTTGTGGGCCTAGTGAAGTTTTTGTAATTCGTGTTGGGTTTTATGTCAGTCATTTTTGATAATAGTTTGTATCTGTAATAATTTATCTGGCATTCACTGAGTATTATCTGGTATCTCATTTTATCAGGGCTGACTTAGATAAAATTAACTCTTGCTAATTTCGTGTTAATAGAGGCTATTGCAGTTAACCATATATTTAACCTGTTTTTGCCATTACATTATCCTTATGAGTCCTGAATGTTTAGTTGTTAGTTTGTGCATTAAACTTTAACTTGTAATTTTACCTAACTCTTTTGTTTTGAACCTGGAACTTTACGGGACAGTTGTGATTTTTAGCATTCTCACTTAAAGTGTACGTTATCTTTCTCTGTTCCGTAACATAAATTTGGCGACCTCATATCAGGATATTCAGGATATTATCATAAGGATATTGTTTGATATTTTGTGACTGTGATATATTCATGATGGCTACTATTTCTACACTTGATGAAGCCAAAGATTTTTTTGTCAAATGTGCAAACAGTGTGTGATATAGAAAACAGAACAAAGAATGAACTTAAGCTTGTTGCTCAACAATTGGGAATTGCAGTTCACTCTCATCATTCTAAAGATCAAATTGTTGGCATGATTAATAAAAGCTTGTTTAATGTAACTCCTCCAAATGAGCAAACGCAGATTGAATTAGCTAAGTTACAGCTAGCTCTGCAGGAGGCTAAGGCTAAGGAGGCGGAGTCTCGTGTTAAGGAAGCAAATGCTCGTATTGAAGAGGCACAGGTACAGGCTCAGGCACAAATTGAACTTGCCAGGATTCAGGCAGACCATGAGTATCGCATGAAACAAGGTGGAACTGGATCATCTAGCTCTGATGATTTTGATGTGGCTAAAAATGTTAAACTTGTCCCTCCTTTTAATGAATCTGATTTAACAAAGTATTTACAGTTGTTTGAGAGGGTAGCTACAGGTTTTAATTGGCCTAAGGAGTATTGGCCAGTACTCCTTCAAACTGTTCTCACCGGTAAAGCTCAAGTAACTTATGCATCTTTGCCTCAGGATCACTCTGATAATTATGATGTAGTTAAGAGCTTGATTCTTAAGGCCTATGAGCTTGTTCCTGAAGCCTATAGAGTAAAATTTAGGACAACTTACAAGCAAGATAAGCAATCCCATGTTGAGTATGCAAAAATCAAAGAAGATATGTTAGAGCAGTGGTTAAATTCTAAGAATGTGGATTCTGATTTTGGTAAATTTAAGCAGATGATTTTGCTGGAGGACTTCAAAAGGTGTATTTATAAAGATGTAAGCCTATATCTTGATGAGAAAAGAATAGATAATTTGTCTGATGCTGCAGTTTTAGCTGATGAGTATGTTCTCACTCACAAGAGATATTCTAGAGAAAAAGGAAAGCTGAGAGTAAGTACGTTGCCTCTACTCAGAGTACAGGTAACAGGAAAGAGAATAAAGATGATGTTTCTCAGGAAGTAAATACCAGCTTCACCTCTAGATTTCAGAAAAGTAAATGTACTTATTGTAGTAAGCTTGGTCATACTACGGAGAGATGTTTCAGGAGACAGCGTGATGTGAACAAAAAGGAGTCTTTAAATATTCAGTCAATTGGTCTAGTGTCCACTCTTGAGAGTTCCCAGAATTCTTTAACTGAGTTAACTGAACCTGCTTTGAGGGGTAACTTAAATTCTCATGATGGAGCTCCTCTTTTGAGCAGTAACGTGGGTGACACTCTCAAGAGTTCATGTGCTAATTTCCTGTCTGATGGTTTTGTCAGTCCTCTGGACAGTAATGACAGGAAATCAGTTCAAATATATCGTGATACAGGTGCTTGCCAATCCCTTATGCTGACCAGTGTTCTAGGCTCTAATTTTAATTCCTCTGATGAAACTGTAATCTTACAAGGTGTAGGGGATAATTACTTCTCTGTTCCTCTGTGCAGAGTGAATTTAGAGTCTGGTTTTGTTAATGGTTCTGTTAGGGTTGGGTTGGTTGAGACACTCCCAATGTCAGGTGTAACTTTCTTACTTGGAAATGATATTGGTGGAAGTCAAGTGTGTCCAGCTCCTCAGTTGTCTAGTGAGCCAGTGGCTGCGTCCCAGGATTGTGATGTCCCTGATGTGTTCCCTGCATGTGCTGTCACTAGGGCTAAGTCTAAAGTTACTGGTGATTTAGAGGATGATGATGATGATGATGTTATCCTAGCTGACACTTTTCTTGCTAATTTGGACCACTCACCAGATGAGGCAGTACCCCGTAGTGTTGATAATTTGTCTCGTCAAGAGTTGGTTGAGTTGCAGGTTGCTGACCCTGAGTTGAAAGGTCTAGCTAACTCTGCTTACAGTGAAGAAGAGTCAGCCGGTGCTTCTACTTGTTATTATGTAAAGTCAGGAGTACTTATGAGGAAGTGGAGACCCCCAACAGCATCAGCCGACTGTGAATGGGAGGTTGTACATCAAGTTGTCATCCCTCGTGTTTGTAGGCAGGATATCATTAGAGTGGCTCATGATTCCAGTTTGGCAGGACACCTTGGAGTGAGGAAGACTGTGACACGCATTTTGAAACACTTCTACTGGCCAGGTATCTTCAGGGATGTTTCCTGGTATTGTAAGTCTTGTCACACCTGTCAAGTTGTGGGGAAGTGTAATCAGACCGAAAAGGTTGCACCTCTAGTTCCCATTCCTCCTTTTGAGGCGCCTTTCACCCGTGTGTTGGTGGATATTGTGGGCCCTCTTCCTAAGACTTCTTCAGGATTTTCTTATGTGTTGACCATGATTGATATGGCTACTCGTTATCCTGAAGCCATTCCACTTAGAAACATCTCAGCAAAGAACGTGGTTAAGGAAATGCTAGGGTTCTTCACAAAGTTTGGTCTGCCCAAGGAGGTACAGTCAGACCGAGGAAGTAATTTCATGTCAAATGTTTTCAAGCAGTCTCTGAAAAGAGTTGGGCATCTCCCAGATCACGTCTTCAGCTTACCATCCCCAGACCCAAGGAGCGTTGGAGAGATATCATCAAACACTCAAATCGATGCTCAAGAAATACTGTTTGGAACATCAGAAAGACTGGGATAAAGGTCTTCCATTCGTTGTGTTTGCTGCAAGAGAATCTCCAAATGAATCACTGGGCTTCTCACCTTTTGAACTACTGTTTGGCCATGAAGTAAGAGGACCCCTTAAGTTACTCAAGGAATGCTGGCTGTCGGAGGAAGATGACGTCAACCTGCTGGAGTATGTGATGAAGTTCAAAGAACGGCTGTCCACTGCTTTACAGCTGGCGAGAGAGAATTTAGGAGCTGCTCAGGAGAAGATGAAGACTTGGTATGATAAGAAGTCCAGGTTACGCCACTTTCAGCCAGGAGATCAGGTTTTGATTCTGCTACCAGTTCATGGGCAACCTCTTCAAGCCAAGTTTAGTGGCCCTTATTTCGTGGAGAAGAAACTCAGTGATGTCAACTATGTCATCGCCACACCGGATCGTAGAAAGAGCAAGCAACTATGTCACATCAACATGCTAAAGTTATATCACAGGCGGGACGAAAATAATCCAGTCTGCACTGTAGCTGTTCCACCCGAGTCTGCAAGTGAAGCTCTCCCATGCAGTATGAGCCTGAGTGATAGTTTGGGGAAGAATCCTGATATCATGAATGATCTCCAGACTAAGCTTTCTCATCTACCACCCAAGGAAAGGCAGGAGTTTTCGGCTTTACTGCAGGAGTACCATAAGTGTTCCGTGCCACTCCAGGAAGAACCACTGTGTTGATGCATGATGTCGATGTTGGAGACGCAAAGCCAATTAAATTGCCTCCTTACCGTGTGAACCCAGTGAAAGTTCCTCTCATCCAGAAGGAGCTTGGCTACCTGTTGGACCACAAGATGATTGAGCCCTGTCAGAGCGAGTGGAGTTCTCCTGTCACTCTAGTCCCTAAGCCAGGTGGGTCACAGAGGCTTTGCATCGACTACAGACGTGTTAATCAGATAACCAAAACAGACACTTACCCTCTCCCTCGTGTGGAAGATTGCATAGACAAGATCGGAAAGGCTAGGTACATAAGTAAGTTTGATTTGTTAAAGGGATACTGGCAAGTACCTATGACTGAACGTGCTAGGGAGATCTCATTTTTTGTAACATTAGGAAAGACCTTTGCATGGTCTGTAATGCCATATACAGATTGTTTTCGAGTAATAAGAAATTTCCTTTGTAAATTTCTTTTTTCTTTGTGGGGAGGTGTTACATAGCCTATGATTTCATCATCCTTTGTGTAATTTTAACGCACAGTTGCTGCATGTTTGATCACGAGCGTGTTCTGCCTCAGTTCCCCCCTTCTACCGTTATAGTAGAGTAAGTCGTTCTCTCTGTTGTCCAGAGCGGGATTGTGAACTCTGTCCCCATGGCTTTCATTTGCGTGTCCTTCTCACAAGTTTTATCAAGCTCTGCTGGCCCCTATATAATGAGCTCAGTCTCTGCTTCATGGCCACTTAGATCTGCTCCTCATTTTGTTCACATCTCTGTCCTCCCCTGTACAGATATTATTATTGTGAGTGCTCAAGAAATCTCCAACCATCTAGCAGCTGTGTGTAATTTGAGTATTACTGTTATTGAATTTTTTCTTGTACTGTATAGCATAAGTTTAATTTGTGGGCCTAGTGAAGTTTTTGTAATTCGTGTTGGGTTTTATGTCAGTCATTTTTGATAATAGTTTGTATCTGTAATAATTTATCTGGCATTCACTGAGTATTATCTGGTATCTCATTTTATCAGGGCTGACTTAGATAAAATTAACTCTTGCTAATTTCGTGTTAATAGAGGCTATTGCAGTTAACCATATATTTAACCTGTTTTTGCCATTACATTATCCTTATGAGTCCTGAATGTTTAGTTGTTAGTTTGTGCATTAAACTTTAACTTGTAATTTTACCTAACTCTTTTGTTTTGAACCTGGAACTTTACGGGACAGTTGTGATTTTTAGCATTCTCACTTAAAGTGTACGTTATCTTTCTCTGTTCCGTAACAATGTATATGTGTGTATGTATGTATAAATTTCTGTCTATCTATCTGTCTGTCTATCTGATTCTGTTTGTCCTTCTACCTGTCTGTCCGTCTGTTTGCTTTGAATATGATTGAAAACGTAAAGCAAACTAAGGTAAAACTTGCAGGCTGTCTTAGATTAGGTCCGTTAGGTTTGGGTAGTAGGCATAAGTCTGCAGTGTTTCTGCAGTTACTTTTTCTGAGCTCTTTTGTTGTGCATATAACGATCCCCCCCATCCCTTTTTCACAAAATCACTCCATACCAAGAAAAAATCTGAAGGGTCCCTAATTCTTGTTGGGAGAGAGGGAGGGGGGAACCAAAGCCTATTTGATTTCTTCTGATAAGTCTTAAATTTTTGAAAGCTGGCAGCTGATTGGTTGTCTGAGTGCATTCATTAGTAACGATGTGATACAGGTGATACAAGTAATTATTATAAGGATTACAGTAACTGTTTCTAACAAGACTGCTGAAAATATATATATATATATATATATATATATATATATATATATATATATATATATATATATATATATATATATATATATATATATATATATATATAAAATATAAATATATATATATATATATATATATATATATATATATATATATATATATATATATAATGCAGCATAGTGCCCCCTGGAACACCCGGCCACCCCCACAAGGAATACAGCATAGTTCATTCATTCATTCATTCATTGCCAGACGCCATGTATCCCAACCGGGGTGGCCAAGGGCTTAGAGTTAATTGTTTTACAGGGAGGGGCACGAATCCTCCACCAACCCCACCTGACACGTAGGGATGCCAACAGCATCTGGTGTTCCCAGGCGATCACCCATCCAAGTACTAACCAGACCCAACATTGCTTAACTTCGCTGATCGGACGGGAAGCGGTGTACTCAACGTGGTATGGCCGTTGGCACCCATGAACTCCCAGACACCCCCACAAGGAGCCCAAGGAGGAGCAGCAGCCGCGCTCCAGGACTCGGTGCGACATAGGCCTAAGTCAGCCCGGGCCGCGCGCCTCTATGACCCGGAGCCCACCCACCATTGCCATAACAGGAATACTGCACTACCTTCCGGGTGAGCCTTCACCAACCAGCTAAGGGGTGGAGTTGTCTGCCCAGTTCCTGCCAGCACCCCAAAGGAGACGGCCAGTAGCCGCTCCCGCCTTCGTCAGGAGACAGCCAGTAGCCTCTCTGAAGGTGTCTTCTTTCTTGAGACGGCCAGCAGCGAGTGTTAGTGTCATATCCGGGACATCTCCCTCCAGATTTTCCCCTCCCCAGTTCCCCTTAGCCCCCATTGGCCATTTCTCTTAGATAGATTTCATGATCGCAGATATAGAACTGTATGTGAAACCTAGCGTCATAATCAGTCTTTCGCCTTGCCATCTGGAGTTTGTGATTACCCTGTACTGTTAAGGTGTATCGAGTCCTGCTTTGGTGTTCCTCCCTGTTTAAAAGAACCCCACTGGACTAGGAAAATCCCAGTATAACAACGTTATTTCACTGTTTATACAAAAGCTTCTAATATTTACTTTCTAAGCATTAAGAATATTGCCAAAGGTCAAAGAATGTCAGAGTAATTTGTAAGTGAAAGTCTAACTATGATTTCTAAGTTTCCCCCTTTTAACTTTGCCACTTGCAAAGTCGGCCTAGCACTAGACTAATCTGGGAGTTATGGACAACCCTGTAGCTAACTGCCATAATTCTTGCAACTGCAACCATATCTGGTGGCAGTTTGGACATCTTAATCACCTGAATTGGTAAGGGGAGTCTTAACTTTCACTGACATTTTTCCTTTCTGCTTCTCAGGACGGTTTTGAGCTGAGGGAGGGATCACTAGGGGGAGAGTCTCGCTTGACCCGACATTACCTGCACCTCTATGACCTCAGACCTCAGGATGCCGGCACTTACACGTGCGCCGCTGCTAACCCACTTGGGGCTGCTGCAGCCAACTGGACACTCAGGGTCATTGGTGAGTCCTGAAGATTTTTGCACTGAGTATGAGCTATCCTTGACATATTTTAAGTATCTTTCAGCTCAGCCTTCAGCTACTTTGTGTTCATTTACTATATCTCCTTCCACCTTCAGACTCACTCTTGTACACTGTACCGTCTTCACCAAAATCTTCATGTCTCCATTCTGTGCCGGGGTTCTTCAGTTACCCATATTTTTTTGTCTATAAGAAACACTTTTTCCCTAAAAAAATACACTGAAAAGTTCCCATGTGTCGAGATGAATGTCAGAACAGCCACATATACAGATAGTTATCCAATAAACTGCCTATCATTGGCAGAATGTAAAGTGTAATAAAAAAATAATAGACAAAAACTTTCGATCATCATATCATCATCCGGACCTTCTTTCCCATTCTAGGGCAGGGTGATGAGCAGCAGTGTACAGACAGCCCAAGTTTTCCCAGTCTGATGGGCCATGCATCCATTTACTTATCATTCAAGCCCCTGGAATCCTGGCTTTATCTAAAACACCAGAAACCTTCACCACATTCTGTAGCTTCACGTAAACGTATCCGATAGGGTAAATCCGGACGCTGTCACATTAAATAGGGGTCCCAAATCCCAGATCTTGCACTTCCTCTCACAACATTCATCCAGCCATCTCGATCTCTTGTCAGTCCTTTAGCCTCACCGACTTCTGTACCTCTCTTCCTCACACACTTCTCCACCATATCCCTCCACCTTCTCCTTGGTCTACCTCACCTCCTCTCTTCTTCAAATTTGCTCAGATATACCTTTTTCATCACTCTATTGTTATTCGTTCTCTCCATATGACCATACCGTCTCAGTACACTCTCTTCGATTCCAGTGTCCACAGACTTCCTCACTCCACATCTTTCACGAATCACATTATTTCGTATCCTATCCACTCTCTGTCCTCCACATACATTCCTCAGCAGTCCCATCTCTACTGCTCTCACTCCTGACTTTTCATTTTCATGCCACACAATAGACTCACATCCATGTTAAAAGTTGGGACTAACACTCCTTCATGTAAACCTCATGCAGCTGCAGCACTCAAGCCTCTGTTTCTTATCGAGGCCTTCATAGTACCAGTTACTTTCCTGGCTTGTGTCACTCTGCTTTCCACTTCAGCAAAACTATGCACTAGTCAACCAAGTTCTTGTCTGGTATTTGCAAGTAGTACTGCATCATCAGCATACAACAACTTTGAGGTATTCCATCCATCACCATTCATTACCAATGCCATCCCTCTCTCCACTACTCATGCTTTTACTTCTCTCATCACCCCATCCATTTAATTATATATTGAACAACCGTGGGGACATCACAACACCTTGTTGCACGCCCACACCGACTGTAAACCATTCACTTAGATATCCATATACCCTTACACATGCTGCACTGCCATCCAAAACTCGACGGCACCTAGGAACTTTCCATCTACACCGCACATGGGCAAAATTTTCCAGAATCCTTCTCTATCTACTTTGCCGTATGCTTTTCCCAGATCCTTGAATGCCATAAACACCTTTAGCCCTTCTCACAAGCCTGCTCCACTATCATACTGCAGATAATTGATCCACACATCCTCTGCCACTCCTGAAGCCACCCTCTTCATCACTCACTAGGACTTCCGATATCTCTCTTACTTTCTCTATAATAATTCTTCCATAGACCTTCCCTGCCACATTCAGTAAACTTATGCCACGATAATTCTTGCACCCACTTCACTCACCTTTATTTTTGTACAGAAATACAATCACAGCCTTTTTTCACTCTGCTGGCACAGTTTCACTCACCCATGCCTTCTTACGTATCCCCAACAAACACTTCATTCCGCTCTCTCCACTACACTTAATCATGTCTTCATACACCTCATCAACCCAGCTGCTTTCCCATTTTTCAGCCGCTTCACAGCTTTCTTCACCTGTGCGAGTGTCATGTTTCCTGGCGCTGTTTTCCTGCTCTGTACACCCCCCAAACCAAACATATTTATAGCGGCTCTGCTGTCTTTATTCCCATTCATCAGGCTTTCAAAATATTCTTTCCATCTGGTCCTTATTTCATCCCCATGGGTTAATAATCTAGCTACCACTTACATCTTCACACTTTCACATTTCTTTCCACTGTCACTTGTACATGTCCGCACCTCATTCCAGAATAACTTCCTGTTTTCAGAGTAATTTGCATTCATTTTTCTTCCTAGATCATCATTTACCTCCTCCTTTTTCCTCTTCACTGGTCTCTTTACGTGCTTCTTGCTCTCAGTGTGTTCAGTTCTTATTTCAGTTGAGCCCCTGTCCTTTAACCACTCTAGCCAATTCTTCCTCAATTCTTCCACTGTTGTCTTAACTTCTTCATCCCCCCATGCCGTACCTTGCTTCTTTATTGTTACTCGTGCCACACCACGCGCTGCTTTAGCATTCCTAACTATGCACTCCCTATATTCTTGATCAGGTGGAGAGTTGCTGTTCATTTTCTATGTTGTTTACATTCAGGCAATGTTGCCACCTGATGTCTGGTGGTGAATATAACTGAAATTTGTCAATGCAAGCATGTACAGTACAAGATTAACTACTGTTTGTTACCTTTTACTGTCCAAGAGTTTTGGTGAACATCCACTACCAAATCAGGTCTGCTTCTTGATAGTGTGTTATTTATTTATTTATTTTTTTTTTCTGATTATTTCTGGGATGGTAAATAAACCCTTCCTGTCAAATCTGTTTCCCCATTGTTTTTAGCTGTCTTGCTGTGAATTTGCGGTGTGCCACACGTACAATAATTATCGCCTATGCACGAAATTATTGCATCTGGTATGATGTACGATACCATTTTCTATTATCCTACGGTTTGTACAATAATTTTGGGTTGAAAGCTAGCATGGCAGTAAATTTTGTGGCCCGCATAGCTAATCATGCACAGTTGTTCCACCATTTGACAGATGATGATCTTAAGGGCTAATGAAATTGTGATAACAGAAAAAACTTTTTTATTGTCTTACTGTTATTATCTGCAAGAGTAAGCACCTTTCTGTGAATTACCTAAGTTCTGTGGACTGCCATCTGCTGCTAGTCAGATTGATTGTCTAGAGTGGCACAGAGGCCATTTCTTTTCCTTATAATATTATATTTGTAATAACGGATATGATTATATTATTATCTATCTATAGCCCAACGCCCTAACCCCGCAAAGGGTGGCCGCAGACAAAACGCCTCCACGTCGCTCTGTCATCCACCATTTGACTACCCTCCCCCCAGCTCGCCCCCCCCTCCCTCATATACCTCTCAACTCCATCCCTCCACCTCATCCTCGGTCTACCCCTCCCTCTCCCTCCCTCCACCTCACCTACATACACCCTCTTAGTCAGTCTTTCATTCTCCATTCTTTCCACATGCCCAAACCACCTCAGTGTATTTCTCCTAATCTTCTCAACCACATCCACATCCAGGGTGGTGTGACATCATTTCCACACCACCCTTGAGGTCAAGGCCACCGACTGGGTGTGGAAGTGTTGCCGCTCGTGAGTGAATAATGTTTTTGTTTTTTTTACTTCGGTACTGGCATATGCCTACTATTTTGCCCTACATATTAGCTTATGATTATAAATGTGATTATTCCTTGCCCTTAAAATTACGGTAAAAGCCAGTAAATGTGAGCATTTTTCCCTAGCAACACCTGTACAAGCTATGCTTGGGTCTACGGAGGGGTACGTACTTTACCTTAGGCCAGACTGGGTGTGTCAGTGTTGCCACTCATAAGAATTATATGAATTATTTCTTTTACTGTGGATATTGACATATTTCTTCTTTTTTCAGGCTCATAATCTTATATCCATAACTGTGATATTATTACCTACCCTAAAACTACGCTAAAAACCATTAAAAGTGACTACAATTTCCATTAGCAACACTGTACAATATGTATGCCATGTTTCTGTGTTACTGTATAAATATTTTATGCATAATAAGATTACTGTTGATTCATCCATCAAAATATACAAGTGTAAGTTTTATTCATCTGAATTTATCGTATTTGTGATGCCTTGTACATAAATAGCTTCCGTTTCACATCGCAAGTTGGGGAAACGTGGCACCATTGTACACAGGTGCGGGCCACACCACAGCCGCAAACTTACGCGAGTCCTACTACAGCATGTATTTACTAATACTGTATATATTGCTGGTTCCATGAAAGCAGTGATAAGAAACAGGGAAGTGAGCATGGAAATGAAAAAGTTACAGTACTGTATGACAGTATTGTGATACCAACTCTAACGTATGGAAGTGAACCTTGGACCTTGTTCGAGGGACAGAAGTGAAGAGTAAGAGCAGTGGAAATGAGTTATTTGAGAGGAGCCTGTGGAGTCACATGGAGAGACAGACTGACAAATGAGGAAGTGAAGTAGCATTGTGGTGTGGATGTGGATGTGATAGGAAGCGTTAAGAGAAATACACTGAAGTGGTTTGGCCATATGGAGAGGATGGAGAGTGAGAGACTGATGAGGAGAGTGTACGTGAGGTGGAGGAGGGGAGAGGGAGGGGGAGGCCGAGGATGAGATGGAGGGATGGAGTGGAGAGGTATATGAGAGAGGGGGTGTGTGAGCTGGGAGCAGGGCAGGATGACATGGAGGCAGTTTGTTTGTGGCCACCCCTTACGGGATTAAGGCGCCTGGCAATACTGTAGGTATGTAATAATAAAGTGTCACAAGATTTTACATTCTAATTTCAGGAAGTGATTCTTGGGCTAAATTTGAGGGAAAAAATGTTACATCAAAATAGGTCCAGTTATCTTCTGTTGGGAGCTATAGTTATTTGATAACTTAATGACCACAAGGTTAACAGTAGGTCTAACTGTAGCTCCAGAGTGGCTAAGAATTGGACCTATTTTCTTATACTATTTATTATACAAAGTAATCCTAGGCCCTGAAGATAGTCCATCAAGTCCTGGTATACCCTGTATAATGTTAGTAATAAATTGTATGAGTGATCTAATTTATTGAAGGACTAATGCCTTTTTTTTTTTTTTTTTTTCTTTTATGCTGAGGGCGGCACAGTGTATTCAAAAATCCTCTGAGAAAAATTATGAATAATGTTAAGGTTGACTTCGTGACATTCTTCTCTGTTGTCATTTACATGAACAATATCAGTGTGGTTAACCTGTCCCGTCCCGTTGATGTACATATGTGCCCAAACGTTTTGTCACTGACTCTCGTTGACATTTATAAACGCCCTGCAATTGCAAGGTCCGTCATTTGCACATTTTTCAAATTTTGCACGTGATTTTTGTTATGTATACATGGGACACCATCCTCTACCTGAGTTCAGGCAGGGACAATGCCTTACCCTGCATGACTTCCCCTCCCCCCCCTGCACACCATTGTCTCAGCAACTCACCTGTTACCAGTGACCTGGCCAGTAAAGACATGTCGCGCCACGGTACAAAATTCAAGGCGAGAGTGATTCCTCAATCGATGACAGTGTGGAGGACAAAGTTTACATGGTGCCAGAGGAAGTGATGAGGAGGTAACATTGCCAAAGAAGGTGTGGTATGTTGATGTGGTGAGAGAAACAATGCTTATGTCGCCTATATTACTGTGTGAAAACCAATATACTCCTGTACTACATACAAATTTGTACCAATTAAATAAATATCTACCTATTCCGAGTGGTTTGGAATAGTTACCCCTCCTATAGAAAATGTCTTCTGTGGGCTGGAAAGAAGATGGTACCAGGTGAGGGGAATATCACCTGTACGAGGCATTTCTAAGCTCAGGTGAGCATTTTCTCTCTGAATTTTTTATGTTTCTCATAAAAAGTGGATGTTTTAGCCAAAAAAAAAAAATTCAAAAATTTGCCGGGGCTTGGGGTGGGGGGTCTTTGGTGAAAAAGCTGCTGGGATGCAGTGGGTTAAATAAGATGTGATTACACTCACCCCACTACCACTCTTCCCACCCTGTCAGGGAAAAAGAAGCAAACTACGGTATGTCATAAACAAAGCAAATGAAAGTAATCGTACATTTTCATGCTGAAGTCGAAGAGGGATGAGATGCCGTATATGAATGTTAATTTAAAACCATAGCATCGCCAATGCTTTCTGGCACACATACCAGTTCCTGTAAATGCATGCGGAATATGGGATCACACTCCACCCAGACAGATTCTGCTTCTGCAGGAGAAGGGTGACCTTTGCAGGTTATCTGCTTGGCTGGGAGGAGTATCAGCCTAGCCAGGACTTGCTAAGCTGTATAATCTCTTTCCAGATGCCGCCACACCCCTCCCTCACAGATATCTGCTCATGGTTCGGGCTGGTAAACCAGGTTGCCCCATTCCCCACCATTGCACCATTCATGGAGCCTTTCAGAGAATTATAGAAAAAACCATCAGGGAAAGTGGTGTACTGGGACGGCCAGCTCTAGTCCATCTTTGAGTCAACAAAGGGGACTATAGGCAAGCTTGTGACGGAGGGCTTCCAGTTGTACGATGCCACATGGCCCACAGCAGTGTTCACTGACATCAGCAGGCTTGGCATCGGTTTTGTGATCATGCAGCAGTACTGCCAGTGTGTGTCTCAAGTGAACCTCCTGTGCTGCAAGGGTGGCTGGAAACTGACCTTGTGCGGCAGCCGCCATCTGACATCAGCCAAGAAGAACTACTTAGCATTGGAGGGGGAGGCCCTTGCCATCGCATGGTACCTGAGAAAGGCACGCCTGTTCCTGCTGGGATGTCTGGACCTCACCTTCATCATAGACCACTGTGTGCTCACCAAAATCTTCAAGAACAAACAGCTGCAAGACATCAGCAACCCCCACATACAAACTTCAAGAAGACATTGATGTACTCATTTAAAAAAGAACCTGATGGGGGAGGCGAACCATGTGGCAGACTCACCCTCAAGGTACCCCCTGCTGTGGGGCAGACCGGACAAGACAGACCTGGTGGAAGACGAGGCTACATGTGCTGTGGTCGCGGCAGCGATGGCGTGCACCCTAGAAGACGAACAAGGCGCCATTGTGGACCTCCGTCAAGTGGAGAAGGAAGCACACCAGGACGAGAACTACAGGCTCCTCCATGAGCGCGAGAGTGCCAGGGGCTGGGCCAACCGGAAGGATGAGGAGCAGATAGCACTCTGCCCATACTACAGGATTAGGAGGCACCTGTCATGCCAGGGGGATACTGTCATGTACGGTATGCCAGCAACAATGGGCACCTGCAACTCGTAATTCCCACAGTCCTTCAACGCCCGGTCACAGCCAACCTCCATGCAGGTTACCAGGGCAAGGACTTCATGTTCAGGTGCGCCAGGCAATGTGTGTAATGGCCTGGTATAGATGCTGAGGTGGAGCAGAAGAGAAGGCACTGTCAAGCACAGTATGTGAAATCAATGCCCCATCACAACCCGTGGAAAACTTGCTGCCCACACCCCCACTGGAGTGCCCCTTCCAGCAAGCAGTGGCAGACCTGTTCCAACTGGAGGGGGAGGAGTACATCGCTTATGCAGACAGGTTAAGTTGCTGGCTGGAGGTGGAGCATCTGCCCAGGGGCACTGCCAGCTCACGGCTCATAATGGCCTTTTGTAAGTGGTTCAGAAGGTTTGGTATCGCAGAGGTCCTGTCTTGTGACGGGGGTATGAACCTCGTGAGTGGGGAAATGAAGACATTCCTATCCATGCGGTGTGTGCAACTGAGAGTGTCGTCGGCCCATTACCCACAGTCCAATGGCCGAGCGGAGGCTGCAGTCAGGTCTGCCAAGAGGCTGCTGAGGAACAGCACTGGCCTAGGAGGCTACCTGGATTCGGATGCAGCTGCCAGTGCCATATTGCAGTACGGTATCTCAACACCCTGCTACTTGACACTGACACTTCCCCGGCCCAGCTGCCGATGGGGTGTCAGCTGAGAGAGTTTGTCCCCCTGCCAAAGAACACTACAGGATCATCAGGCGCTGGGGTGGGATGCTTATAAAGGAACGGGCCATGGCCCACACTGGGGACACAGCAGCCGCAAGATTCAACCAGATGGTACACAACCTCGCCCCTTTCAACCCAGGCCAGCAGGTGCACCTACAGAACCAGGAGATGGGGCAGTGGGACCGTGTAGAGGTTATTGTCAACACACCAGCCCCAAGGCAGTACCTGGTACAGCTGGACGGCAGTGGACGAGCCTCCCACAGGAATCACCGCCACCTATGCCCCTATGAGGAAACAGGGGAACAAACGCCCACCACTCATATTGAGGGTGGTCCCGGCGGGAGGACGACTGCAGGGGGGAGGCCCCTCAGCCTCTCCCTCCCCCGGAAAGGCCGTAGCATGCTAGGTGTGCCCCAGGACACCTAAAAAACTGTGTACCATGACATTGCAGTGTTTTGTACCCCTAGGCATGTTAAGGTGTTTTGTAATGTGTACAGTATAACTTTGTTTTTTTTCTTATACTATGATACCAGAGCAGTAGTTGCTCCAGCGCATGTAACTGAATTCCTTATTGTTGTAGCAGATATGTTATTCTTAAGTAGCAGTTATGTTGTTCTTAAGTCAACATATTTGTAATGTAAATTTTGCCAGTATTGTGTCATGTAATGCCATGTCTTATGATGAGTGTCAGTATCTGCCCATTGTTTTGTTATTGCAGCGACCTCTCTCCTCCTCGACCAGTGTGCTTTTTATTAATGCTGACGGAAGTGGGGAATTCACTATAATGGAGAGGGGGTTTTGGAGTTTGTGCTTGAGCAGGAAAAGTTCCCGCCAAGCAGAGCTCCCAAACTCACCATTGGCCCACACCTGGCAGGTGCTTGGCAGGCAGGACGTGACCATGCCTGGACTTATTAGAATAAATCTCAAGCTGGCCTCGCTGTTTCTATTTCCATCCTGGTCCTCACCCCAACACCACCCGTAACCAGCCTAGTAGTTTTGTACCCCTCTCTCAGCCAACCATTTCAGCAGGCTAATAACAATAACCTACGGGTACCTGCAGTGCAGCTTGGTACATACTGTACTGTATAGTATTTTCACAGATAGGAATCATTTTCTCACGATACTAATATTAAGTCCGTTCAAGATCACAGTGATAGCAAGGTATTTATTGTTATAAAACTCATGTTATTTTGAGTAATGTGAGCACCAGGAATAGTTAGAACAAATAATGGCCTCAGCAGCCTTACTCATCAGTCTTGTAAACACAAAGTATTCAGGTATTTTAATTATCTTATGTATTTTGAGCTACAGTAAGTGTAACATATACAGTATGCAGTATCAGTACCTGTTTCACAAGACATTATTACAACAGGTAAATATAGTTATAGAAATAGCTTTATGAAATACTAATTATTGCAGCCACATTGTAAATCCAAAGTATTAAGATTTTTGCATATCAGCTAGATTATATGTACTGTTACGTATTCAGAGTAGGAAGTCACAGTTCAAGCAGTCCAGATTTGGATCGACTACAGTCTGCCATTTGAGTACCACTTCTCTATGTTATCAGATCATCAGGTCATGGTTTTTTCTGCCTTTTGATAAGTACATCCTTACTCCGTATCTTTAGGGAATTTCTGTACATGGTTTGCCTATTAAATCCAAATTGCACAACCCACATAAAAATTGCTAACAAGCCCAATTTCATTCCATTCACCTCTGAATTTCACTCATTCCAGGCCAGTGATTCACGGCCATGCTTTAATATAGGTTGTCTTGAAGCCAGTGTACTCAGTTTTCTCTTGTATGTCAAGGCTTTTAGTGCAAATTAAAACAAGTTGATGGAGGCATGAAAGAAAAAAACTGTCTCATGGCAAGTTTTTTTTTTTTTTTTTTTATCAGTAAGTATAATCAAGAAAAGAAATACTACTTTACCTTTAGCTGTTTTTATCCATCTCCAGCACAGGCATTACCAATTTCAGGTGCATAATTTGTTGATACTCTTATTACTACCATAATACAGCTAGGCTATATGATACTGCATCCTGATTGAAGTGACAAAAAGACCTTCAAATATTGGTGTCCTTCTTCCCCCACGTAACAGTGATTTGTTACATAATGTACACCCTTCATCGTATATTGAGTAATGACATTGCAGTACAGTATTTAATGTATTTCTCAACTTACAGACCAAGCACAGCCTCGGGAGCCAGAGTTTAACCCACAGGAGCCAGCCAACACAACAGTGGTTGCTGGTGAGTCTGCAACGCTACAGTGCAGTGGCAATTCAGAGTTCACACCACACATTAAGGTTAGTTGATGGGTAATTACCAGTGTTGGAGGTAAAACTATTGTGATGGAGTCTGTTTTTGTATATGTATCAATCCAATGTACAGTATCTGTGTATCTTAGTATATTAGCAAAACATCTCATGATGCCCAGTTTAATTTAGATCAAAACTGACATACAGTATATATTTTGTCTTGGAAGAAGTCATTCAGAATTGGCACAGATTGGTCAGAGATCAAGGTTGCGAGTCATGATATGATGCTGTCTCCTGAATGCCTGATCTGATTTGGGTTAGACTGGGCACATACAGCTTGTACAGGGTGGGGATGGGGGGTGGAAAATGTGATTCAGTTTTGATGCAGACTGATCAGAGGTTAAGGTTATGGGCCAAGGTCGTAGTTCAGGGTGTGGCATCATCTCACGAATGCCTGATCCAGCTTGGATCAAACTTGGCACATACAGTGCATGTATGGGGATGGAAAGAAGTGATTCAGAGTTGATGCAGACTGATAAAGGTTGTGGCACTTCTGTGCTCATTGAGCACTTTTGATGAAGTCAGGTATTGTATGTGTATGTGTATTTACCTAGTTGTGATATACAGGAAATGAGCTACGTTCGTGGGGTCCCATCTCTGTTTCACAATAAGTCAGATTTTGCTTTGAACTCATTTAGGTTTCTAGACTGGATGATCTCTTTGTCCAAGCTATTCCACAGGTCTGTGTGCATCTGTATGGAAAACTATATTTCTTGATATCCTTCAAGTAGCTTGGCTTTTTCAGTTTCATTCCGTGTCCTCTTGTTCCCTTCCCATCCCATACAAACAGATCTTTTCTGTCAGTTTTATCTACTCCCTTCATGGCCCTGAACACTGCAGTTATGTCACTTCTCTCTCTTCTTTCTTCTAAGGAAGGCAGATCCAACTTTTTCCAGCCTCTCTCTGTACGACATCTCTGAGGCAAGGAACCATCGTGGTTGCCGTTCTTCGTATTCTCTTGATCTTGTTTGTATCTTTCTTTTTATGTGGGGACCACGCTACTGCCGCATATTCCAACCTGATGCGGATCATGGCCGCTATCAATTTATTCATCATCTCCTCATCCATGTAATGAAATGCTACTCTTATGTTAGTCAAGTGATTATACATATCTCTAGCTGTCTTGTTAATGTGTTTTTCAGGTGACAAACTATCCTGGACCAGCAATCCCAAATCTTTCTCTTCTCTTGCTTTTGTGATTTTTTTTTTTTAAATGTGTCTGACTCTGGGTATGGGCTTCACAGCTCGCTCCCAAGGCCCAGTAGTCCTCCTACATACCATACACCTCTACATGTCACCACTTAGGCGCTAACACCCACTTTCCATATTGAATACATGCTAGGGCTGTCTCATACAAAACTAGTGTATTGGTATTACTGGGGGTATTTTTACGACATGTCGGCAGGTCTTCTGGTAGATCAGTAAAGTCTGCTTTTATTGAATTCAAATCCTTAAACTGTTCCCTGCCCCAGCTGGGATTTGAACCTGGGTCCGGTAGGACTGCAGGCCACCTCTCTACTAACTGAGCTACCCTTCAAATAATTAAGTGATGGCCTCTTGGTACTTTTACCTATTTCCAAAATTTTACATTTCTTTGTATTGAATTTCATTTCTCACATCCAGCTCCAATCATGAATCCTATCCAGGTCCTCCTGCAGCATTTTACACTCTTCCTCAACTTCTACTTTCCTCAAGATCTTTGCATCATCAGCAAACAGACTTGCGTAACTGCTCATTCCATCAATCATATCATTTACGTAAATCAGGAACATTACTGATGCTAACACCGAGCCCCTTTTCCTTTGTACAAGGGAATAATTATACCTGACTTCCAATCCTCCGGGACTCTACCTTTCTCCCAGGCCAATCTGCACATCTTCCACATCCATTCTACTACTATCTCTCCCCCATGCTTCAGCATTTCACCACACACTCCATCAATTCCTGGGACTTTCCTCGATTTAACTTTCTTCATTGCTTCCACGACTTCTATCCTACTGATTTCTTCCTGTCTTCTCACCTCCCTCCTTCTCCCAGCCATTCCCCAGCCACTTATACTCGCATTACTTCCATCCTCTATGTTCAACAGTTCCTTAAAGTGTTCTCTCCATCTGCTCACTTTTTCTCCCTTCTCCACTAGTAATCTACCATTTTTATCTTTCACTCCCCTGCTAACTTCACTTCCACCCTGTCTTACTCTTTTCACCTCTTTCCAGAACATTTTCTTACAGTCCCTCCACTTTACACTCAAATTCCTTCCAAATTCCTCATCCACTCTCTTCTTACTCTCTCTTACTAATCTTTTCACCTCTCTCTTTCTTTCTACATATAACTCTCTCTTCCGCCTCTCAACCTCTTCCACGCCCCTATTTCTCGTCCATTCTTTGTATGCTTTCTTCTTTTGTGCCACAGCCTGTCTCACTTCTTCAGTCCACCACGCTGTTCCTTGCACCCCCCTCCGTCTTCTCTTCCTTCCACACACCATATCACATGCTGCACATATTTCTTTTGTAAATATCCTACACACACCTTCCACGTCTTCCATCTGCTCCACTTCATATTTGCCCAATCATTCCTCCACTTCTCTCTTATACTCTGCCTTTTTCTCATCCTCTTGTAACCTTTCCACTCTCCTTGCAACTACTCCTTCCTCTCGTCTTTCCCTTCTTCTATTCCTCCATCTTACTTGAATCCTAATTCTGGCCACCACCAAGTAGTGGTCAGAAAGTCCACTCCCCCAACCTCTATAAGCTCTTGCATCCATTACACATCTTCGCATCCTTTCATCCACACACACATAATCAATCGCTGCCTTCCTTTCATTCAGTTCACCACCCACTCTTTTCATCACTCGCCATGTATACCTGTGGATCATTTTATGCCTGAAGAGGGTATTGGCTATCACCAACCCCCTCCCAGCACAAATGTCCACTAACGCACTCCCATTCTGATCTATCTCAGCAGCACACCCCACTCACCAACTATTCCATCCACCTTCACATTCCCAACTTTACCATTCATATCACCGATCAAAAACACTCTCTCATTCCTTCCAGACTTTTCCATGCACACTTCTACATTTGTCCAGAACTCTTCTCTCACTCTTCTAGCACGATCTTGCGTTGGCGCATACACACACACACAATCGCCCACATTTGTATTCCAACTTTCAACTTTACCCACACAATCCTTGATCCAACTGATCCATACTGTCTTATGCTCTTCTTCCATCTTTTACTCACAACTATACATACTCCTTCCTTTGCCCTCTCATTCTCACCTACTCCTGCACATATACCCCATCCATACTCCCATTCGCTCACACTTTCTCCATCTCCATTTTGTTTCAGTTATTCCACATACACCCACTTTCGCACCCTCAAGCACCTGGACAATCTCATATGGGGGGGTTTTGGACTTGTTTAGGGGGGAGAGCCCCAGAGGGCCCCATTTGGTTGAGCAGATTTGCATAGCCATGTGGAATGTAAGAGGTGTGAATGAGGAAAGCAAGAGGGTGGAAGTGATGAATGTGTTCAAGAGTGTGAGATATGCCATGATGGCATTGTGTGAAACAAATATGAAAGGGTGTGAAGTGGAGGAGTGGGAGGTGTTAAATTGTGTAAGATCGGGCATGAATGAGTGTGAAGTGGAGGAGTGGGAGGGTGTTAAATGTGTAAGATCGGGCATGAATGGATGAGGAAGATGCAAGGAAGGGGTGGCTTGTTAATAAATGAGGTGTAGCAGAGTGGAATGAGAGATTACAAATGCGTCAGCTCGAGATGGATGTATATCAAGCTCAAGTTTGAGGTGAAAAGGGCTGTGATCGTAGCGTATGCACCGTGTGATGACAGAAGTGAGAGAGAGAAAGACAGGTTTGGGATGAGCTGGATGAAGCAGTGGGAGAAATGCCCAGGAAGTATAAAGTGATCATAATGGGCGATATGAATGGAAGAGTAGGCACTGGTCCTGAGGATGATATAATGGGTTGTAATGGAGTACCAGAGAAAATTGATAATTGGAAGCAACTGAAGGATATGT
Organism: Coenobita brevimanus; assembly: GCF_032717465.1. NCBI lineage: Eukaryota > Metazoa > Arthropoda > Malacostraca > Decapoda > Coenobitidae > Coenobita > Coenobita brevimanus. The sequence continues at coordinate 3,573,694 of NC_137033.1, read as the reverse complement.
GTCAGGAAAGGAGATTGTGCATTTGTAACTCGTACTTCAGACACAAAGATGCACATAAATATATATGATATAGAGGGAACAGGGATCATGTTGAAAGGAGCCTGATTTGATTACCTGCTCACAGTGTGGTCGATGCTGGGAATGGTTGCTGATATGAGGGCCATGAAACAGGACGATGTAGAGGTCTGTCAGATCGTTTGACTGTGGTATGCAAGATCAAGCTGAGAGGAGTGAGGTGGACCAGGAGAGACAGGAGCAGTCCGGGAGAAAGACTGGAAGCTGAGAAGCTGAGGCTCAAAGAATGGCAGATGAATACAGGACCAACATAGGGGAGGAGTTAGAATCAGTGAATTGGAATTAAATGGATCTGGACAGCCTGTAGATCAGTGGATTGGAATTAAATGGATCTGGACAACCTGTAGATCAGTGGATTGGAACTGAATGGATCTGGACAGCCTGTGGAATGCATATAGGGGTCGCTTAGTTAGGAATGCTAAAGTGGTGTGTGGTGTGGCAAGAGTAGCAGTAAAGAAGAAAGGTACGGCATGATAGAATAAAGAGGTTAATCCCTAGGATACACAATTCGATCGACCAAAGTGGCGTGAAAATCTGTATGTGGAGCTGATTGTTCAACTTTTGCAGAAGTAAAAAAATTTTACACCCAAGTTTTATAGCTTGAATTTATACGCCTTATTGCAAAACCAGAGCATTTTAGACCGACTGGTTCATGAGCTATAGCCCGTCAAAGTTGAAAAAGGTTACCCTTCCAGGTGGCACGACTCTCGTTTTCTATGCACTCCCACCCCATATCTCCCTCACTCCTCCCTCCCTCCTGCCCGCCTATTCAACACTTAGTTCAGATTGGTTGGAAGGGATATACGTCACAATCGGGGCAGAGCATGCTTTCCCCAGTTTTTCCCTGAGCCCCTCAGTAGATCACATTCAATATCTTGCGTAACCCTGAAAAAGGATTGATTGATCCTGTTAGCACTTTAGGAGTTAAGAGAGTAGTGGAGGAAAAGAGGAAAAAGTGGCTAGAGTGGTTACAGGACAGAGGTTCAGTTGAAATAAGAACTGAATACTTTATATTAGAAGCAAGAACCACATAAGGAGACCAGTGAAGAGGATAAAGAAGGAGGTAAATGATGATCTATCAATTGCCAGATGCCTTAATCCTGTAAGGGGTGGCCACAAACAAATTGCCTCCATGTTGCCCTGTCCCCCTCATTTCACTGCCCTGCTCCCAGCTCACACCCCCCTCTCTCATATGCCTGGTACCTCTCCACTCCATCCCTTCATCTCATCCTTGGCCTGTTCTGAGAAGAGGTGCAGAAATGTAGAATTGACAGTGGAAAGGAATAAAGTGTGAAGGATGTGAATGATAGATTATGAACCCTTGGGGATGAAGTAAGGACCAGATGGAAAGAATATTTTGAAAGCCTGTTGAATGGGAATAGAGAGAGCAGAGCCACTGTAAACATGATTGGTTTTCGGGGTGTGCAGATAAGGAATGCAGTGCCAGGAAATATGACACTCGCACAGATGAAGAATGGTGTGAAGCAGCTGAAAAATGGGAAAACACTTCTGTTGGTGAAGTGTATACAGAGATGATTAAGTGTAGTGGAGAGAACAGAATGACGTGCTTGTTTGAGATATGTAAGAAGGCATGGGTGAGTGAAACTGTGCCAGCAGAGTGGAAAAAGGCTGTGATTGTACCACTGACAAAAATAAAGGTGAACGAAGTGAGTGCAAGAATTATCGTGTCTTAAGCTTATTTAGTAAGATAGGGAAGTTTTATGGAAGAATTATTATAGAATAAGTAAGAGAGATATCAGAAGTCCTAGTGAGTGATGAACAGGGTGGCTTTAGGAGTGGCAGAGGATGTGTGGATCAAATATTTGCAGTAAGACAGATAGTGGAGAAGGCTCGTGAGAAGGACTGTAAGCTGTTTATGGCATTTATGGATCTGGAAAAAGCATATGACAAAGTAGACAGAGAAGGCTTGTGGAAGGTTTTGTGCATGTATGGTGTAGATCGTAAGTTGCTAGGTGCCGTCAAGATTTTATGATGGTAGTGAATCATGTGTCGGCCTAAGGGTAAATGAGCATGTAAGTGAATGGTCCACGATCGATGTGGGTGTGTGACATGGTTGTGTGATGACCCCATGGTTGTTCGGTATATAGGTAGATGGGGGTGATGAGAGAAGTACAGTAATAACACCAGTAATGGCGAGAGGGATGGCGTTGGTAATGAATGGTGATGGATGGAATATTTCAAATTTGTTGTATGCTGATGATGCAAATACGAGACAATAACTTGGTAGACTAGTGCAGAGTTTTGTTGATGTCTGTCAGCGCTGTGCCTTGAAAGTAAATGTAGAAAAGAGTAAAGTGATGGCTGTTGGGAGAGAAGGAGTTTTGTTGATGTCTGTCAGTGTTGTGCCTTGAAAGTAAATGTAGAAAAGAATAAAGTGATGGCTGTTGGGAGAGAAGGTGGCCCCCAGTGTGATATTACAGTGAATGGAGAGAGACTGGAATTGGTTAGAGAGTTCAAGTACATGAGTACATTGATAGAAAAGAGAGGAAAATGTGCGAAAGAAGTGGAAAGCAGAGTGACACATGGAACTAAAGTAGCTGGTGCAATGAAAGCCTTGATAAGAAACAGAGGCTTGAGTGTTGCAGCTGCATGAGGCTTTCATGAAGGAGTGTTAGTGCCAACTTTAACGTATGGATGTGAGACTTTGGTGTGTTTTTTTTTTCGTTTTTCGTTTTTAAAGGCTCCAACATGCTTGCATGTGTCGGCCTTGGTCACCTAATGGCGGCTCTCCATGCTGCACGATCCATTGCAGCCTCCCTGTTCAGTCCCTTAACCCTAAGGTCACACTTAATGACCTCGTCCCATGTCTTTCTCGGTCTACCCCTCATAACCCCACCCCCAATATTAACACTTCTCACCTTCCTCACCCAACTATCATCCCCCATCCTCTCCACATGTCCAAACCACCTCAATCTACCTCTCCTCATCACAACACCAATACACTCCAGTCCCATCCTACCTCTCAACTCTTCCATTGTAAACCCAGCCCCTCCAGGCCTTGGACGCAGGGACGCACTGCACATCCACCTAATCATTGTCATTTCTGTACGTCTGAGCCGGCGAATGTCTTCCTCCTTCACTGCCCAGGTCTCACTGCCATACAGCATTACACTCCTAACACACGCTGCATACAAAGACCCCTTAGCACGTAGGGAGAGCCCCCTCAATGTCAGGAGAGGCAAGAGCTCCCTGAACTTCTTCCAACCACTTCTCACCCTAGCCACAGAGCTAGCTCCAGCCCCACCTCCAGCACACATGTCTCCTAAATAACAAAACTCTTCCACACACTCAAGAGATTCACCAGCAAGTTCAATTCTTTCACGTCTGACGATCTCCACCTGCTCACCCCGGCACGCCGTACACATAAAATCAGCATTATCTCGCAGTCTACCTCTGATACCACTACATCTCTTATGCACCCATTTATCACACACACCGCACAAGATGGAATTACTTCCCACGCCCTTGTGGCAAACTGCACATGGCCACTCTCCCTCGTCTTTGACAGTACCGCCACCAACCCTAGATATCATCACTTTTGTTTTATCTGCATTTACCCTTAAACCCTTTTGCCCCATACCATCTCTCCACTTCCTAAACCTTTCCTCCGCCTCCCTTTCATTCTCTGCAATCAACACCAAATCATCAGCATACAACAACTCCCACGGAGTCCGTTTCTAAAGTCACGTGAAAGGGCTTCAAGTACCATGATAAACAACATGGGACTCAAGACTGACCCCTGATGCACACCAACATTCACGGAAAACTCATCACTCAAATCTCCATTCACTCTCACCTGGGTGTGAGCACCCACATACATGGCCATAACCACCCTAACCAGCCACTCCTCCAAGCCAAGCTTTCTCATTGCCCACTTCACCACCTCTCTAGGGACTCTGTCAAAGGCCTTTTCCAAATCAACAAAAACAAAATGAAGATCCCTTCTCCTACCAATATATTTTTCCTGAAGCTGTCGAACAATGAATATGGCATCAGTGGTCCCCCTACCTGGCATAAACCCAAACTGCATCTCATCAATATTCACTCTTTCTCTAATCATACCTTCTAAAACTCTCTCCATTACCTTCATTATCTGATCTAAAAGCTTTATACCTCTATAATTCCCTCTTTCCAGGGCATCACCTTTCCTTTATACACATTTACAATTACACTCTTCAGCCAATCATCTGGGACAACACACTCATAAATAATCCTATTTATCAGGTCAGTGACTAAACTCACCCCTATATCGCCTGAGGCCTTCAACATTTCGGCAGTCAACCCAGACACACCTGCTGCCTTCCCCACCCTCATCCTGCCTATTGCCTCACTCACAGTAGCAGCATCAATCAAAGGCCAAGGGCCAGACACTGGATCTGCTGGCTCCAAACCTTCCCTGTCCCAGTCAAACTCCTCATTCAACAACCGGTTATAATGCTCTCTCCATGCATCTTTAATATCCTCACTGTTCACCACTACCCTTCCTTCATCATTCTTCACACACTGCTCACCTATGATATCCCGATTATCCCTCTTCACCTGACCTGCCACCCTAAATATATTTTTCCTTTCCCCATGATTGAGGTTCGTTAAAATGAAAAGTCAGGAGTGAGAACAGTGGAGGTGGGACAGCTGAGGAAGGTATGTGACGTACAGAGAGTGGATAGAATGCGAAATAATGTGATTCGTTAAAGATGTGGAGTGAGGAAAGCTGTTGACACCAGAATCGAAGAGAGTGTATTGAGATGGTATGGTCATGTGGAGAGAATGGATAACAGTAGAGTGGTAAGAAAGGTATATCTGAGCGAATTCAAAGGCGGGAGGAGGCGATGTAGGCCAAGGAGAAGGTGGAGAGATACAGTGGATGAGTGTGTAAGGAAGAGAGATATGGATGTTGGTGAGGCTAGGGGACTGACAAGAGATCAAGCTGGCTGGATGAATTCTGTGAGAAGTGCATGATCAGGGATTTGGCTCCCCTTTTTAACGTGACAGCGTTCGGATTGACTCTTATCAGATACTTTTATGTGAAGATATCCCATTATGAGATTATGGCATCTGGCAATAGATACAAAAGATATCCTCAGCCTGAAGAAGTTATAGACCTCTTTGTTCAGGATTACACCACTGGAGATGAATGAAAATGACTTCATTATGCCAATATGTACACTGAGATGCCTCTGCAACTACACTGACAATATGTGTTGAGAATAAGATACTATTTCAGGAAGTTCCAATTTGTGCATCAGGATAATAAAGCTGTGTATGTATATTAAGGCTTTCTGTGATATAAATGAAAAGATAAACCTGTTCTTACCATCGGGTTTTAAACGTTATACAGTATTCAGAAAACACGATACTGTAATTAATTCCCAATTACTGAATGAATGAAAGCTGTGATTTTTTTAATGCTTTGTCATGACACCACTTAGATACAAGTACTGTTTTGTAAAGATGAACTAATTTTATACTGCATGATTTATGGAAAATAACTTTGGTGTCTTTTGACCACAGTGGCTGCGGCGGATGGAGGAAGGATCTCGTGAGGCTGATCACATCCCAGATAACCAGACCTTGAACTGGAAGGGTCATCGCTACGTAGTACTGCAAGCTACTCAGGTTCTCACACCAGGTGATGGTTCATTCTACACAAAGGTTAGTCAGTGGCAGATTTAGACAGTGATAGATAAGAAGCAGGATGGTAATGTGATGTTTATGCATTGATGGATGGTTTCATATCTCCAGATACAATAGTCTACCATATAACAGAGTAACTTCCTTTGAAGGGAAAGGCTGTCCTGTCACATTTTGTATGACTAGCAATTCCTAACTTTCTCTCATGATATGGCCTCATTACTAAAGTTTCATTTTCTTTGTTAACAAGACAAAGAACACCTTTTCTAGCTGCACCAACCTCTGTATTATTGTAAGGGGAAAGAGGCAGTTATTTACAATGAAGGTAGAGGAGCGAACCCCTCGGGTCCCACCCTGCATAAGCCCTGGTCTGAGTGAAGGTCTGCTGCTGTGCAAAATTTTGTGCCTACATAAGCACTGTGGTATTGTCCCCAAGCTATCCTGCAAAAAATTTTTATATACCCCTGTTTTAACCTCATAGAAAGAATTGATATGGATCAAAAAATTATAAAAGAATATTGTTAAAGTTAAAAGCCACATTTTAGTTACCTTATTGGAGGATAAGAGGAGACACACTATGCCAGAGAGGAAGTCGAGGGGAGAACACTGGTTAAAATCCTTCAAAGTCAGTAACACTTATGACACTTCTCACATCATCATCTGTGTTGTCTATGGCTTCTTCTTCTTGCTGGCATTCAATATCCTCTTCCTGGAGTTCAGCAGCAGCTTGCCCAGATCAAAAAACCGTGTTAGCTTTCATCAGTGGTTGTGTTAGAAGGGATGTTGCTTCCGGAAAATTGTACCATGTTAGACCATTTTCGTGTTAGGGAAAACTGTGTTAGACGAGGATAGACTATATGTTTTGATGTCACAGTATGGCAAAATGACCTGAAAACAGTGCCAAAAACAAAAGGGGTACTGTACATACAGTAGTGTTTAGGTAGGGTGTTTTGGGATTTTTATTTATTTTTATTTTTTTTTTTTGCATGGTTTTCTTGGTGTTACAAATTATTTTGGATAATCCTATGTATGTTTTGATGTCAAAATATGGTACAATGACCGGAAAACACTACCAAAATATGGAGGGGTACTGTACATACAGTAGTGTATCGGTAGGGTGTTTTTTGGTTTTCAGTGGTTTTTCTGCATGGTTATCTTGGTGTTTACCATTACTTTGGATATTCCTACGTGTGTTTTGATGTTTAAATATGCCTGAATGACCAGAAAACACTGCCAAGTTAAGCATAGGTACTGTACAAGTAGGTTAGATATAGGTTGGAGGTGGATATAGGTAGGGTCTGGATATGGTAGGGGAATATTGTTCATTATCCAGATGTTGCCACTACTCGGACATGCCTTTGGCTCTATTATGTCCGGATAAACGAGGGATTACTGAGTAGTCCCTCATTTATCAAAACGCTCAGTATCTGGACATGTTCATTATCCGGATGCTGGACCTTGGATCTGTTAAACCATTATCTGAATTTACTTGCTATAATCCGGATGTAAAAGTCCCTGAGAGCTTCAGCTGGCCAGCCAACATGTTCAGACATTCGATTTCGTGGCAACTGGGCTCAAGCTGTGAGCGGGAAGTAGTCCGTAACCCCCAACAAGAGCTGAAGTGTCTGTCCGCCAACCTATAGGGAATGGTCAAAGTCGCGTGCTCGTCCTATCACCCCCAGATGTCCAGCACCTGAGTAATACGACTGTAATCTGCAAGCGGTGTCAAAACGTTCGTACGCATCCCCATCAAGTGTTCAATGTTATGTGGCCACTGGGTTAAGTCTTTCCCAGCCGCCACCACATTGAACACGGGACACAAGCTACGAATACATGTTCAGCGACAGCGGCCATCCGCCTCTCTACCAAACATTGAAAGTCTCCTGGTCACGATGAGTTGTGTTTCCGCATGGCCACTGGGTGTCTAATGAGCCACGAGTAAATGTATGGTAAAAGCGCCCGTCTGCCTGTTGACAGAAGGGGGAGAATCCTACCCATGGCCTCGCTTATCCCCCCCTCCCGTCCCTTCTCCATACCCTACTTGCTCCCCCCCCTCACTCCCTCAGTCCCTATCCTGCTCCATGACTTGTGAGTTTTCAGAGAGTTTGTGTGATTTATTTGACTACTATTGGTCATATCGAAATTCTGAAGTGGCCACGGGAAAGCCTATGAAATTCTGCTTCTAAACATATGCTTAACTCCTGGAAGATGCTGGCAAAATTTTGCACTAGGTTCGTGGGAAGTTATATGAAGGTAAGTTTTACTGCTGAACACTTTATTATTCCTGCATTTGTGTACTTTTACTTATCAGTCTTATGTGTTTTTATTACCATATCTTATAGTATAGACACCAGTGATGATGACGGTATGCCATTTATACCAGCATAACCAATTTACAGTGGCATATTTGGCCGTGGAGTTTTTTTTGGAGCCCTGGGAGCAATCACCCTTCACAGACAACAGATCTTCAAACTGTCATCATTTTTTTGTGTGGATTTTTGTTGTTTATGCATTGATTGTTTTCATGATGTTAGGCATTAATATGGATAATCCTATGTGTGTTTTGATGTCTCAGTATGGCAGAATGACAGGAAAATTTCCAAAATTAGGAGGGGCCCTGTACATACAGTAGTGTATAGGTCGGTGTTTTTTGGTGTTCAGGTTTTTTTTTTTTGTGGTTTTCTTGGTGTTTAGCATTACTTTGGATATTCCTATGTATGTTTTGATGTCTAAATATGGCAGATTGACCTGAAAACAGTGCCAAAATTAGGAAGGGTATTGTACACACAGTCTTGTCTAGGTCGGGTGTTTTTTGGTTTTCAGTGTTTTTTTTTTTTAATGGTTTTCTTGGTGTTTACTGGTGTTTTAGGGTTTTCCTTGATTTTTTTTCATGATTTTCTCGGTATTTAGCATTACTTTGGATATTCCTGTGTGTGTTTTGATGTCTAAATATGGCAGATTGACCAGAAAGGCAGATTGATAAAAAACCAGTGCCAAAATTAGGAGGGGTACTTTGCATACAATGGGTTATGGGTAAGGTGTTTTTTGGTTTTCAAGTTTTTTTTTTTTTTATGGTTTTCTTGGTGTTTAGCATTACCTTGCATATTCCTATGTGTGTTTTGATGTCTAAGTATGGCAGATTGACCTTGAAACAATGCCAAAATTAGGAGAGGTACTTTACATATGGTGGTGTATAGGTAGGGTGTTTTTTTGGTTTTCAGTGTTTTTTTTGCATGGTTTTCTTGGTGTTGAAAATTATTTTGGATAATCCTATGTATGTTTTGATGTCAGAATGTGGCAGAATGACCAGGAAACACTACCAAAATAAGGAGGGGTACTGTACATAAAGTAGTGTTTAGGTAGGGTGTTTTTTGGTTTTCAGTGTTTTTTCTGCATGATTTTCTTGGTGTTTAGCATTACTTTGGATATTCGTATGTGTGTTTTGATGTTTAAATATGCCTGAATGACTGGAAAACACTGCCAAAATCAGCATAGGTACTGTACAAATAGGTTAGGTATAGGTTGAAGGTGGGTATAGGTAGGGTCCAGGTATGGTAGAGGAATAATGTTCATTATATGGATGTTGCCACTACTTGGACCTGCCTTTGGCTCTATTAGGTCCGAATAAATGAGGGATTACTGTACTGTAATTGGGCAGCACAGATCTGCCCAGTTATATTGGTTTCCCCAGCTAAAGACATCTCTCCCTTTTTGTACAGGAGGGTAACACTAGCATGAGCCAGATGACAATAAAACTTGCCCAACGTTCCATTTGATGGAGGCTTAATATTGGGGGGATAAGGCTTGGGAGTTGTAATAACTTTTGGGAGGTTGAACCTACCACTATTAACTAATGTCGCTTCCAGTTAATTCACCTCAGCTTACAGACCAATAAGTAAAGAAATGATGCAAGTCTGTAACAGAGTGATTTTTAGTGAAGTCATTCTCTAGAAGGCGATGAATTCTAACTCAGATGTGCTTTTGGGTACACGGTCTTTAGCATAGTGTCCAAGTGTAGTTCTTTCTTCCACTGCTTCCACAGAGAGAATGTGGACAATAGAAAGAGTGGCGAATCCAACTCATTTGGAGTTGGCACTTACTGCATTAGTCATTTACTGACTTAAAACTGCAGTTTATTACTTCATGAAATTAACAGCATAATCATACACTATTTTCATGAGCCTTCTTTAGAGTATGTAAAAACTACCACCAGTTTCAATATTAATGTTCTTGGATCTCTTCCCATTTCCTTACTAGAAAGTTCCACTTCCACAGATGTCAGCTCATGAATTTTAACACGGATTGATTCCTCCATACATTATTGTTATTATTTTATTTGGTTTTATAAAATTTTTTACATTTTATATATACATGTAATACAGCTGTCCATAACATCAGATGCAGTAGCTTTTTGTTTATGGGTATTTATTAGGGACCATTAGCCAACAAAGGTGCTGGTTCATGGGTTTAAAAATCACATAGAGCCATTTTGTGGTTAAAGCCTCTGTGTCTAACTTATGACATTTACCATATATTTAAGAGGTGTGCATTTACCACCAGCACAAAAGACTTCTCAGTGGGGGAAAACTTTCCACAGGAGTGGCTTTCACCAGGTCAACATTTTTGCCCATCAGATAATGCTGATTTCATAATTATGTGCAGTGAGTCAGGGAGAGCAAGTGGAGATTGTCAGGCATGACAGAATTGATCTTGCTGGTGAGTCTCTTGAGTGTGTGGAAGACTTTTGTTACTTGGGAGACATGTTACGTGTTGGAGGTAGGACTGCAGCTAGCTCTGTGGCTAGAGTTAGGAGTGGTTGGAAGAAGTTCAGGGAGCTGTTGCATCTCCTGACATTGAGAGGGTTCTCCCTCCGTGCTAAGGGATCTTTGTATGTGGCATGTGTTAGGAGTATAATGCTGTATGGTAGTGAGACCTGGATAGTAAAGGAAGAGGATATTCGCATGGTCAAACATACAGAAATGACAATGATTAGGTGGGTGTGCAGTGCATCCTTGAATTTGAAGCTTGGGGGTGCTGTGATTATGATCAAAGAGTCAGTAGGATGGATGGGACTGGAGTGTACTGATGTTGTGATGAGGAAAGGTAGATTGAGATGGTTTGGGCATGTGGAGAGGATTGATAATTGGGTGCAGAATGAGAAGTGTGAGGGCTGAGGGTAGGGTTGCGAGAAGCAGACCAACAAAGACCAGGGACAATGTCATAGAGTGTGACCTCAGTGATAGGGGACTGAATAGGGAGGCTGCCAGAGGTCGAGCAACATGGAGAGCTGCCGTTTGGCAACCTATGCTGACTCATGCAAGCATGTTGGAGTCTTTACAGTTAACCCCACACTATTCACGGGGATTTCGTACTGGACCCTTCTCCGTAAATGGGTGAAATCCGCGAATAATCTGTACCTTCTGCAAAATTCACTGGCTTCACTGTTTTGCCTATTCCTATTACCTGCAGACTCAGTATATGTCCTGTAAATGCATTTTAAGGCACATTAATACTTCTTAAAAGACAGCACAGAATGATAAACAGGCCTTTCTTGGTACAGCATCATGAATGGCCTTCACATTTTCCTTGATGAAACACAACATGCTCTCATTTACACCAAAATGTTGCCCAACAGCTGTGAACGACTGCCCCTAACGCTTCATGTTTAGCAGTGTCATTTTATCATCCCGCAACATCACTTTCTTCTGCTGCATAGGCTCCCTAGCAGCTGATTCACCCTGAGTAGCATGCTTAGGGCCCGTTTTTCACAGGGATCAAGAATGAAGATTAAAAATAAAATAACACCAAGACTCAATGCTTTGAGGTCACTTGCCCATACAACATTCGGACACAACAAAGAAACCACCACCACAGTATACAAACAACACATACGTTCAGTGATGAATTATGCAAGCCCTGCCTGGGCTTCTAACCTGACCAAAACACACTACAACACTCTACAGACCATACAGAACAAGGCCCTAAAAATAATCACAGGCTGCACAGCTACTACACCCACAGACCACCTACATCAAGAAACCAAAGTCCTCAAAGTCAAGGATCACCTAGACATGAGAGGCACCCAGTTTCTTTGCTGCAGCCTCCACAAACCCACAACATCCACTACAGTACATGGCAGCACATCCACCCACACCAAGGAACATCAAAACAACACCCAGCACACGATACCATACACAAATGCTGTCATCTCTGCCCCCTCGCCCACCTCAGACCAGCTTCCAGAAGCATATCCACACTCAGATCACTCGCCACTCCATTCAGTCACTTAAAGACAACACACAGCTGCATGCACGGCCTCCTGACATCCACCCTTCTGAGTCCTATCTTCCTCGTGAGGACAGGGTCCACCTGGCCAGGCTGAGATGTGGACACCATCCAGCCCTCTTAAGCTACCAGAAGAGGCTGGATGACTCCGTTGCTGATGCCTGTCCAGGATGCAACACAGCACCCCATACTATTAAGCACATTATGGAGGACTGCATTGCACACAATCACCTTCGCCATCAACACAACATACAGTCTTTGAGAGCTCTGTGGGAAAGCCCGGTCCCGGCCATGGCCTTCCTAAGGGACTAGGGGCTGTTCGGCCAGACTGCCTAGGGAACAACTACTACTACTACTACTACTACAAAGCCGTAATAACATGCAGAACACATTGGACGCACAATCCATGAGAATGAGTTCATTGGCATAACATTGGGTCCCCTCTTTGAACAGCCAGTAGGATAGGGAGAAAGAAGACACATAAGCAGATAATAAGGAACACTGTCCTAGGAGCCAGTCACAAACAAACTCTCAGTGTGAGGAAAGAAAAGGTGATTTGTGGTGTGAAATACCAAGTGCCGTAGAATGCTGGTGCCCTGTGCTGAATAGCATACATCAATAAAGGGTAACTGCACAGTTAAACTGTACTGGACAGTATTTCTCATGAAAAACATGCAAAAAAATCACTTACAGACAACAAGGAACAGCTGATGGTGTGGGAAAAACAGGAAATATCATCCTGTGAATTTTTAAAAGAAAAATCTGTGAATACGTGAACCTGCGAATGGCGCACCTGTGAGTAGCTGGAGTTGATTGTATAAACAAAACAAAATTAAATGAGTGAGGGCCCTAAGTTGTCTCTGTGGTTACCTGGACCCACTGTTCAATGTATGGGCTTCTAAGAGGATAGTGCTGTTTGATTTGAGAATGTAAAGGAGATCAAGGATTTGGCCCCTGAATCTGCAAAGATGTCTTGGAATGTTAGCTCACTTTAGTTATCACCATGACTGTTGAATGAGCATTCTATTCTCTGACTTCTTGCCCAATTTGTCAGATGTGTATTTTGAGAGTATGTGAGGAATGTGAACCAATATCTCTCTCCTTGAAGCTTATCTATAATGGTGTCCCAGCTTAACAGATACCTGTACTTTTAGTTCTTGAGCTTGAAGCTCATGGCATCACTCTGAGCTGAGCATTGCATATCTGTTTGATCACTTATATGCAAAATATCCAGGATTTTGGGGTGAATGCAGAACTGTAGTATTCCCGGTGGTTTACATGCTTCTCTTGCTCTACATGAATTTCTTGGCTTTAGCATGACCAAGAAAAGACAGTAGGTCCCCTGCTGCATCCTCCAGTTGCAAATCTGCTATCTTCAACAGATTTTTTATCAGGATTCTGTATGGCTTGTTTGGATCTGGGACTTTTTTCTGAATGTTGTAGCACACTTCCCACTTGGTAAAGTTTATTGTGTCTGTTTTACCATCCTTATTAATACTGGTTGAGTAACGTACTATGATCAAGGCTCACCCTTTGTCCATCATTTTGGAGGGCTGGGGAACCTTTTTGATTTATTATGATCCCTTAGTTTTGACCTCCTTCTTTAGGAAAGGCTGATTGCAGTTTATCCCTCAAAAGTTAGACTAAACCAGCTGATAGTGGTGGTTTATGGGAGTACACACATCATGAGTGACACTTGAAACTAAGTAAACAAGTAGGGCAATGTAAAGGGTATGGTATATGTAAGTGAGCTAGAAGGGAGGGGGAAGCTTCTTGATAGGCTAAGTTAGCAACAGTATGAATGGCAATGAATACTGAAAGGGTTTGGCACACGTTTCTTAACTTGACAATTGAAAAAGTGACTGTATTTATAGTGCAAATATAAATTACAGTGCAAAATAATATGGACAGATGGTTTTGCTGTTGAGATGGAGCCTGAATTTCAGAGGCCTGGATGATGTGCAAGTGATTGTGTGGCCTATATCACTCAGCATGCTCTTTGGTTTTACGGTTGTGCTTTCACTTCTTTTGTTTATGGTGCTGTATCTTACATCACACCATCTTTTATACGGGAATTAGGGTTGGTATGATGATGATGATAAGGGTGGTGGTGATAATGGCCTATGTAGCACAGTCAGGTAGTAGTAGACAGTGTCAAACACAATCATGTGGCATCTTATTCAGTTTTCTGTTTTATACAGAAATACTGTATCATTATTTTTGCTAGATTGTCAGGAAAGAAAAATTTATTTTTAACAATTAGGTTAACAGCCTTTGCATTGCTAATGTTTGGTCTCTGATGTGGTTCCTGCTAGACTGTATAGTACATTGATAAGAATGCAACTGGAAACTGTAGTAGCAGGTAATTATATATTGACAGAACTTTACTTCTGTAGTTTTCTTAAGGCAGTTTTGTATAGATAGTTATGTTGTAGCTTATCATCCACTGATGAGGGCTGAGAGCTTGCTGAATTGACCACATGAATGACCCCACCAAATATTTAGTAAAAAAGACAGAATAAATTTAATTTTGTTACCTAAACAGACTTAACAAACTTTAACACATCCTGTTTCTCCACAGCTGGTTTTACCACGGGTGAGGGTAGAGGACACAGGCATTTATGTCTGCACTGCCACCAACAATTTCGGCTTGGCCTACAGACAAGCACTCCTTTCAGTCATTGGTAAGGATGGCATGAATACAATATACAGTCCTGATTAAAAATTTTAGATCATGAATACTGTATGCTCTTGATTGAGCTGCAAAATGCTGTACTTGTTGTATGTGTTGAAGTGAAAAAGTTACTACATGACAGTATTGTGATACCAACTCTAACGTATGGAAGTGAAGCTTGGACCTTGTTGGAAGGACACAAGACAAGAGTGAGAGCAGTGGAAATGAGTTGTTTAAGAGGAGCCTGTGGAGTCACATGGAGAGACAGGCTGACAAATGAGGATATAAAGGAGCGTTGTGGTGTGGATGTGGATGTGATAGGAAGCATTATGAGGAACACACTGAGGTGGTTTGGCCATGTGGAGAGGATGGAGGGTGAAAGACTGACGAAGAGAGTGTATGTGAGTGAGGTGGAGGGGGGACGAGGGAGGGGGAGGCCGAGGATGAGATGGAGGGATGGGGTGGAGAGGTATATGAGAGAGGGGGGTGTGAGTTGGGAGCAGAGCAGTGAAATGGCAGGGGACAGGGCGACTTGGAGGCGATTTGTTTGTGGCCATCCCAAACGGAATTGAGGCGTCTGGCAATAGATAGATAGATAGATAGTTACCACCCAGCATCATCAGTGGTTTCCTGTATTACAGGCAATAGTTAGACTTGTCACTCAGTGTTTAGCCACCTGAAGTAGAAATAAGAGTAATAAAAACAGGCAGGAATGATGGGAGAAATAGGATGAAAGGAGGGCACACACAGAAGAATGTTAAAGGTAAATGAAGCTGTAGGCACCAATACATCAAGTAAATGAATGATGATCACTGCCACTTACCACCAAATGGTTTCCTGTAACCCAAGAAACCATTTACAGTGCTAGGTGGTAACCATATAACCAAATAATGATGTGATGTGAAGCCTACTACTATACCCTTCGTAAATGGAGTGGAAACACAAATGCAGCGGCCACCCAAGAGCCGAACCAACACACTCTTCTTTGCACCTTACTGTGATGAGGCATTGTTTGCTGTTGGGAAACATTGGTTCACTGTATGGGATGGCTCTGCAGGGGCAGTTGCTTGCCTGTGGTTGATGGGTCTACTTGGCCCAACAGATCAAGATTGCTCAACGACATCATCAGTGAAATGAAGTGAGTGTTGAACAAGGTTGTGTTCCATGGGAACTTTCTGTCATAATTCCCACCTCATTACAAGGTGACCTACTTTGAGAACTTCGCAAGACACACCAAAGGATGACGAGAATGGAGGCAATGGCCAGTTCTATACAAACAGATTGAAGTTGTTTCATCATGTCAGGTATATCAGTGTGTAATGACAGATCCACCTGCTGCACCAGTTCATCCATGGACCTTCCCGTCCAAATAAAATTAATTTTACTGGTCCAGTCTCAGGATGGATGTACTTTGAATAAGTGCTGTAGATATGTACAGCAGTTATCCTGAAGTAGTTCATATGAATATTACAATGGTTGATGCTGCTCTGAAGGTTCTTTGTGAGATTATTAGTAGACATGGATTGTCCAAGGGTCAAGTTATGGATAATGGCCCAGAGTTCACTTCAAAGAAGTTTGGTGATTCTGTGCAGCAAACAGTATTCTGCACAATGCATTTTCAGTGTTAAACCTTCTATGAATGGTCTAGCAAAAAGTTGTTAGAGTTCTTGAGGTACAGTAGCTTTACATCAAGCAGAAGTGCAAAAGCAAGATCCTGAGACGATCCTACTGAGGTCTCTGTTTTCCTATTGCATCACTCCATGCTGTGCAACAGATATCACTCCTATTGATGCTGCCACTGGAAAGGAAACTGCATAATCATTTGGATTTTACTTTTCCATGTTTTATGAAGAAAGGGAAAGTAAATTGAGTCCATAGCGAACTGAGCTGTTTCACATGGCTTTTGTGTGCTGAAAGTGGGTGATTCAATGCAAGTGAGAAGTTGTAGAGGAGCAAAATGGGTGCAATGTCAAGTCAAGAAACTGCTTGGAGAAAGGCATTTCTTAGTGAAAGTTTATAATGGTTGTGTGTAGAAAAAGACAGACCAGTTACTGAAATGTCCTGAAAGAGTTCATATTGACATAGACCCTGACAGTGCTTTAATAGGTGGAAATACTGATCATGATTGATAGTCAAATCCCATTAGTCATGTCCTTCCAGATATTCCTGTTTTAAAGCATGAAGTAGAGAGTCAAATAAGGAAGAATGAAAATGCGAGTCTTACAGTTTTTGAAGTTTTAGAGGAGTCTCTCCCTTCTCCCAATAAAGCTGGACCCTCTCCTGATGAGCAGCTAATTGTTCCCTAGAGATATCCAGAAATGCGAAGAAAACCTCCTTGGTATCTTAATGACTGTACAGTTTGAATTTTTTTTGCCTGTACTACAGCACTTAAATACTTTATTGTACTGGAAATACTGTATATCGTGTTTATTCTGACTTGTTTAAGTCCTTATTTCTTTGCTAAAATTTCTTGCCCGAACTACTGCCATAATAGACTACAGTACTGTATTGTACTTAAATTCCTGTGCTTCATATAACTTTTTTATTTTTCTGTGCTTTCATGTGCATGACAGTCGTTATTATATCATCATCATCATCATCATCATCATTATCATCATCATCATCATCCAGACCTTCTTTCCCACCCTAGGGCAGGCTTATTATACACTGAGGACCTACACAAAGAATTGACTGAGGACCTACACAAAGAATTGCTATGGGAGAGTTGTCTGTCTTTGCTTTGTGTTTCCACCTCTACCAAGTGAATTTTGGGGGCAAGAAGTAACTGGCAACTCCTTTGGTGTTGGCAGGAGGTGGTGTAACACTCAGCACGTCAGTGCTTGCCCAGAAGCGAGAGTGGGAGTACAGTACCCTCATGTCCAACACGGTAATATTGTCATGCATGGGTCCCGTGTTGGACCAAAAACGTGTTGGACAAACAACGGAGCTTATGGGGAAAAATGAATTATGTCAGCAACCCTAGGAAAAGTCACCCTAAATACCTACCATATACCTATACATATATTGGTACTACTGTAATTATAATAAATGGTACTGTACTATGAATGATAACTAACCTTTTAGGACAGTGTTGGTGGGCTTGCTGGGAATGGAAGGTGATATCCGAGGCTGTAGGTAGTCCTACTGGGTCCCTGGATGATGGCTGCTGGCGTCACTTGTGGATAATGGCTGCTGCTTCTCCTCAACCTCCCTCATAAATCCTTTGAAATTCCTCTCCCCTTTCTTCTGCCTCTTGATGAATTCTAGCATGGTGGCCTGAGGGAGGTGCCACCGCTTCTTGGGGTTCTCAGAAGGCTTCCTAGGCATCGTGAGCAGGGTAAAATGCAGTAGCAAGGGCAGAAAATGCAGCGAGAAAAAAGCACCGTCCAATGTGAATTATGCGACTGAATGGCACTGTGGCGGGAGAAATTTTTAAAAACCACGTGAGAGCAGAAGCGTTTTTCATTGGGCGGCATCACAATCATGTCATGATAGCGGGTGGGGGATTCTACTTGATTGGAAGTTTTGATTGGCTGTCAGCGTCACGGGAATGTCCAGTATGACCGTGTTGGACCAGGGGTGATCGTGCTAGAGGCGAACTCTGCGGATTTCGCCCACTTCTCGGAGGTCCGTCAGTGTTATGCTTACGCACCCGTTTTACAGTACTTAAATCGTATTAAATCGTACTAATTTTTTGCTCTCCGTTCTGGACGCGAATCGTGCTGGACAAACGCGTGTTGGACGCGAGGGTACTGTATATGTTCCCATCACTCCGAGCTTGCACCTGCCTCTTTTTTTCATATGCATTACTGTTTGCCCCGTTATTTTCGTAGAGTCGAGTTGTCATGCCTGGAAAGTACTGCTCAAGGGATGAGAGGGTCCGTATCATTGCGTGGAGGCAGGATAATGTCCCTATCAACACGATTTGTGAAAGTACTGGACGCGCAAAGTCGACCGTCATGAAGATTCTTGCTGCAGCACGCGGCCTGCCACCTGATGTCGTACCAGAGCACAAGCATGGCGGTGGAAAGAAGAGGACGACTTCCAGAGGTACAGATACGCTTCTGAAGAGGGAAGTAATCAAGAATCCTCGACTGACAGCAGCAGAATTGACGAGAATGCATCCCCAGCCGTTACGAGACGTCTCAACTCGAACTATCCAACACCTTTTGCAGAAGGAGCTGGGTTTGCCAAGCTGCATTGCAGCCACAGAACCGCTTCTCACTGACCACATGAAGAAGCAGCACATGCAGTTTGCCAAGAAGTGTGCACACTGGACATCAGATGCGTGGAGAAAAGTTATGTTTTCTGATGAAAGCACATTTCAAGTGTTCAAGGTGCGTTCTGCCAAGGTTCGTCGCCCTGCCTCCCATAGTCGATATGACCCTGCTTACATGGTGCCGACTGTTAAGCACCCACAACCAGTAATGGTATGGGGGTGTTTCTCAGATGAAATGGGAAGGGGAGGCCTCTACTTTCTTCCTAAGAACTTGATGATGAATGGTGGCTGGTACATTCAAGTTCTGAAAGATCATTTGTTAAACTTTTTTTGCTATTCATGGGTGCAACTTTTTCATGCACGATTCAGCTCCATGTCACAAGTCAAGAAAGGTGACAAAATGGCTTCAGGATAATCAGATTGAGGTCCTTGATTGGCCTGACGACAGTCTGGATCAAAATCTGATAGATAACTGCAGGGCAAAGATGAAGAAAATCTTGGCAGAGAAGACACCCAATCTGGACAACCTCAAGACTGAACTGACAAATGTTTGGTGCAAAGAAATGTCCTTAGATTACTTTAGAGATCTAAGTGATTCCATGCCAAAATGCATCCAACTGGTCCTGAAAAACAAGGGAAACATGATTTCATATTAATGAATGGCATTTCATGAACAAACATTCTGATATACTATGATTTCTGTGTTTTTTAATAACTTGTGGGGGGAGGTCCTAAGTCAATTTGTGGTAGCTGTATGTTACTGTATATTATCTTTTTGGAAGTTCAGTCCATTTTCAATTGTCAGACTTCTTTAAAAAGTAGTGATGATGTTATACAGTATACTTTAGTACAAGTAATTATAGATGTGGGCACCCACCATCCACTCGCTCAATATAGTACTATTCTCGGGCTTCTGCCTTTTCCTCTCCTCCATCCTTCTTTCCTTCCATCCTCTTTTGTCTTTCTTTCCTTCACTCCTTCCTCTTCTTTCTGTCTGTGGGTGACTCTACACTGCGTGACAAGCCATATGGTTTCCTGGTCACCTTGAATCCATTTACTATGCATGATGGTAACCATATAACCAAATTATGGCGCCTGGTGGCTTAGTGGGTAATTATGGCGCTCCAGTAGGATTGAGCTGGTGGAGGTTTATATCCATGGGATGGTTGGGGTTTATTGCTCACATAATGCCACTCAAGGATGAGTGAGGCTGGTCCCTCTCATATTAAATGTCAGGACCAACTTGCCTAGTTCTGGGATCCTACTCTTCTCATGGAGCAACACTGGATTAGATGATGATAATGATGATGGATTAATTTATATTAGTTCTGCAATATATGTACAAGAGAGTTATTTTTTTTCAAATGTAAACTCACTGTGTGGAGGCTGATATATGATAATGCTTCCTGGGGAAACAAAGAAAAATAAACACTTGTACTAGTCGCCTGGTGCCTTAGTATCTCCAACTTAAGGGTCTTAAGTGATTAACACATCGCAGTTCTTCATCCATCCACATTCACTCAAATGCACCTCTTTACACAGTTATCTTCCTTTCATGTTCCTAGTTTCCATTTCTCCAGTCCTACCTCAGCCTAGCCTTGTACATGATTTGCCAGTATTTTCAGTACTGAGCAGTCTGTTGCTCATCTCTCAACCCTGTACTGAGCAGTCTGTTGCTCATCATCACTGTATACATTTATCTAGCCATTATGATGTCACTGCATTTATGTTTTATTTCACTGCATCCATATCTTTATTCATCTTTCCTCCCGGTAATTTACCATATTTTGCCACACAACATTCCACAAGTTAGACAGTGTACAGCTTATTCTTTGTTGTTGTGGTCTCAGGCTTACCTGAACACGAGCCTTGTGGATTGCAGGCAAAAGTTGCACTATCTCTCTGCAGTCCACCATCCTTCATTCAGGGAATAAGGAGGGAGTTCGTTTTGTTTCATTTCGTTTAGTTTATAAAGGTTCCAACATGCGTGTATGCATTGGCCTTGGTCACCTGATGGCAGCTTTCCATGCTGCTCGATCACTGGCAGCCTCCTTATTCAGTCCCTTATCTGTGAGGTCATACTTAGTTACCTCGTTCCAGGTCTTTTGCGATCTACCTCTCACAACCCTACCCCTAACGTTAACATCTTACTTTCTACCCCGGATTGTCAACCCCCATCCTGTCCACATGCCCAAATCATCTCTCCTTATCACAACACCAATACACACCAGTCCTATCCTGCCACTTAACTCCTCCATTGTAAACCTAGCGTCACCAGGTCTCGCATTCAAGGATGCACTGCACATCCACGTAATTATTGTCATTTCTGTATTTTTGACCTTGCGAATATCCTCTTCCTCTACTGCCCAGGTCTTACTACCATAGAGCAGTACACTCCTAACACATGCTGCATACAAAGATCTTTTAGCACAGAAGGAAAGCCCTTTCAGTGTCAGGAGAGGCTATAGCTCCCTGATGCCACTGAGCTAGGGGTAGGTATTGGTACCACCACGTGAAAGTTTCCCTGTCCAGTTTCACACCTTTCTTAAAACAGGCAGAATTTCCATTGCTGGCAAAGGGACAGCAGCACCAAAATTTTATTTAACATCTCATTTGTACTCTATACCTCCTTTGATGCCAGTACCAGCACAAATATTGTAATGTCTCTCAGAGAACAGAACTGATCTGCTTACTCAGGCAACATATCCTTGTCTTACAGCCTATTTCCCATCCATCCATCATCCATCATCCAATCCTGTGTTGCCCTGTTGGGAGCATAAGATTTCGTTTCATTTTTAAAGGCTCCAACATGCTTGCATGCGTCGGCCTTGGTCACCTAATGGCGGCTCTCCATGCTGCACGATCCATTGCAGCCTCCCTGTTCAGTTCCTTAACCGAGGTCACACCTAATGACCTCGTCCCATGTCTTTCTCGGTCTACCCCTCATAACCCCACCCCCGATATTAACACTTCTCACCTTCCTCACCCAATTATCATCCCCCATCCTCTCCACATGTCCAGAACATCTCAATCTACCTCTCCTCATCACAACACCAATACACTCCAGTCCCATCCTACCTACTCTTCCATCGTACACCCAGCCCCCCCAGACCTTGGACCAGGGACGCACTACACATCCACCCAATCATTGTCATATCTGTACGTCTGAGCCGGCGAATATCCTCCTCCTTTACTGCCCAGGTCTCACTACCATACAGCATTACACTCCTAACACATGCTGCATACAAAGACCCCATAGCACATAGGGAGAGTCTTCTCAATGTCAGGAAAGGCAACAGCTCCCTGAACTTCTTCCAACCACTTCTCACCCTAGCCACAGAGCTAGCTCCAGCCCCACCTCCAGCACACAACATGTCTCCCAAATAACAAAACTCTTCCACACACTCAAGAGATTCACCAGCAAGTTCAATCCTTTCACGCCTGACAATCTCCACCTGCTCTCCCCGACACGCCGTACACATAAAATCAGCATTATCTCGCAGTCTACCTCTGATACCACTACATCTCTTGTGCACCCATTTATCACAAACACCGCACAAGATGAAATTACTTCCCACGCCCTTGTGGCAAACTGGACATGGCCACTCTCCCTCGTCTTTGACAGTACCGCCACCAACCCTAGATATCATCACTTTTGTTTTATCTGCATTTACCCTTAAGCCCTTGTGCCCCATACCATCTCTCCACTTCCTCAACCCTTCCTCTGCCTCCCTTTCGTTCTCTGCAATCAACATCAAATCATCAGCATACATCTCCCACGGGAGTCCGTTTCTAAAGTCATGTGAGAGGGCTCCAGATACCATGATAAACAACATGGGACTCAAAACTGACCCCTGATGCACACCAACATTCACAGAAAACTCATCGCTCAAATCTCTATTCACTCTTACCTGGGTGCGAGCACCCACATACATAGCCATAACCACCCTAACCAGCCACTCCTCCAAGCCAAGCTTTCTCATTGCCGACTTCCCCCATCATAAAAAAATCACCTACATCATACAGTTTATCTACCCCTGATACTGTTACAGTTCTTGTGTACTCATTGGTCAGAATGTTTAGATTAGTAAATTCTTCCCTAAACTTTTATTTAGACATATCAAGGCAACCTCCAGCATATAGAGAATGGAGCAGAAGAGAGATATAAAAAATCCAATTGGATATATGCTAATAATGCTGTGCTGCTTGCTAATACTGTGATGAGTAAATCTTTGCAGTCTAATTTAAGGCCATCTACAGGTATATGTCTGAGTGGAAAAGCACAAAAATGAATGTAGATAAAAACAAAATACAGTTATTAAGAGATAAGATTTTTCACTGTGATGAGCTTGTGAATATTTCCAGTACCTTGTTGCAGTGAGGTGGAGAGTGGAGTGGCTCATGAAAGCTGTGTGGCTGTTGTTTGGAAGGCCTTGATTCAAAACATTGAACTGAATACTGAGGCTGTATAATGGCAGCAGGAATGTATGTTAACATTTTACAGTAACACATTGATATGGCTTTGGTTTGAATAGTCATGAGTGAGAGCATGGAAATTGGACCATTAGGGAATATTTGTCAGCTCTGCCAGTTAGATGGGATATAAATATTAAGATTCATGAAGGCTATGGAGTAAAGAAATCTATCCTTGGCAGGGTAGAAGAGTTTGCCTTATGTGAGATATGTTTAGAAAGTATACGACCTCATTTTTTTTTTCTCACAGGGCAGTTGGAGGATAGCGGTGAGGTTTTGTTTAGTGCAGTGCAGGAACCTTTGTGTGCTTGTGTGATTAATGCCAGCTGCCACGAGTGACTCAGTGGCTGTCAGTCAGCCTGTGCCCACGGTCATGGACCTTATGCTTGTTGTGTTTCTGCATTTGTCAATCATGTCGGAGTGTGCAAATCACAATCCAGATTTTCTGAAGATTGTTATCACTGGAGATGAGACTTAGGTGTATGGGTATGACCCAGAAATCAAAGCTCAGTCATCTCATTGGAAGCATGTAGTTTCACCTCTGCCAAAAAAGGTATGTCAGGTTCACAGCAAGATGAAATGCATGTTGACAGTTTTTTTTTTTTTTACTACCATGGTGTTGTGCATCACAGTATGCACCAGAAGGTCAGGCTGTCAACAGACATTACTACCTCAACGTTATCTGTCATCTTCATGATGCCGTTCGGAGGAAGAGACCAGACTTTTGGAAGGCGGCACGTTGGAAGCTGGACCATAGCAATGCCCCTGCCCATTCTTCTCAACTGATTCAGGAATTTTAGGCCAAGCACAGCATCCCTCAGTCCGGCAGGCTCCATGCTGACCAGAGATGGCTCTGTGTGACTTCTGGTTACTCCCCAAGCTCAAAACTCCGCCGAAGGGTTCTCGATTTGAAACGAGAGATCAAAATGAATGTGATGAAGCACCTGCAGGAAATACTGAAAACTGACTTTGTAAAATGTTTCAGGCAATGGAAAGAATGCTGGGCTATGTTTGTGAAGTCAGAAAGGACCTGCTTTGTGGGGGATTAATGTCCTAGCTCAACAGGTTAGCTATTTATTCTTTTGGAACCTAAGGTTGGATACTTTCTGAACAGAACAGACCTCGTAGAAACACTGGTCATGAATAGGTTGGTCAGAAGGGTATGTAAGAGTGAGATCTGGATAACCATATACTTTACTAGTATTGCAGTTGATGGGCTGTGATTATGTGGAGGAAATTTTAATTTCTGTTGTTAAAGCATTGCAATACCTTATTCTGGGCTGTTAATAATGATATTCTAAATGAGGAAATTGTTACTGACTTACCAGTTTTGTAACATCTTAATTTCTCTCCACAGAAGAACCTGGAGACAGCAACACCCTGCTGCTTGTCAGTGGTGTAGCATGTGTGGCAGTGGTGATGGTGGTAGTTGTTGTGGTGGTAATGGTGCGACGGAACCAATCCACTAAACCGCCCCCACCTCCAAGCACCAATGAGAGTGCCTTGCTGCCTCCACCACCAGTCAGCCAGGCCAAGGTGCAACCTCCACCTCCACATCATCCCCGCTTTGCTCCCAGCCAGCATCCCCCTCAACCAGCAGCCCCACATGGTCACTCCGTGGGACCAGAGGGACCATTGTTGCCATATGCTGGTGGTGTGGTGCACCTTCCTTCTCAGGCAGCCATGGCAGGAAGTGGACAAGGAGCACAACCAATCATGGTGTTCCATGATCCTGCTTCAGCTGCATCAGTATATATTGCACAAAGGCCACCAGCACAAGCCACATCCACAGGACGGCCAGAATATCAGTACCAACACCTGGATGTTATATGATCACACCCACACCTAGTCTAGTTACTAAAAAGCTGCTACTGTTATTGTGGACACATCACTCAATCCCCAAGTGAGGGTGGTGTTGGTAGTTCACACACACTGTAATACTGCCCAAGTATTATCTGTGTGCACAGTAGTATTTGTGTAATAAACTTCTCAGCAAGAATCTGTGATATTTATGAATATTTCTGCTTATGTATTATGTGACTGTGAGTCCTTAAAATACAGTAATTAAAGATAATTGATATAATTATATTATTTATGAAAGCTAGCATGCTCAGCATTGACTATAATGAGACAATGATATACCTCTAGTCAATGATAATGACATAACTAATACAGATGATGTGGATGAAAATATTTCTTCTCCCATATTTCAGTGTACTGTTTACTGAACAGTGATTGAAGGTTTATGTTAACCACAGTTTTGGTGAACCAGCAAAAAATTTGTTATATATAACTTAAGAGCTACTGATTTTTTTTTAATTTGGTAAATTCTCTTCCCCCCCCCCTTTTTTTTTTAATGAGAGGCGTAGGTAATCATTAGTCCTTATTTCTTTTGTTTACTAAACTAAGGTAGGTAGAGTCTAGTCAGGAAATTTATATTATGAGTGATCATTAAATCTCTTTACATATGTACTGTACAGTACATCGTAGTTGTAGAGTTAACAACTCATTCTGTGTCTTGGGAGATCTTTGTACAGCCTATAAAACTGTTTACAGTACCAACAGAATTAAGATTAATAAAGCTACAGAATCACTCAGTATTTGTTGTATGTGCCAAAGGAAGTGCAGTAGTTAAGTTCTTGGCAAAAATTGGTATCCAGATATTACCATATATATATTACCATACACTCAACACTCGGCTATCACGGGTTCCACTATAGCATATCTCGCTATCACACCTACATAAAAAACTACCCAAATACCTTTATCACGCACTAAATGCCTGCTATCACGCACCGGAAATGTTCGAAA
This sequence comes from Coenobita brevimanus, assembly GCF_032717465.1. Taxonomy (NCBI): domain Eukaryota; kingdom Metazoa; phylum Arthropoda; class Malacostraca; order Decapoda; family Coenobitidae; genus Coenobita; species Coenobita brevimanus. The sequence goes on along the minus strand of NC_137033.1, from coordinate 3,547,505 downwards.
ATTTCAAAAAGGCCGGACTCCGGTGCTCCGTCCAGCCAACAAAATATTCACCCCGTGATTGTTCGTGTGACGTCTGCGCCAGCCGAGCGCTGATTGGTCGCCCGACTGAGACTCCCGCCCTTAGACCGTGAACAGTGATAGTGAGAACAATAACATTTTTTGTGATATGACCATGGCCAATGTACCCCCTCCCTGTCCCCCTACCATTGCCCAATGTAATGCTGTGGCACCTGGCAGGTAAATAAAGTAGTGGAAGAACCTAAGTTATGCAGATAAACTGGAAATGTGAAACTTATAGACAATGGTGAGACCAAGCACAGTGTGGGGAAGAAATATAACACCAGTGAATCAACTGTGAGAGGTATTTGTAAGAATTGTGATCACATCATAAAACATGCTCATTTTTAGACTATTATATATTAATATGTGGTACAAAAAGGGTATCCTGGGGGCAGATATTGAGGTCATGGCACCAGTTAGAATTATTACCACAAGTTCTTCATTTCGGCTATAGTGCAGCCATAGCAGGACCAATTGGGCGTGATAGCCGAGGGTTGAGTGTACTAATTGAAAGTATTATACCACAATTGGTTTGAAGATGTTACATGTTTGGGGTGTACAGAATAAAGATATGTATATACTTCGCTGATGTGCCCTGTACTGTATTATAGTTAATGTGGTCTATAACAGCAGCTAGAATTGAAAAATTTATTACCAGTGCAGGATACAAAGAGTAACCATTAACCATAGTTGCGTAACAAATTAAACTGTCCACAGCAGACATGTTTAGCTACTTGCTATTCACCCCTCTTTGAATGTCCTATATCTTTATAATGATTTAATTGCTGCTACCTGTATTCTTGCAGTGATTTAATACTGTCAGTCAGTCACTCAATCAAAAATATGTGATTTATACATATGTAAAAGATTATACTCTCAATTACTGGATCAGTTTCAAAGTGGGCATAAAGTTGTCAAATGTTATAATGTGCATTTAATGAAATAATGATGTTTCAAGAATTCTTTTGAAATGTGAGAAAGTTGATAACTCAAATACACTTTTATCCAGATATAGCCTAACAGTGTTTCTTGTCATTTTACCAGTAATTTTAGTTGATGTACTTGTGTTATAGCAAAAATTTACAGTATGTCTAAGAATATCTTTGCCAAATATATCTCACAGTTTTGGAGTGGAATACCATTAACCCTTTCACTGTGAGAAATCTTTCCCAGGCTAAATGTAATATTTGACAGTGATCCAAATTAAAGATGCATCATACTGCAGGGGTTAATGGAGACATCTGACCTCTTCATTATCAGTACAGGAAGTCTCATCTGAGCAAAATACAGTCATTTGGTAATGTTTAAAATAATGAAAAAGGTCACCTTATAATCAAGATGAATGATGGCTTGATATTGTGTAAAGGGTCAATTGGCATTTCATATTCACCCTCCCTACCATTCGCCTAGTCCTCATGGTTAGGTGAAGGGAAGGAAAGGTGATTCAGTGCTCCCACTCATCTCTGTTGCCTTATCCTGGCATTGACACCAGTTGCTTACAGAATAAAATACTGAAGGCTGAAAAATATTGCAAATAACATTTGCAGGTTAGACTAGTTAGCCACTGTCAGCAGAAACACATATTTTTGGTTGCCATGCTCCCCAACACTACCCACAGAATCACAGCAATGAAAATTTTAACAAATTAGGAAAGATTTATAATTATATTGCATAAGCAGTATTCTGAATAGGACTGAGTTACCAGTTGAGGCATACATTTTTCATAATTTTTACTGCCATGAGAAGCTATATTTTTATGTACAGTATTTATAAAGAGTGAAGAAATCAAAGGAGGTAGTTTTTATATTAACTCAGACTTCTGTTTTAATGGGAATGTCCTTTCCTATATATGCAAAACTTTGAAAGGGATGAGGTTGCCTTTTGACTGTTATAAATCATTATACTACAGTACTTCATTGTTTTTATTAATGCACTAGTTTCATCTACAGTTTACTTAGGCCTATACACAGTGCTGTAAAGATACAAGGAAATTTCTTAGCTGAGTATAAATGAAATAGAGAGAGAGATTGTGTGTGTGTGTGTGTGTGTGTGTGTGTGTGTGTGTGTGTGTGTGTGTGTGTTTACCTAACTGGGGAGGCAGTGGCAGAATCAGTAGAGAGGCGGCCTGCAGTCCTGATGGACCCAGGTGTGAATCCCGGCTGGGGCAGGGAACAGTTTAAGGATTTGAATTTCACAAAGTGTAGACTTTTCTGATCTACCAAATGACCCACTGACATGTCATAAAAGTATCTCCACTAATACACCAGTCCTATATGAGACAGCCCTAGCATGTATTCAATATGGATGGTGGGTGTTAGCTCTAAAGTGGTGACATGTGGAAATGTAGGAGGAATACTGGGCCCCAAGGAGGACTTGGGAATAGGCACTGAAGCCTTTGCCCAGAGTTGGACACTTAAAAAAAAAAAAAAAATGCCGAGTACAGGATGTGTGTGTGTTCTTACCTAATTGTTCTTACCTAATTGTATCTTTACAGGAATGAGTCAAGCTCGTACTGTCCCGTGTCTTAAACCATATTTATCGTACATATCCTTAAACTTGTGAATTGTTTTGGCACACACTATTTCATTCGGTAGTGCATTCCATTGATCAATTGCTCTGTTTGGGAAACTGAATTTCCTTACGTCTTTATCACCTCTCTTCTTATGCAGTTTTTTGCAGTGTCCTCTTGCTGATGCTTCCCCATATGTTAAGTAATCATTTATGTCTATTTTCTCCTTTCCTGATATGCACTTATATAGCATTATCATGTCACCTCTTTTCCTTCTCTCCTGTAGTGTTGGTAGATTCAGTTTATTTAGTCTTTCTTCGTAACTTAGGTTCCTTAAGCTTGGTATCCATCTTGTAGCGGCCCTTTGAACTTTTTCGATCTTGTCTATATGTTTTTTGAGATGAGGACTCCAGACTACTGATGCATATTCCAGGGTTGGTCTAATGAATGATGTTATTATCCTTCTTAGCATGTCTTCATTTATGTATGAGAATGCTATTCTCATATTTGCAAGCAGTGTATACATGTTCCGTACCTTCTCGCTGATGTGGTCAGCCGGAGATAGTCTGTTATTGATAATCACACCTAGGTCTTTCTCTCTTTCTGATGTGTATAGGGTTTTATTTCCTAACTTATAATCCCAATCAGGTCTTTTTCCACTTTTACCAAACTTGATTACATGACACTTGTCCACATTGAATTCCATTTGCCATGTACTACTCCATTCATGAAGTTTATTTAATTCTTCTTGTAGCTCCCTGCAAGAGTCTGTGCTAGTAATTCTCCTTTGTATTTTTGCATCACCTGCAAACATATTCAGATAGCTCTCATTTCCAGTGTTACTGTTTATATCATTTATATACACTAAAAACATGATTGGTGCCAGCACTGAACCCTGTGGTACTCCACTAGTCACTTCTTGCCATGATGAGTAGTTTCCTCTTAGTACTGTCCTCATTTCTCTTTTTATGAGAAAGTCTTGCATCCAACAAAACAGTTTGCCTCGAATTCCTCCTTGATGGTACAGTTTCCATAAAAGTCTTTGGTGTGGTACTGTGTCAAAAGCTTTCTTGAAATCTAAATAGATACTGTCCACCCATCCTTCCCTTTCCTGTATTGTGTTTGTTACTCTGTCATAGTAGCTCAACAGATTAGTAACACATGATTTTCCTTTTCTGAAACCAAACTGTCTTTCTGTTATCATACTGTGTTCTTCTAGATGATTTACCCAAGCTTTTCTTATAAGTTTTTCTAATACCTTGCTTACAACACTGGTCAGTGATACTGGTCGGTAGTTGAGAGGATTTTGTCTATTTCCTTTCTTGAATAAGGGGACTATATTTGCTTTTTTCCAAATATCAGGTAGTTTCCCTTGACTCAAGGATTTCTTGAAAATTAAAAATAATGGTTTACTTAACTCCTTTGCACATTCTCGTAATACCCAACATGAAATTTCATCAGGACCACTTGCTTTTCCTCTGTCTAATCTACTTAACTCCTCCTGTATTACTTTTTCTGCTATTTGTATATCTGGTAGTATGTGTGGACATGCGTGTTCCACATAGTCCCTCTCAAAATTTTTTTCTTCTGTAAAAACTAATTGGAAATTCTTATTTAGTGCTTCACAAATATCTTTCTCTTGTGTATAAGTGATTCCCTCGTTCTGTAATGGATTGTATTATATCTTTTACTTTGGTTTTGCTTCTGATATAGCTGTAAAACAGCTTGGTTGATCACTACTTTTATTTATTATATCCTCCTCAAACTGTGTGTGTGTGTGTGTGTGTGTGTGTGTGTGTGTGTGTGTGTGTTTACCTAATTACAGTTTACAGGATTTGTGTGTGTGTGTGTGTGTGTGTGTGTGTGTGTGTGTGTTTACCTAATTACAGTTTACAGGATTTGTGTGTGTGTGTGTGTGTGTGTTTACCTATACTCTGTTTCACAGAGTCTGGCTCCATCATAGATGTCGTCAACACCTGTAGCAGTGATAAAGGCCCTCCGTACCAGATATACCTTTTTGTATTGCCTTTTTATATTGGTTCTCAAGGTCATAAACAGAGGTTCACCCTTCACAGAGGATTTACATCAACACTGCATGTGTTGAGGACAACACTGAAGGTGCCAAACTTGGTGAAATGGAGTATAGTTGTATTTACCTAGTTTGTATAACCAGGAAATGAGCTACACTTGTGGGATCCTGTCTCTGTGTCTCAACCAGTCAAACTTAGCTTCAAACTCATTTAAGTTTTTGGACTGGACAATCTCTTTGGGCTGTTCCATGCAACAGTGCATCCATATGGAAAACTGTATTTCTTGATATCCTTCAAGCAACTTGTCTTTTTCAGTTTCTTTCCATGTCCCTTCTCCTACCAATATATTTTTCCTGAAGATGTTGAACAATGAATATAGCATCAGTGGTCCCCCTACCTGGCATAAACCAAACTGCATCTCATCAATATTCACTCTTTCTCTAATCATACCTTCTAAAACTCTCTCCATTACCTTCATTATCTTATCTAAAAGCTTTATACCTCTATAATTTCCACTTTCCAGGGCATCACCCTTCCCTTTATACACATTTACAATTACACTCTTCAGCCAATCATCTGGGACAACACACTCATAAATAATCCTATTTATCAGGTCAGTGACTAACCTCACCCCTATATCGCCTGAGGCCTTCAACATTTCGGCAGTCAACCCAGACACACCTGCTGCCTTCCCCACCTTCATCCTGCCTATTGCCTCACTCACAGTAGCAGCATCAATCAAAGGCCAAGGGCCAGACACTGGATCTGCTGGCTCCAAACCTTCCCTGTCCCAGTCAGACTCCTCATTCAACAACTGGTTATAATGTTCTCTCCATGCATCTTTAATATCCTCACTGTTCACCACTACCCTTCCTTCATCATTCTTCACACACTGCTCACCTATAATATCCCGATTATCCCTCTTCACCTGACCTGCCACCCTAAATATCATATATTTCCTTTCCCCATGATTTAGGTTATCAAGTAATAGTCTTTGTGACTCAGACTTTGCCCTGTATACCTCTCTTCTAGCCCTCCGCTTGGCAGCCAAATATTCCTCTTTGTTACCACCCTTCTTCCATTCCCTGAAAAGCCTTCTTTTCTCCTTAACTGCAGATTCAACGCCCTCATCCCACCACCAAGTTAGTTTATGTCTTGGTGGTCCTCTTGTCCAACCGCATGTTACATCAGTAACTCTCAAGAAATTGTTCTTGAGGGCTCTGTACTGTTCATTAACGCCTCTGTCTACAGCTCCCTGTTCAGCCACCACTCTCCTCAACTCGCTATAGAAGGCATCCGTTACTACTTGGTTTTTCAGCTTCCATATTTTCCTCCTAGGTAAATAAGTCCTCTTTTCATCACTTGTTATTCAATCTGTACATGGATGGGGTAATAAAAGAGGTACAAGGTAGGACAGTGGATGTTGGAGTGGCCCTGGTGAGAGAGGATAGTGTTTGGAAACTCCCTGTACTGTTGTTTGCAGATGATACTGTGTTGTTGAGTGAAGACGAAGGGGAGCTGCAAGGCTTGGTGGATGAGTTTGAGAGAGTGTGTAAGAAACGGAATCTAAAGGTGAATGTAGGGAAAAGTAAAGTGATGGTCTTTGAGAGAGGTGAAGTCAGTGAATGTACAGCGAGGTTGGATGGTGAGGAATTGGAAAATGTGAGTACCTTTAAGTACTTGGGTAGTGTGATGAGTAAGGATGGAGGTTTGGAGGGTGAAGTGCTTGAAAGGGTACAGCAGGGAAGAAGGGTTGCTGGTTCTTTGAAAGCAGTGATAAGAAACAGGGAAGTGAGCATGGAAGTGAAAAAGTTACTACATGACAGTATTGTGATACCAACTCTAACGTACGGAAGTGAAGCTTGGACGTTGTTGGAAGGACACAAGTCAAGAGTGAGAGCAGTAGAAATGAGTTATTTAAGAGGAGCCTGTGGAGTCACATGGAGAGACAGGCTGACAAATGAGGATATAAAGGAGCGTTGTGGTGTTGATGTGGATGTGATAGGAAGCGGTATGAGGAACACACTGAGGTGGTTTGGCCATGTGGAGAGGATGGGGGGTGAAAGACTGACGAAGAGAGTGTATGTGAGTGAGGTGGAGGGAGAAAGAGGGAGGGGGAGGCCGAGGATGAGATGGAGGGATGGGGTGGAGAGGTATATGAGAGAGGGGGGCGTGAGTTGGGAGCAGGGGAGTGAAATGGCGGGGGACAGGGCGACTTGGAGGCGATTTGTTTGTGGCCACCCCAAACGGGATTGAGGCGTCTGGCAATAGATAGATAGATAGTTATTTAAGCACCATATCACAAATCAATAGTTTGTGCTGCTGCACACACTCCTCACTTCCTATAACTTTAACGTCCCTCACTAACCTCCTATCGGCCCTCCTTACCAGAAAATAATCTATCTGTTATTTCCCCCAGACTCATACGTAATTAACCTACTGTCTCTTTTCCTAAAATATGTGTTGCACACAATCATGTCCGTTGCCTCCCCAAACTCGAGTATCCTTTCCCCTTCTGCATTCCTTATACCATATGCACATCCCCCATGCACTCCTTCATAACCTTGTGCTGCTTCACCTACATGACCATTTAAGTCCCCTCCCAAAATCACTATCTCATCATCCCGCATTCCACCCACTACATGTATTAAATCATCCCAAAATCCATCTTTCTCTGCTACATCCAATCCTGCCTGTGGAGCATATGTCGATATAATCGCAGCCATCTTTCTACCCAACAGAATTTTCACTACCAATATCCTATCACTTACTCTCAAAACATTCATAACATATTCCACCCATTTCTCCGCAACCATCACACCAACACCTCCATATCCGTCTGTCCCTCCCTGCCAAAACAACTTATAGCAAAGTCCTTCCCAACAATCTTTCTGGCTGATTCACCCCTGTACCGGACTTCCTGCAAACACGCCACATCCACCCACCTCCTACTGAATGCCTCAACGACTTCCCCCGCTCTTCCCCTCAAACTTCCCACATTCCATGAACCCACCCTTATCCCCTTGGGTGATTTACTGTCCTCAGGCTTGCTTTGAAACTTATTTTGTTTTGTCATCTTCAGTATTAATAAAGGGGGATAGACATAGCACAGGCCCCACTCACTGCAAAGTCCCAGGTCCAGGCAATTGATCTGGGACCCCTAGCCCACCAGCTTACCAGTGGCTGTGGTAGTGGTCTCGGAGCACCCTGCCAGGACAGCTGCAGGGACACCCACCAAGCGCGCCTTGGCACTGCAACTATCCCGCCATAATAGCCTACACCCACTGATAGGGCAGCCTCCTGGGGTGCTACTCCCAGGTTCGGGCCCCTCTCTATTGGGCGGAAGCGGCAGCCTGGGAACCGCAATGCCCTGTACCCTCTAGCACAGGCCCGAGCCCCATCTCGCCCTGGACCCATGATCTATGCCGGCGGAACCCCCGCCACGCCTCCTCCCAGAAGTCCGCCACTAGGTAGTGGGGGCAAAGTTTTATGGCCACATGCCCTTGCTGGCGCCAACCCCTGTAGCGTAGTGGGATACGTTGTGTGAAATGTAAAGTACATGTGGTGTAGTGCATAGATAGTTAGAGGAAATGTTTGGGAGAGTATGCTGGTCTACTCTCCATGTTACTGTCACACTGAAAAGGTCAGCAAAGGGGGATGGTTAAATAGCTAGTGAAACAGAAGCTCCAGCTCTTCCTATCACCAGCATTCCCATTCCCCTCGGGAGTACTACCCTGTTCAGCCCGTGCTACGGCCTCCTCCTACACGGGTGAAATAACAAGGTCGATAACCGTTTACATTGGGGAGCGGATACAGCACACCACGGTGGGTGAAGGAGTAATGTATGTATCTCACCGTTCATTCAACACTGCAGATATGATGGCATCTGGGCAGATAGTACGGAAAGGGTCGCTGAAATCGCTCTCATTGAAAAAATAAGGCCATTCCCTTGTCACGAGAAGGCGGCTCCACAGCCGCCTTCTCGTGGTTTTGGCCAGGACCCATATATATATATGGGTCCTGGTTTTGGCCACCTCCACTTCTTTCTTATCAAGTGCCACCACTGCAGAGCCAATGCAGCAATCACTCTTCCCTCAGCAAATTCAAGAAAAGCCATGTTGCATCTGATACCTGTGACTCGTGTGAAACGGTGGGGCAGACTCCGGGGTGCTTTGTTTACATTTTTGCTGACTATCGGTGGCATTCGAGGAACATGTGTGATAGGGTTTGTGCCTGGTTGCAGTAAACCAGGAACGCGTTCCATCAGTAAACCATGATTTCAGGTACCACACACACACACACACACACACACACACACACACACACACACACATAAATGATTACTTAACATATGGAGAAGCATCAGCAAGAGGACACTGCAAAAAACTGCATAAGAAGAGAGGTGATAAAGACGTAAGGAAATTCAGTTTCCCAAAGAGAGCAATTGATCAATGGAATGCACTACTGAATGAAATAGTGTGTGCCAAAACAATTCACAAATTTAAGGATATGTACGATAAATATGGTTTAAGACACGGGACAGTACGAGCTTGACTCATTCCTGTAAAGATACAATTAGGTAAGAACAATTAGGTAAGGTAAGAACACACTATTTATTTTTGGGTAGGGCTGGTAAAGAGACCTGTATGATTATGAGAGTTAATAGAGACAGCATTATCACTCTTATAGCAGTATGACTCACTCAGCTGAATGCCATCGCCAAGCAGTACCTGGAATAAAATACTAGAGTTGCCCCTACTATGAGAGGGCCCGGGTACCATCTAGTGGTTGTGAAAGTAGCTGGACAAGTTTCTCGTCTTGGTAGGCGTCGCTACTTGGCTACTTTTGCTAGTGGCCGTATGACAGTGGAAGGACGAGGGTGTGTGTGTATTGCTGTGCATCATTCCTCTGAGGTAAGTGTTGGATATTTGCTGTTTTTAGCCATTAAGGTGACTACATTAGGACACAAGGATATCGCACTGACAGCCAGGAAGTATCATGGCCCAAAGAAATATTACCTATGAGGCTACTAGACGTAATTCTGATGAGACAAGGGGGCTGTTGGTGTGAGGCAGATGGAGGCCTTGTACCGCCTCAGTCTTGGTGTCTCAGACCAGTGAAATAGCAGTGTGAGTGTCATCCTTTAGATTCTCGTTCCGATCAGACTGGTGGACTAGGTTTGCTTGCCCCCTTGTCCCTGTCCACCCAACAGTACAGTTTGGGACCTGAATGTAAACTGATAAGTGCGATTCAGATTTCAGAGGGACAATGTGATGGGAAAAAAAATTGTATGTAAATTAATTTGTCCTGAAGAGCACACACACACACACGCACACACGCACACTCACACTCGCTCAAGCGCGCACGCACGCACACACGCACGCACGCACTCAATCACACACACACACACACACACACACACACACACACATACACACACACACACACACACACACACACACACACACACACCGTTCGCTGGTGCAGTGGTAACGCTCTCGCTTGCCAACTGGTGGACGGGAGTTCGCGCCTCGCTCAGGTTGCGAAAAGTTTCACTGACGAAGTGGGTGGTTACTGTCCCCCTTGAGCAAGGGGACGGGTGTGTGCGTGTGTGAAGGTCACAGCCTTGCCCTTAGATCGGACTATATGAGCTCTCAGCTCCCTTCCGGGAGGGTAAAAGCTGATGATCACGACCATCGAGTGATCCTGACCGACCCGGTGAATTACACACACACACACACACACACACACACACACACACACACGTACACATATACACGTACGCGTATATTGTGGTGGTGGTCCTTCAGTTTACCAAGGCCGAGATAGTTGTTTTTTTGTAGCATATTTCCCGTAGTTCAGTGAAAGAATTAAACTTACAGCTCTACATCATTTTCATACCACTTCTTCGTGACTAGCACCATTCTAGTGTTAACCCCTTGTCACAACGCAAAATTTAAGAAAGAGATTGCAATTTTACGCCAAGTTAGAGTGAACAGGGTATAGTAGTGATGCTGCAACACACGTATATTTGTCCTCTTGTTTACAGGTCAGTCCACACGCAGTCCTTAGGTCACGTCTTCCACAGAACAGGTAACACATGGACAGCCAGCGTAACTAAATGGCAGACCAGAGACAGAGTGAGAGGATGGGGCACATAGAGAACAAGATAGAGATGATACTCCCAGATCCACCGAGCTGGGACGGAACAAGCTAACAACCAAAGGATCGGAGTGGAGACAGGTGAGAGGGGTCCTCATCCTGCAGTGGTGTGTCACAGGCTGATGATAATGATGCTGATGCTGATGATGATTATGATGAAGATGGATGTTGCTGCTGATGATGCTGATGCTGATGCTGATGATGATGATGATGCAAACTCTAGAATATGGATAGATGATAGTGATGTATTTGATGATAATGGTGATGATATTGATATAACTTCTGTACTACATTTTTAACAGTGTTGGGATGGTGATGACATGCTGCTGCTGCTGACGATGATGATGATGATGATGATGACGACGAGGAAGATGATGATGGTGATGATTACGACAACGAAGACGACGATGACGATGAAGACGATGATGACCACGACGATCTTCAAGTCATTGGCTGAGTCACCTCTCCCTTTCCTTTCTGTTTAACTTCGTGTTTTGGTGACTGGGCGTGTGTGTGTGTGTGTGTGTGTGTGTGTGTGCTTGCTTCTGTTCGTGTATGTATATCTTGGTTGATGATACCATAGTTATTCAAATGGCAGAATTATTTCCACACATTCATAGTTTTATTTCAAGGGTAAATATTAGGCCAAGAACATAGGACCTTTTACCTATACAATTATGAGACACTTACGCAATATTCTGAAAGACTTATTACATCCCACAGACCACAGCACAGGGTTCCATAAGTCACTGATCACATTCTCTTTATGTATCGTTAGGAAGTGGATGAATATGAGTGATGTAATACATATACTTTGGTCTTTACTTAAAGGTAAGAATTAACCTCACATATTCTTTTTTATTTTAAGGATACAACACATGATTTTCTACATTTTATCATAGTAGCTCTAGGACCGGCCCTGACCGTCTGCTTCTCACTAACCATTTTCGGATGAGAGGTGTTGTACTCATATAGGCTTTAGAGATTATAGTGAAGCCAAGTTACGTTCTACCAGTTCCACACATTAAGTCACACACCATCACCCTCTCACACCACACCATACCATACCACCCTCCCACACCGTATCACACCACACCATACCAGTCTCTCAGACTATACGACACGAAATCACACTCCCACACCACAGAAAATCACCCTCCCACATCGCACCACAAAAAATCCTCCTCCCACACCACACCACACCACACCACACCACACCACATATAACCACCCTCCCACACCACACCACACATAACCACCCTCCCATACCACACCACACATAACCACCCTCCCACACCACACCACACCACAAAAAACCACCCTCCCACACCACACCAAACCACAAAAAATCCTCCTCCCACACCACACCACACAAAATTACCCTCCCACACCACACCACACCACACAAAATTACACTCCCACACCACACCAAACCACAAAAAATCCTCCTCCCACACCACACCACACCACAAAAAATACTTCTCCCACATCACACCATACAAAATTACCCTCCCACACCACACCACACCTCACCACACAACGCTCCCCACACAACCCTCCCCACACAACCCTCCCCACACCACACCACACAACCCCCCCACCACACCACACAACCCCCCTACCACACCACACCATACCACACCAAGGAGATTAACATAAGGGGTCTGAAGCTCCCGCATCTAGTAATTCTAAGCTTGTTTCCAGGTTACTCCACACACACACACCTCAGGTCACGTCTTTCACAGAAGAGATAACAGAAGGAGAGCGAGCGTAACTGAATGGCAAGCCAGAGATGGAGTGAGAAGAAGAGGTGCACAGGGAACAAGATGGAGAGATCATAATTATGATGCAGATCTACCGAGCAAGGACGGAACAACCTAACAATCAATGGATCAGAGTGGAGAAAGGTGAGAGGGTCCTTATCATGCAGTGGTGTGTCACAGGCTGATGGTGCTGATATTGATGGTGACAATGATGTTGATGCTGATGGTGGTGATGCTTTAACATCTCAACGTATGAGGTTACACAATGCACAGTGAGGCTGGATAGCCAGGAAATGGAAGAATATGAGTGCATTTAAGTAATTATGTAATGTGATGAATTAGGATGGAAGATTAGAGGATGAAGTGACTGGAATGATGCGTCAGGGAAGGAGGGTTGCTTGTTCTCTAAAAAGCAGTGGTTAGGAAGAGGGAACTGAAGATGAAAGTATGAAAAAAAAGGTCACTGCCTGCTGTGATTCCCACTTTAAAGTATGGAAGTGAAGCTTGGATCTTGTTGCAAGGACGCAAGTCAAGAGTGAGAGCTGTGGAAATGAGCTACTTGAGAGGAGCATGTGGAGTTTCATAGAGAGACAGACAGACAAATGGGCAGATGAAGGAGCGTTGTGATGCCGATGTGGATGAACCTGAAAGCGTTAAGAGAAACACTTCGAGAAGGTTTGGCCATGTGGAGAGGATGGAGAATAAGAAAATGACTAGAAGAGTGCACTTGGAAGGGTAGAGTTGGAAGGGTAGAGGGGGAGGGGGAGACCGACGATGAGATGGAGGGAAAGAGTAGAAACATATGAGTGGGATACTTGAGCTAAATGGTAGAGGACATTACATCATGGAGGCGATTTGCATGTGGCCACCCCTTACGGGATTAAGGCGTTTGGCTATAGATAAACAGATATAGATAAATAGGTAGGTGACGATGATAATATGATGGTGATGATGATGATGATGAGGAGGAGGAGGAGAATGGTAATGATAATGAGAAAGACGGTGTAAATAATGATGATGATGATGATGATGGTGGTAATGAGGACGACAACTACGATGATGATTATGATGATGATGATATTGATGATTTTTGTCGGCAGGTGGACGGACGAAACAGCAGGAACTCTACCATCGGTCCAAGCATCCACGATTCCACATCCACCCATCCGTCCATCCATCCATCCATCCATCTCACTTGATGTTAAAAGCTAAGTCTATTTAACTTTAGTATCAATTGCTTCTTCATAAGCTTTCCAGCTGTCTGAACAGATCAGCAGTAGTTTTAAAAACTAAAATAACTCGGTTCTGGTGCTCAGTTTGGTACGTTTATTTTCCTTTTATCAGAACTGGCGCGGCAAATTTTGAGAAAAGTCCCTCAAGTAACTCCTATTATTTTTTTTACTAGGTTTCTAATGCTGTCCATAGATCCGTTGTGGCTTTAATAGTTCTCTAGACAACACAGTCTTGGCGCATTTCTCTGCCACCCTATTATACCATGTCATATAGTGTTCTCGCTTGCTTGCTCTCTACGCTCGCTCACTTGAACAATAAATCACTGAAGAAAAGGTGGTATAAAGCCCCCTAAGCTCCCACAGTATTATAACCCTCGGTATGCAGTCCGCTCCCTGTGGCCTTGTAACGCTGTATACCTGGAGCGCTTACAAAATAACTTGCAATAATTTTCCATTCGTAACTTTACTCGTTTTACTTTAACTTGGCCTGAGTTATTGTTGTTGTTCTTGTTACATCTTAGGCTCCTCTAGATGTGAACCCAGTGCTATGTTGAAGGACTGTCTGTGTTGTGGTAGTGTGGTGCAGGAAATGAGTGGGTGTGCTGTGGTGTGGGGATGCCACTTTGCAGTATGAGCACAGGGGATAGTATGTGTGTTATATTTTGTGTTAGTATTGTAGCAGGGAAGGTTGGTGTACTCGTGTCTCTGGGTTCGGTAATGTCTGAAGGGTGTATGGCTGGTGGTGGCACATGAAGGATGCTGTTTGGCAGAAAGTTTTGGCTGGCTGGGGTGTCTGTGTGTTTATGTAAGTGTTTGGTATAGAAAGTTTTGGCTGGCTGGGGTGTCTGTGTGTTTATGTATGTGTTTGGTATAGAAAGTTTTGGCTGGCTGGGGTGTCTGTGTGTTTATGTATGTGTTTGGTATAGAAAGGTTTGGCTGGCTGGGGTGTTTGTGAGTTTATGTATGTCTCTGGGAAGTGCAGAGTCGGGTTGAGGAGGGGATGTGTTGCAAAGATAATCTGTGTAGTGTTGGGCGGTTGTTCGATTTTGTTTATTTGTGGAGAGGATGATGCAACATAAGGTTACAAGGGTGGGACGGATCTTGAGCTGATGTGATGAACTGTGTGCCTCTCATATTCACTTGGTCTCTGAAATTAGTTATGTTTCTTGGTGTAGGCTGTCAGTACTTATGGTCTTAGTGTCTTCTGCTATCAAAGTATTGTTTTCTGTTCTTTAAAGCTTCTTCGTGTTTGTGTTGGGTAAGATTAGGACTCAGCTTGTGCGACAGTAATTCACGGTTGTTTTAATGAATTACTTATAAGTGGAGGATGGAGTTGGGATGTATATGAGAGAGGATGTGTGTGAATTAGGGGGAGTGATGCAGAATGACAGGGGACAGGGTGGCATAGAGGCGACTTGTTTGTGGCCACCTCTTACGGGATAAGTCGTCTGGCTATAGATAGATGGATAGACAGATAGCTTATAAATAGTTTCCATATTGTTTGCCGAGTAGTAGCGATAGTTATCACTAGAATATGATGCTAGTCACGAATGTGTGCTGTGGAAAGGATGTAGGGCTGTTGTATTGACAATTTCTGATACTGATCTGCGTGACATTCTCGTATGCTTGAAATGAAACTCTGTGTCAAGTTAAAATGAAAGGTGTGTATGTTTGTGTAGGAGGAACAAGAGACAAGGAAGTATTCTGTGGCCTGTTTTCTTTGTGCTTCCTACAAGACACAATAATAGTTATGACGGGGCATTGATGGCAAGTTTGTGAGTCAGCACACACTTACGGCCTCTCATTATACAAGGTGGTCCATATATTACTCCACCCAGTTCTTGTGTGTTGCGGGCACGGCTCAGTGAACATTACCAGTGTCTACCCTGCATCATTATCTACTTCCCATAACCCTCTTCTTGTTTAGCTTTATAATATAGGCTTTAATTTAGGTCCATTGATTGCATGGAGGAGAATTCCCATAACCTTTTTTATGCTTAGCTGTATATCATTGTATTGTATAATCTTTTATGTCCACTGATCACAAGGCTGAGTAGTAATTTGGTGAAGCAATCAGAATGTCTTAGCTCATCACAAAAGCCGTCCCCACAACACACAAGACTGCAGAGCGCAATATACTTATCACCTATATTAAGTCAAAGCCACAGTTAAACCGATAAGGAAACAAGACATAGAATTTAAGTTTTCATTATAAATACTTCAGTATAGAATACATTAACAGAGACAGCAATATAAAATATGCATTCAAAAGTAGCATTTGTCCACAGAACATCCTGCAGGGGAGCGACCCGACTTGCAAGGCAGATCACCATCACCACCAGGCTTCTCATGGCAGGTCAGGGCAGATCACCAGCAGCAGCAGCAAGTCATCTCACGGCTGGGGAAGACACGACACCCTGCCGCCGCCGCTGCCGCCGCCGCCGCCGCCACCACCGCCACCACCACCACCACCACCAGGCATCTCAGAGTAAGGGAAGACACCACACCACCGTCAGGCTTCTCACGGCAGGGCAGACCAAACTTCAGCAGGGTATGACCAGTGTGGCAAGGAAGCAGCGTCAAGGCAGCAGACTCCAGCACGACCTGTGGGCCAGACGTGTATTAGTTCAAATCAGTGTTCTATCTATCTATTTATCTATTGCCAGACGCCTCAATCCCGTTTGGGGTGGCCACAAACAAATCGCCTCCAAGTCGCCCTGTCGCCCGCCATTTCACTGCCCTGCTCCCAACTCACACCCCCCTCTCTCATATACCTCTCCACCCCATCCCTCCATCTCATCCTCGGCCTCCCCCTCCCTCTTCCCCCCTCCACCTCACTCACATACACTCTCTTCGTCAGTCTGTCACCCTCCATCCTCTCCACATGGCCAAACCACCTCAGTGTGTTCCTCATAACGCTTCCTATCACATCCACATCAACACCACAACGCTTCTTTATATCCTCATTCGTCAGCCTGTCTCTCCACGTGACTCCACAGGCTCCTCTTAAATAACTCATTTCCACTGCTCTCACTCTCGACTTGTGTCCTTCCAACAATGTCCAAGCTTCACTTCCGTACGTTAGAGTTGGTATCACAATACTGTCATGTAGTAACTTTTTCACTTCCATGTTCGCTTCCCTGTTTCTTATCACTGCTTTCAAAGAACCAGCAACCTTTCTTCCCTGCTGTACCCTTTCAAGCACTTCACCCTCCAAACCTCCATCCTTACTCATCACGCTACCCAAGTACTTAAACGTACTCACATTTTCCAATTCCTCACAATCCAACCTCGCTGTACATTCACTGACTTCACCTCTCTCAAAGACCATCACTTTACTCTTCCCTACATTCACCTTCAGATTCCGTTTCTTACACACTCTCCCAAACTCATCCACCAAGCCTTGCAGCTCCTCTTCTTCTTCACTCAACAACACAGTATCATCTGCAAACAACAGTACAGGGAGTTTCCAAACACTATCCTCTCTCACCAGGGCCATTCCAACATCCACTACCCTACCTTGTACCTCTTTTATTACCCCATCCATGTACAGATTGAACAACCATGGAGACATGACACATCCCTGTTTCAACCCAACTTTCAAAGAGAAAAATTCACTTAGTTCACCATCCACACGCACTGCAGCCTTCGCACCATCTTACATACTCTTCACAGCATTCAACAACTTCCCATCTACTCCATATATTCTTAACACTTTCCACAATCCTTGTCTATCCACCCTGTCATATGCTTTCTCCAAATCCATGAAAGCCGCATATAACTTCTTTCCCTTCTCTAGAAACTTTTCCACTAAAGATCTAAGAATGAATATCTGATCTACACAACCTCTTCCCTTCCTAAAGCCTCCCTGTTCTTCTCCAACTAATTTCTCTGTTCTTTCTCTAACTCTGTCAATAAGTATCCTACCATACACTTTTCCTATTATACTAAGAAGACAAATGCCCCTTTGATTACCATACACTTCTTTTTCCCCTTTTCCTTTGTACAAGGGAATAATTATACCTGACTTCCAATCCTCCGGGACTCTACCTTCCTCCCAGGCCAATCTGCACATCTTCCACATCCATTCTACTACTATCTCTCCCCCATGCTTCAGCATTTCACCACACTCTCCATCAATTCCTTGGTCTTTCCCCGATTTAACTTTCTTCATTGCTTCCACAACTTCTATCCTACTGATTTCTTCCTGTCTTCTCACCTCCCTCCTCCTCCCAGCCATTCCCCAGCCACTTATACTCGCATTACATCCATCCTCTATGTTCAACAATTCCTTAAAGTGTTCTCTCCATCTGCTCATTTTTTCTCCCTTCTCCACTAGTAATCTACCATTTTTATCTTTCACTCCCCTGCTAACTTCACTTCCACCCTGTCTTACTCTTTTCACCTCTTTCCAGAACATTTTCTTACAGTCCCTCCACTTTACACTCAAATTCCTTCCAAATTCCTCATCCACTCTCTTCTTACTTTCTTACTAATCGTTTCACCTCTCTCTTTCATTCTACATATAACTCTCTCTTCCGCCTCTCAACTTCTTCCACGCCCCTATTTCTCATCCATGCATTGTATGCTTTCTTCTTTTGTGCCACAGCCTGTCTCACCTCTTCAGTCCACCACGCTGTTCCTTGCACCTCTCTCCGTCTTCTCTTCCTCCCACACACCACATCACATGCTGCACATATTTCTTCTGTAAATATTCTACACACACCTTCCACGTCTCCCATCTGCTCCAATTCATATTTCCCCAATCTTTCCTCCACTTCTCCCTTATACTCTGCCTTTTTCTCATCTAAGGCAGGACTTGATGGTGGAGAAAGGAGTGTGTGTGTGTGTGTGTGTGTGTGTGTGTGTGTGTAACACACTCTAACCAAGCCACACTCTAACCAAGGCAAGACTATGAATATTGTCCACTATACTCTTTTTACTCTAACTTGGCCTAAAACTCCCCTATTTCCGTCCTGAATGCTGAGTTGTAGCAATAGATGAACACTGGAAGATGATGCTGGTCACGAAGATGTGCTGAGGCAAGGTTGTAGAGCCATAGCATTGTACTTTCTGCCACTGAACTACGTGAAATCAGCTGCAAAAGAACGAAAATCTGGGCCAAGTGAAAGTGAAAAGAATATATCTCCCGCAGTTTATATATAATGTTTTTTTACGAACATTTATATCAACAGTTACCTTTTTTTCCTTCATAATATGTAAGAACGACGTCGAACCAAGTTTTTGAAAAGATTCAGGAATGTAAGAGTTCTCTGTGGTAAGAAATTAAGGAGAAAAGTGTCGTGGGTGTTAGCGGAGCATTGCGGTGAGATGTGCAGACACGCATGACTGTACACACACACACACACACACACACACACACACACACACACACACACACACAATACTCTGTAATGGAACTTGCTGGTGGGAAAATGTGTGTATGTAACTGGTGGTGTGAGAGGTTGCCATGGTAACACACAGGCACCTCCCACTAGTCAACCAAAGACTTCCTTAGCGATATATCTTTGGACAAGGCTGATTAACATCCTTTTGTACGTTTTGTATGCAGATTATGGTAAAGCTTGAAGTATTTATACAGCACAGTAGGAGAGCAAGGTGTAATAAGCAAAATAAATCGCCAAGGGACAGGTGCTAGGGCGTTGTAGAAAAAGTTTATAGCTGTAATTTTTACCAGAGCGTTCAATTAAGCTGTATGTATAGTTCATCAGACTTAACATGGCTGAGATCTTATATTTGCTGCTTATTTCTCATAGCATAATTACAGGCAGAAGAAGACGATAACACTGCTCTACATATCTTCAACAGCACTTTTTCGTGACTAGCATCATATTCTAATGTCAGGCTCTTGTTATAGCTCAGTATTCAAGATGGTGAGATGGCAATTTTAGGCCAAGTTAAAGTGAAGTTTTGTATCCATTCCATATCACCTTTTCGTAACTATACCGGTCTTCCTCTAACACAGGCCAGATTTCCATCCTTGTGTAGATCATTTTACTCATTTCACGTAGCCCAGTGCCAGGAAATGACAATGGTATGGCTCTACATCCTTGACATAGCACTTCTTCGTGACTATCATCATGTTATGGTGTTCATCTGTTGTTACAACTCAGCATTCAAGATGGAGAGATGGTAATTTTAGGTCCATTTAGGGAAAAGAGAGTACTGTTCTATATTCTAGTGTTAATGTATCCTTATAGCTCAGTATTTACGGTGAGGAGATGGCAATATTAGGCAAAGTGAAAGTGAATAGAGTATGGTAAACATCTAAGTATAATTTCTGACTTTGTTTGCTACGATCCCTGATGCTTCCTCTACGACAGTTTTCTCTTATGCACTCAGCCTCCTAAGACCCATCCCCAGCTGAATAAAATCGTCTGGAGTCTAATAAAAGAAAAGTACTAGAGTTGTCACGATGATAGAAGGGTTAATATTTACAGCATGAACGCTCTCAGACACTTATAAATAGCTCACAGGTGCATAATAGCCTCTTGTATTAGCTAGAATAAAATACGAGAGTTACCCTGAAGATGAGAGGGCCTCCGTACCCTCTAGTGGATGTAAAAGTAGTTGGGTAAAGTTTCACACAAGTTTCTGGGCTGAACAAGCATGGCATTCCATTGGTCAGTCAGTGGTACTCGGACGATAAGAAGGTGAGGCTGCGTCGGCTCCGTCTCCTGATGTAAGTGTTAAATTTTACTGTTTTGGGGTTAAATTTCGCTGTTTTTGCCATTAAGATGATTCAGATAGGACACAGAGGTATCTTGCTGCCAACCAAGAAGTGTCATAGGTCAAATAGATTCAACAGATGAGGGCAATAGACGTCGTTTTGCTGGTTAGGGGGTAGTGATGGTGTGTAGGCTTCTCCTCTTGCTGCAAGTGTTGGGTTTTGCTGTTTTTGCCATTAAGGTGACTAAATTAGGACACGGGGATATCTTACGGTCAGCCAGGAAGCGTTGTAGGCCAAAGAAATTGTAGAAAATAAGGGAAATGGATGTAATTTTAATAGTCGTGTATCGTCACCTATATCTATAGCCCTAATTGTCTAGATATCTATAGCTAGACGCCTTAAACCTGTATGGGGTGACCATAAACAAATCGCCTCCATGTCGCCCTGCACACTGCCATTTCGCTACCCTCCCCCATCTTACACTCTCTCTCTCTCGTATACCTCCCAACTCCATCCCTCCATTCCATCCCCTTCACTATGCTCATTTTACTCTAACTTGGCCTAAAATTGCAATCTCTTCATCTCGAATGCTGAGTTGTAACAATAGAATATTATGCTTGTCACGAAAAAGTGCTGTTTCAAAGACGCAACTGCGACACGTGAAAAGCTGCAAATGGACGAAAATTTGGGCCAAGTTAAGGTGAAAGGAGTAGAGTACAGAATCCTCCTTGATAACATAAACATTTCCGGATAAATAAGAACTAGAAAAAATTATCATCATCATCATCATCATCATCATCACTAACTTTTTTCATACCTTCACTCTTAAAAACATGCGTACAGTTTGAGTTACACACTGGTATTCGCACACAATAAAGACGCACACACACCACGCATACAGTAAGTACGCACACACTGAGAACGCACACAATAAACACGCACACACTAAACACGCACACGATAAACACGCATACGATAAACACACTCACAATAAGCACGCACACACTGAACACGCACAATTTGATTAAGTACACACTGAACACATACAATTTGACTACGTACACACTGATGCACGCACACACCGATGCACGCACACACCGATGCACGCACTATACACGCGCACACGGAGCAGTCACACACTAATGCACGCACGTGTTCATTCACGCAAACACTGATAGCAGCACTGATCAGAGCACGCACGCACTATAAGCACGCACACACTGATACACACAGGCACTGATACACACAGGCACTGATACACACAGGCACTGTTACGAGAACAGATACACGCACACAATGATGCACACACACACAGGTTCACGCACATACCGGCACACACACACACACACACACACACACACACACACACACACAGATAGATAGATAGATAGATAATTTATTGACCACAGCATTAAAATACAACTTACACTAATTATATAAAGACAACATGTATACAAAGTTAATTATACATCCTACTAACTGTAGTCCAATATATCTTAACTTCAACTGCACTCCAATTAATTATCCTAAATTCCCATACACTGGCAACTCTTCACATACACAGACAAAATATTATCATTTGTCTAATGTGTCGTATCGGGTTC
Organism: Coenobita brevimanus; assembly: GCF_032717465.1. Lineage (NCBI taxonomy): Eukaryota > Metazoa > Arthropoda > Malacostraca > Decapoda > Coenobitidae > Coenobita > Coenobita brevimanus. The sequence goes on along the minus strand of NC_137033.1, from coordinate 3,525,454 downwards.
AAAGTTCTTACAATGTGTCGTATCGGGTTCAAAGTTCTTACAATGTGTCGTATCGGGTTCAAAGTTCTTACAAGAAACAAATGGTTTATTTCTAAACATCGATAGCGGTCTTTAATAACTAAGTCAAAGGACAATCCTTCTCTACGTATCTTGCTGCACCCCTTCACACACACACACACACACACACACACACACACACACACACACACACACACACACACACACACTGATGCATGGACTCAGTGATGCTCGGATATTTTAATTCACACGCACGCGCGCACACACACACACACACACACACACACACACACACACACACACACACACACACACACACACAAACACACACAAACACAAACACACACGCACACAAACACACGCACACACACACACACAGACACACACACACACACACACACACACACACAAACACACACAAAAAAAACACGCACACACTGAACACGTACACACTGAACACGCACACAATAAACACGCAGACACTGAACACCTACACACTGAACACGCACAATTTGACTATGTACACACTTAGCACGTACACACTGATGCACGCACACACCGATGAACGCACACACTGATGCACGCACACACCGATGCACGCACACGCTGCGGCATGTACGTACTAAACACGCGCACACGGAGCAGGCACACACTAATGCACGCACGTATTCATTCACGCAAACACTGATACAAGCACTGATCAGAGCACGCACGCACATTAATATACGCACACACTGATACACACAGGCACTGATACACACAGGCACTGATACACACAGGGACTGATACACACAGACACTGATACACGCACACTCAGATACGAGCACAGATACACGCACACAATGATGCACACACACACAGGTTCACGCACATACTGATGCACACACACACACACACACACACACACACACACACAAACACACAAAAAACACGCACACACTGAACACGTACACACTGAACACACACAATTTAACTACTACACACTTAGCACGTACACAGTGATGCACGCACACAGCGATGCACGCACACAGCGATGCACACACACACCGATGCACACACACACACCGATGCACACACACACCGGTGCACGCACACGCTGTGGCATGTACGCACTAAACACGCGCACACGGAGCAGGCACACACTAATGCACACACGTATTCATTCACGCAAACACTGATACCAGCACTGATCAGAGCACACACGCACACTAATATATGCACACACTGATACACACAGGCACTGATACACACAGGCACGGATACACACAGGCACTGATACACACAGGCACTGATACACACAGGCACTGATACACACAGGCACTGATACACGCACACTCAGATACGAGCACAGATACACGCACACAATGATGCACACACACACACAGGTTCACGCACATACCGATACACACACACACACACACACACACACACACACACACACACACACACACACACAGCCACTAAACAAGTGGTCTGTCATATTTAGCTGACGTGTCGGAGTGTGGAGATACAGATAAGAATGAGAGAGAGAGAGAGAGAGAGAGAGAGAGAGAGAGGAAGAGAGGGAGGGGGGGAGGGGCATGAGGTAAGTCAGGCAGGGAGGAGGAGGGTAGACTGTTGTTGTTCGTGTTCCTCCTCCAAATTCCCCTATTCGTCAACGCAATAGGATGGCCGGGGATACTGTAGAGATGGAAGGCAAAAATGGCAGGAGATAAATTATATAAAATGGTGATCCCTGAACCTCACCTGTATCGAATCGTTCGTGTCGTATCTTTTTTAAAGGATCTAACATGCTTGCATGCGTCGTCGGCCTTGGTCACATCATGGCGGCTCTCCACACTGTACAATCTTTTGCAGCCTCCCTATTCACTCCCTTATCCCTGAAGTCACACACTATGACCTCGTCCCAGCCCTTTTCAGGTCTGCCTCTAGCAACCATACTGTACCTCCGACGTTCACACCTCTCTCTCCTTACCCTATTGTCATCTTCCATCCTCTCCACATGTCCAAACCATCTCAATCAACCCCTTCACATCACTACACCAATACACTCCTGTCCCATCCTTCCTCTTAACTCGTCAATATTAAACCTACCCCCCCCCCACACACACACACTCCCAGGCCTCGCATTGAAGGAGACATTTCACATCCATTTAATCATTGTTATTTCTGAACGAAATATGGTGACTACGTGAACCTAGGATAGGTAAAGATTCTTTAATTCCCCTGAATCAGAGTGACGTGATTCTTATTTTATTCTTATTGTTATCAAGCCATTTTATTTAGCTTACGAGCAGCCTCTCGTACTAAAGACTTTATTAGTAGTGCATCTGACTCCTTCAGTTTGAAAAGTGTACCCCAAGCTGAATAAAATCATCAGGCTGCTGCATGAATAAAATGAACGACGTTTCCTGGCTGAATGGGTTAACACTACCATGATCATTTGCCCCGACATTATCCAATTTATTCACCTTCTCGATAACTGACTGAAATTTTGGTAGTCATGGTCGGTGACAGGATGGGGCTTTGACCATAATGGCTTTCAGGTTGGCTCTTATGACTGTACAGTTCACATATTTGCCTAAAGATTGTGATTTACACCCTTCCTTGATCAGGGCATGCGTTCTGACGTCGTGCGTTGTGTGAACTATGGGGGGAGGGGGGTGAAGATTGGCAGTACCCCCACCCCTCCACGAAATTACTTAAGAAATCATTCGTGTACTCTATTGGATGACGTGGATGTGTACGTATTATAACTACATATTTACACGGTACAGCAATTCCACTATGACACCAGCTGTTGACAATGCTGGTGCTCTTGGGTCTAAAGAAACTATTTTTTCGGTGACAATCCCTACTAAGAAATGAGTTCATTATTCACACACCCGTCCGGCAAGGGAGATACAATAATCTTGGTTAACAGCTGTTTATTTCGAAGGTGCCATGAGGTTTATGAAAAGTCCCAAACACTCCTTGCTAATTAAACAGCCGATGGAAAATATGTTAAATACCATTGTTAAATTTGCCAACATTTACAAACAACCACACTGATATATTTCCAAAGGAAGATTTTTGTGATTTGGCGTCGTAGCAGTGGCTAATTGTACACACCATCTCTAAACTGTCACCTCTATGCCCGCCACTCCAGTCCCTCTTCTCTACCGCCTCACCTCTTCCCTACCCCCTCACCTCTTCCCTACCCTCTCACCTTTTAACTACCCCCTCACCTCTTCACTCAACCCCCGTCCCCTCTTCCCTGTACCCTCTCACCTCTTCCCTGTACCCTCTCACCTCTTCCCTGTACCCTCTCACCTCTTCCCTGTACCCTCTCACCTCTTCCCTGTACCCTCTCACCTCTTCCCTACCCCCTCACCTCTTCCCTCTACCCCCTCACCTTTTCCCTCTACCCCCTCACCTTTTCCCTCTACCCCCTCACCTCTTCCCTCTACCCCCTCACCTCTTCCCTCTACCCCCCTCACCTCTTCCCTACCCCCTCATCTCATCCCTCTACCCCCTCCCCTCTTCTCTACCCCTTCACCTCTTGCTTATATCCTCACCTCTTCCTTACCTCCTCACCTCTTCCCTACCCCGTCACCTCTTCCCTCTACCCCCTCACCTTTTCCCTCTACCCCCCTCACCTCATCCCTACCCCCTCACCTCTTCCCTATTCCTTCCCCTCTTCCTCCTACCCCCCTCATCTCTCCCCTACCTCCTCACCTTTTTCCTCGACCCCTTCACCTCTTCCCTCTACCCCCTCACCTCTTCCCTCTACCCCCTCACCTTTTCCCCCTTCCCCCCTCACCTCTTCCCTACCCCCTCACCTCTTCCCTCTACCCCCTCACCTCTTCCCTCTACCCCCTCACCTCTTCCCTCTATCCCCCTCACTTCTTCCCTCTACCCCCGTCACCTCTTCCCTACCCCCTCACCTCTTCCCTACCGCTTCACCTCTTCCCTCTACCCCTCACCTCTTCCTTACCCCCTCATCTCTTCCCTCAGCCCCCCTCCCCTGTTCCCTACCCCCTCACCTCTTCCCTACCCCCCCACCTCTTCCCTACCCCCTCATCTCTTCCCTACCCCCTCACCTCTTCCTTCTACCCCCCCTCCCATCTCCCTGCTACCAGTCAAACCTCCCCTACCCTCACACCTCTGCTCTCCACATCTCAGGTTGAATTTTTCCATTGACACGAAGAAAGAAGAGGATTTTCGCACGACCAAGCAGGCAGAGGATATTTACACGGCCAGGCAAGCAAAGGATATTTACACCGACACGACAGACGACAGGAGTGGAAAATAATAGCTTTCTCCCCAAGTAAAAGGTATTTGAACCATTTTTAAACTTTATGAAATTTGAAATATTTTTTTCTGAGCTGTTCTCACATCGTACACTTAGTCATGCATTTTGTTTATTGTTAAAAGAGTTATTTTCACACACACACACACACACACACACACACACACACACACGCACACACACACACACACGCACACGCACACGCACACGCACGAAACACGCACACGCACCACACACGCACAAGCACAGATCTCTCTCTCTCTCTCTCTCTCTCTCAAATTTTGCACGAGAGCACTGATAGCTGTGTGGTGGTTGTGACGGTGGTGATGTCAGCGGTGTTGGTGGTGGTGGCGTGTGGTTGTGATGGTGGTGGTAGTACGTGGTTGTGGTAGTGGTGATAATATTATGCTGGTGGTTGTATTACGATGGAGTGTGGTTGTGATGGAGTGTGGTTGTGGTGGTGGTGGTGGTGGTAGTGTGGGTGTGGTGATGGTACAGTATGGCTGTGAAGAACTTAAAGGAAGGATGTGTGGAATGGGAAGGAATTGGGTGACAAGTTGGGGTTAGAAGACATTGACGTAAGTTTGCAATATAATGTTGGTGTTATGGAAAATAAATCTCTCAGGGAAATGCGCTACGAAGCCTCCTATGCCACCCAGAATACGGGACATAGGCTCAGCAGTAGCATATAGTGCATACTTTGGCCTAATTGATATTTGCTCCACAGAAAACGATGGAAACGACGGAGGACGAGATGTCAACCCTGGCCAGCGAGATGGCAACTGCAGGCGAGGGGGAAGGCGAAGCTGCAGCTCCAGAAGACAAGATGGCAACCTCAGAAGACGAGATGGCAACCTCAGATGACGAGATGGCAACCTCAGAAGACATGGCAACCTCAGAAGACATGGCAACCTCAGAAGAAGTTGTGGCAACTACGGAAGAAATGGCAGCTGTAGACGACGAGATGGCCGCTCGAGAACATGGCAAGCCCTGCAGAGGAACTGGTGCAGCGTGTGTTGTAGCTTGTACTGATAGGTGATGTGGTAGGGAGGGTAGCAGCAGCTGTGGCGGCACCTGTATAGCTTTACTCTGGTAGGCATTACATTCCTTAGGCACCTTTGATGTTCCTGTATTTCCCCAGGCGATGGAGAGACGGCTGCGAGGGAGAGACGAGACGGCCGAGAGACCAGGGGAGACCGGAGAGCCTGCAGGGAGATCGGAGCGCCGGACAGGACAGGTGACAAGTTTTTTTTTTCTTTGTATTTTCCTTTAGGGTATGATTGTGTGTGCGTGATTTTTTTTTCTTTGTGTGTGTGTGTGTGTGTGTGTTTAGTTCCCAGCATACTAGGCTGGGTGTGGCAGGTAGGTGGGTCTGGGGAGGGAGGTGGGATGGGGGGAGGAGGGAAAGGGGGGACTTCCTTCCACTTCCATCTTCCTCTCCGTCTGTCCTGTCTGCCTGTCCTCAGCGCAGCCGAACGTGCTGGGAAGGTGTGTGTCTGTCTGTTAGTGTCTGTCTGCTTTAGTGCTTCTTTCTCTTCTCCACCTTTACTTTTTTATGCGCTTTTTCTTTTTCTGTCGTTCTAGAGTGAGCGTGATGGAGAGAGGGTAGAGGGGCGAGTAGGAGCGAGGGAGCGAGTTGGAGATAGACATAGCACCTACTACATAATATTAATTGCTAAAGGTATCTTGCCCGTATTTAACTGATATACTTTGATAATACTTGAAACATTTCCTCTAGTCCAATACTTTTGTGATATACTTTGAGATACTTTAATATATAAAATCTTCTGCCAGAGTTACCTAACAGCTGCTGCCATTGCTACTTGTATACTTTGTAAATGTATTGTAATTGTAAACTCTTGTAAAACACTAAAGATAATAAAAGAATCAGCTGTATATCAACTTTAATTTGCCCTTTATGGTATTACAAATGACTAAAATACAGTATCACAGAAAAAGTAAAGTATGCAAAGAAAGCATACAATGCTATACTCTAGTTCCCAAAGACATGGAACAGAGTACACAGTAGACTCCAGCACGAGTTAACTTGCTGGTATAAACTCTTGGGTATAAAAACCCACAATTCAACTTGGACTTTATACCAGTTCCACCATCTCGAAAAATCCTAAGTCCAAAAAGCACTCCAATTTGGACTTAGGATTTTTTCGAGTGACTGGATCTGGTATAAGTCTTAAGGGCACCAAAACCCTTACTTCGGACTTAGACTTTATACCCACCAGAGAAGTGGGTATAACGTCTAGGGATATAAAAGCCCTACTTCAACTTAGAAACTGCCTTCCCAGTATCACATGGTATAGTAACACCTCCATCTACCCCACACGACTTATTCTTTACCTTTTTGTTGTCTCTGTCCTCTTCTTCATCACTCGCTTCCCTCTCGCTGCCGCGTATCATCCTCTTTCTCTTCTCTCTTGTACTGATGACCTCCGTAAACCCGGTATCCATATCTATTTCTTCCTCGTTGTCACCCAAGGGGGCCTCCCTTCCCTCGTTCATGGCCATGGCACTAGCCATGTCAGGGCACGTTGGTTTTGTAGTGCATCCGATCAGTTTCAACTCAGCTGTTAAATTACTGTGTGATGAAGCGCTCTGGGAAGCACGTCTGCCTGCCACTGAGGTCAAGGACAGAATGAAGAGGGTGTATGTAGGTGAAGTGGAGGGAGGGAGAGGGAGGGGTAGACCGAGGATGAGGTGAAGGGATGGAGTTGAGAGGTATATGAGGGGGGGTGAGTTGGGGGGAGGGTAGTCAAATGGTGGGTGACAGCGACTTGGAGGCGTTTTGTCTGCGGCCACTCTTTGCGGGATTAGGGCGTCGGGCTATAGATAGATAGATAGATCTATCGGTGGATAAATCAATAATTATATGGTGTCACGGTAGGGTCAGGCTCCATATTACCTCACCCTTACCAGCTTACTTCGGCATTTGTCAGGTTAATATACATAATACATTCACTGTTATGTCCATCCATCTCTCTCATTCTCCTCATCTCACCCTGTTTACTCCCCTCTCATCATCATCATCATCATCATCATCATCATATTTCCCAGTTCTGTATTATATAACCATTTTTTTTTTTTTTTTTACATACTACATAAATGTAAGATGTGTTGTACTTCATGAATATAGGGTATGGCTGTATGATAGGCCAGCCAGTTGCAAGTAATGGTGTGTGTGTGTGTGTGTGTGTGTGTGTGTGTGTGTGTAATTCACCGGGTCGGTCAGGATCACTTGATGGTCGTGATCGTCAGCTTTTACCCTCCCGGAAGGGAGCTGAGAGCTCATATAGTCCGATCTAAGGTCAAGGCTGTGACCACACACGCACACACCAGTCCCCTTGCTCAAGGGGGACAGTAACCACTCACTTCGTCAGTGAAACTTTTCGCAACGTGTGTGTGTGTGTGTGTGTGTGTGTGTGTGTGTGTGTGTGTGTGTGTGTGTGTGTGTAAACTTAACCCATTAGCTGTGGTGGCTTCTCTTCAGTTAACATAAAATCGCTTACTGTATGCTGAAGTATATATACATATATATTTATTTTCCGGTCACAGCGTTCATCTAGCACGTCATATACTGTTCAGTTCTGCCGAGTTGCTCTTAGCTGAACGTATCGATGTAACGTTAACCAAAACAAAATACCGTCTTTGTAACTAATTCGCATCTTACAGTTTCGATATCTAATCTCATTGTTCGTACATCACGATACTTTAGGCAGACAAGAAAATAATCTACCGAAATAGAAAACGCTAGTTACATGGATAACTGATATATTTTTCGTTCCTGGACTAGGTACATTTTACCCCTCTCCTATTCTGTCCTACTTTAGCCTAAACCAACCCATCCTAACCTTCTTTTCTCTGCCCTACACTACCCTACCCTGTTATGTCCATCCATACAGTGCCCTAGCGTTCCCTACCCTATCCTACCGCTGAGGTCTCCTGTAGGGATACTCGTTCTTCGGTTTTTGCCAGGCTTAGGGAGGTGGAGGAGATTAAGGTGTTGGACATCCGTTCTGGGGGCGGAGAGACTTACAACATCCCTTTGTCTTGTTGTAAACTTTGGTCTACCCTTTCCCTGTCATGACACTTCTCCGGAGTCGATAATATTCCCCATGCAGTGCTGAGGTACCTGGATGATGAAGCAGTGTCCTTCCTCCTGAGTCTTATAAATAGAATTTGGAGAGATTCGTCCACTCCTGCTTCTTGGCGGGGGGCTGTTGTCCTACCGTTTCACAAGCCAGGTATTGCAGGTCACCATCTTGGTTTGCGTGGTAGGTTGCCTTTACTGATTATGGAATTTTTCCGTATTGGTGCCACCTTGTTTCCCTCATATCCTCAAGAGGAGGGAGTGCCTCAAACTAGTGTCCTTAGTGTCACCGTCTTTGCTAAAGTTCAGGAAGATTTTGTTGGCTGTTCCGGAGGGAGTGTCTGCCTCGCCGTATCCTCGCTATCCACATCCGTTTGGGTACAGGGTGAAGGCTGCCATGGGGGATGTGGATGTTCCAACCTTTTTTGTTTGTCCTGTGCGTGTACCAAGGATGGCTCCCTGGCTCCTCTCAGGGGTGCAACCGTGTGTTTACTTTCCTGAGAGAGGGGCCTTTCTTTCCTCACAGGCGGCTCTTTGCTATTTTTTTAGAACATGCTTCGTCTCACAGTGTCTCGATTCTCGTATGTACTGATGGATTGAAATCCCGTGAGGGGACAGGCTTGGGTGTTATATTTCCCGATTTCATTCGTGGTAGGAGTCTTCCCCCCATCGTATCTACTTTTATCGCAGAACTTACTGCTATTTTACTCGCAGTCAAATTGATATTTAGCTTCCCTCCTGTTTGTTATACAGTTTTTAGCGACTCTGCCGATCTCCATTTTGTGTTTTCCCGTCCAATCCTCTTTTGTTGTCTACAGTGTTTTAGAATGGCTGTGCTTGCTAGGGACTGCTTTGTGGTTTTGTACCATTGTGGGCAATGAGCATGCTGACGCTCTGGCAAAGGCTGCTGCCTCTCGCCCATCCTCACCTCTCCCCTGCCTCGCTCAGTGATATTCATCTAACCACTCACTGTTTGCTCCCACTGGCAGAGTAGGTGGGATGCGGTGGGGGCCAACAAAATGTGTGATATTTGTGGGTAAACGGGCCCCTTCATTTGCCGAGGTCTGAATGCAGGTGGGAGACGGCTTTATGCTGGCTCCGAATGGGCCATTCCTGGTTCTCTCATTGATTTTTAATGGAGGACTCTCCCCCTACTTTTTGTGTGGAATGCTTCGTCCCCCTGACTCTTCGGCTTTTGCTGATGGTGTCCACTGTTGGGGAATTGCGCCATCGTTACCTCTCTGAGCACCGGCCAGGAGAGGGATTGTAGTCTTCTGTTGGTACTTGGAGAGGATGCTTGTTATGGTGGAGGGGGAAACCTTTGCTTGGTGTAGGCAGCTGCACTACCGTGTAAAATTTAGTATACAGTGGTTTTAGTGTTCTTAGTGTTTTTCTTGTTTTAATTATGAATTGTATTTTGTTTGTTTGTTTGTGTGTGTGTGTGTGTGTGTGTGTGTGTGTGTGTGTATTTCATCTTTTCGAGTGCTTTTATTCTCGCTGTCGTCCGGCGGCATATGACCCTGGTTGTTGTATCGCCAGATTTTATTGTATATACTTATTCAGTTCAATTTACCCTACCCTACTCTTCTCAACCCTACACTAGCCTACCTCAGCCTACCCTACCCTACCCTGCCATTGCCGACCCAACTCTACCCTACTTTAACCTACCCTGTCCTGTACAGCCCTTTCACCACTACATTACTTCTCCTGTTTTCTTCTCTCTACCTTCGGATGATTTTCTTCACCTCTACAGTAGAGAGAAATTTCGAACTGGAAGGGTTAAATACTGCCATCATCAACCCCATCTCTATCAGGGGATCTCCTAAGCTGAATAAAATCATGCGGTCAGCTAGGACAATGTAAATAAGTTGTTCTCGGCTTGAAAGATTAAATGATTCTGTCCCGTCATCCTAAGAGGGTTTTCTGAAGCTGTAGGATATAGTCAGAAGCTAGCAAAGAGTAAAAGTGACATCCACAGAGCGAGAGCTCTGCGTCCAGCGCTCCGCGGTTCAAGTCCCAGAGGTGGACAGATGTTTTGACATGCAGACGTTACCAGGGTGTAGCTTGGTGGCCTGCCCTTTAATATTCTGGACTAATGGTGGTCTAGCCTCGTGCCCCTGCGCTCCATCTCATAAAAAAAAATAAAATAAAGAAAAGGAAAGCCAAGGGTCATGAATGAACTAAAGGACTGAACTAAGCGGAGAAGAACAAAAATCGTAGAGAAGATCGCCCCAAATTTGATGAGACAGTGTAGTATAACTGAGTGAAATAGGCGTTGGATATGACGGAACTAAACGGCAGTTATACCCACCTCTCTTCTGTACCGTACACTACCCTGATTCAGCCTACCCTACCCTACCCAGCCCTACCCTACCCAGCCCACCACCACCCAGCCCTATCTCACCCTGCCATAACCCATCCTACCCTCCCAAACGCAACTCGACCCATCCCTACCCCATACTGCCAAAACCAACCCAACCTTACCCCACCCTGCCAAAACCAACCCAGTCCTACTCCACCCAGCCAAACCTGACCAATCCTTTCCCACCCTGCCAAAAACCGACCCAATCTTACCCCACCCTGCCAAAACCGACCCCATCCTACTTCACCCGGCCAAAACCGACCCAATCCTACCCTACCCTGCCATAACCGACCCATCCCTACCCTACTCTGCCAAAACCAACCCAATTCTACCCCACCTTGCCAAATGCGACCCAATCCTTGCCCACCCTGCCAAAACCGACCCACACCTACCCTACCCTGTCCAAACCGACCCAATCCTACCTCACCCTACCAAAACCGATCCATTCCTACCCCACTCTACCAAAACCGAGCAAACCCTACCCCACCCTACCAAAACCAACTCAATTCTACTCCACTCTGCCAAAACTGACCTAATCATACCCCACCCTGCCAAAACCGACTCAATCCTGCCCCACCCTGCCAAAACCAACCGAAACCTAACCAATACTCTGCCAAAACCCACCCAACCCTTCCCCACCCTGACAAAACCGACCCATACCTATCCCACCCAGCCAAAACTGAGCCATTCCTATCCCACCCTGCCAACTCTGACCCAATCCTACCCCACCCTGCCAAAACCGACCCATCTCTACCCCACCCTACCAAGACCGACCCATCCCTACTCCACCCTGCCAAAACCGACCCAATCCTACCCCACCCTGCCAAAACCGACCCGACCTTACCCTACCCTGCCATATCCGACCCAATCCTACCCCATCCTGCCAAGACCGACCCATCCCTACCCCACCCTGCCAAGACCGACCCATCCCTACCCCACCCTGCCAAAACCGACCCATCCCTACCCCACCCTGCCAAAACCGACCCAATCCTACCCCACCCTGCCAAAACCGACCCAATCCTATCCCACCCTGCCATATCCGACACAATCCTACCCCATCCTGCCAAAACCGACCCGATCTTACCCCAACCTACCAAGACCGACCCATTCCTACCCCACCCTGCCAAGACCGACCCGTCCCTACCCCACCCTGCCAAGACCGACCCGTCCCTTCCCCACCCTGCCAAGACCGACCCATCCCTACCCCACCCTGCCATAACCGACCCAATCTTACCCCACCCTGCAAAAACCATCCAAGTCCAACCCCACCCTGCCAAAACTATCCCAGTCCTACCTCACCCTGCCAAAACCGACCCAACCCTACCCCACCCTGGCATAACCGACCCAACCCTACCCTGCCCTAACCAAACCAATCTTATCTAACTCATTTTTCACTCTAACACTTTCTTCAGTTTTCTTCATTCTTTCTCCAGACGATTTTCTTCAGCTCTGGAGAGGAATTTTGAATTTGAGGGGTTAGATACAGCCAGCATCAACCCCTTCTCTGTCAGGGGATCTCCTAAGCTGAATAAAATCGTGCGGTCAGCTAGGACAAAGTAAATAAATCGTTCTTGGTCTGAAGGGTTACATGATTCTGTCCCGTCATCCTAAGAGGGTTTTCTGAAGCTGTAGGATATCGTCAGAAGCTAACAAAGTGTAAAAGTGACATCCGCAGACCGGGAGCTCAGCGTCCAGCGCTCCGCAGTTCAAGTCCCAGAGGTGGTCAGATGTTTTGACGTGTAGACGTTACCAGGGCGTAGCTTGGTGGCCTACCCTTAAATATTCTGGACTTATGGTGGTCTAGCCTCGTGCACCTGCGCTCCACCACATAAAAAAATAAATAAAAAGGAAAGCCAAGGGTCATGAATGAACTAAAGGACTGAACTAAGCGGGGAAGAACAAAAATCGTAGAGAAGATCGCCCCAAATTTGATGAGACAGTATTATAACTGAGTGAAATAGGCGTTGGGTATGACGGAACTAAACGGCAGTTATACCCACCTCTCTTCTGTACCGTACACTACCCTGATTCAGCCTACCCTACCCTACCCAACCCTACACTACCCTACCCAGCCCACCACCACCCAGCCCTATCTTACCCTGCCATAACATATCCTACCCTCCCCAACGCAACCATAACCTACCCATGCTTACCCTCGCCTGCCGTAATCGACCCACCTCTATTCAACCCTGCCATAACCGACCCATCTCTACCCTACCTCGGCATAATCAGCCCAATCCAACCTCACCCTGCCAAAACCGACCCAGTCCTATCCCACCCTGCCAAAACCGGCCCAATCCTACGCCGTCCTACCAAAACTAACCCAACCTTACCCCACCCGGCCATAACCGACCCAACGCTACCCCACCCTGCCACAACCGTCCCATCCCTACCCTACCTTAACCAAACCAGTCTTATCTAACTCATTGTCCACATTAACACTTTTTTCCATTTTCATCTTTCTTCCTCCAGACGATTTTCTTCAACTCTGGAGAGAAATTTCGTACTGGAGGGGTTAGATACAGTCACTATCAACCCCTTCACTACGAGGGGATCTCCTAAGCTGAATAAAATCGTCCGGTTACCTAGAACAAAGTAACTAAGTCATTCTCTGTCTGAAGGGGTTATTGTGTCTGTCCCATCATCCCGAGAGGGTTTCTTTATGCTGCAGGAAATCGTCTAAAGGTAGCAAAGTGTAAACATGACGTCAGCACTTGTTCTAGGCGCCACAGATCGAGTCCCGGAGGTGAACAAAGGTTTTTATATCATATAGACGTTTTATATTTTATATTTTGCAACTTTCAGAGGCATTTACTCAGCTTTAGGAGTCTTATGGATAGGCTCAATCAAACGTATCGAACCTCCCATGTTAGAAAAAATAGCTTACAGAAATGCGTCCTCGTACTGAAGGGGCGGAATGGACAGATCGAGTGACTAAGGTATTGAATTATGTATATGACTGGTTTTGTTGTTATTTCTATTATTATTATTATTATTATTATTATTTTTATTATTATTATTATTATTATTTCAGGCAAATGTCCCAGGCTTCTAGACTGGCTGATTAGCGAATATTATTAAGTCTCCAGTGGCTCCGTGCTCCTTCCACTCAAGAGCCCGCACTTCACACATTCCACGCACAAGATGGCGTCACCGCTGCATTCCTGCGAAGACGAGAGGTTAAGAGGACGACACTTGCTTTTTGTTTGTTTGTTTACTGTAATTGCTTAAAGTTGTGATCCCTCCAACTTGAATGCTCAGTTGTAACTATAGATAACTAGAATACGATGCTAGTCACGAAGAAGGGCTATGAAAAGATACAGAGCTCGTAGTATTGACTGGATGAATCACTCTTGCGTGATAATCAAAGACGGTGAATAAAACCCACACTTCTAGACGAAGAATATAATTACCAAACAGTTTCGGTGGACACTGCCACCATTTTCAGTGGTCAAGATAGTGAGAGGGAGTGACATACTGATTATACAAGGGTTCCTTTTTATGCGTGTGTGTGTGTGGATGGGTGGGGTTAACGGTGCGGGGGGGTGGGGTAGATTGTAAGCGGGGATTAACCCAAGGGGGATTTTGGGGGGGACATTACCGGACTGGTCAGATAGGAATTACACCTGACCTGTCCGGTAATGTCCCCCCCAAAATCCCCCTTGGGTTAATCCCCACTTACAATCTACCCCACCCCACCTCACCTTTACCCCACCCTTTCACACACACACGCATAAAAAGGAACCCTTGTATGGTCTGTATGTCACTCCCTCTCACTATCTTGACCACTGAAGATGGTGGCAGTGTCCACCGAAACTGTTTGGTAATTATATTCTTCGTCTACAAGTGTGGGTTTTAATCACCGGCTCTTAGTATTTTTTTCTTTTAACTAAGGTACATGAAATAAGCTGCAAAAATACGAAAATAGGAGCTTACTTAATGTAAATGAAGTATAGTACGTTCAAGATGGAGGGAAGGCATTTTGTTTGTGATGTTATAGTGTCTCTCAGGATCCTAGGATCCTCTCTCGGCTGAACCAAATTGTCTGGCGTCAGCTGGAACATGATGCTAGAGTTATGTCGGTCGTGAGGGGGTTAATGGTGACGGTAGTGACACTGTCAGGCTCCTATGACTCACTCAGTCGAATAAAATCGTCTGAGTCAGCTGAAATGGGATACTAGAGTTTTCCCAAGCACCAGAGGGTTAAGAATCTTAACCCTCTGGTGCTTGGGACAACTCTAGTATTCCATTCCAGCTGACAGACGATTTTGTTCGGCTGAGTGAGTCATAGGAGCCTGACAGTTACTACACTGTCACCATTAACCCCCGCATGACCGGCATAATTCTGGTATATCATGTTCCAGCTGACGCCAGACAATTTGGTTCAGCCGAGTGGGTCTGGGGCCTGGGGGGCACTAAATGAAAATATCCAAAAAATATTAAAGGGGGGGCTATATCAATTTTGCCACAGGAGGTATACCAAAATTGGACTTTATAATAAAACCCCCTCCTCTCTCACTCCCTGTGTTTTGTATATGTCCCTCTCTGTCGTGTGTCTGTCCCACCCTCTGTGTGTGTGTGTGTTTGTGTGGTGTGTCTACTGTGTGAAGGTGACTGTGGCTATGTACGTGTCTTGGTGTGTGTCTTGATGTGTGTATGTATGTAGTAGTGTGTGTGTGTGTCTACTGTGTGAAGGTGGCTGTGGTGTGTGTATGTATGTAGTAGTGTGTGTGTGTGTCGATGTGTGTATGTATGTAGTAGTGTGTGTAAGTGTCTTGGTGAGTGTGAGCTGAAGTGTAAGTAAGGGGCCTTGTGGTTTTAAGGAAAGCCTGCTACGCAAACTTCCCTCAGCCACATTTTAAAGAAACCTCTATCACATCGGGAGTTGAACCCGGGTCCTCCTGATCAGCAGGCCAGCACCATACTGACCATGCCACCGCGCCCCCAAAATGATATCGGCTAAAACTTCTACTGTATTTTATTTCTTTACATGTTACAAAAAATGGGAAATTGAACTATCATGCACAGACTAAACTAAATTGTCATGTACCTATTAATGTCGCTTTAGCAGCAGATATTTCGAAATTTCCTGAGCTACTTGGAATACCTAAGCCTGCAGTTTAATGCTAATCATGAACAAGTGCTATGGAAAGAATATAGAGCAGTTGCTACTTATATAAAGGGAGAAAGTAAAAACTGCAACTTAGACTGCTATCCAACGGCAGGACTTAAACGATTAACCATATATTACATAAACTTAACACACTGAGTGACACAGAAACTAAACATATGATACAAATTCTTTAATGAAACTTATAATGAGAGTACAAATGACAAAATATACACTGCACAGGAAGACAGTACAGTACTCAGTGGTCGTACCTTCTGTGAGATTGAGAATGAAAGCCTATCTGTTATACCGATTTATAAACGGAAGAGATGAATCGCTAAATTTGATCCACAGTAAAAAAGAATAATAATAATAATAATAATAATAATAATGAATACATAAAACAATAAAGACAAACCATATAGACTACATGTCCACCCTAAACTGACAAAAACCTGGCATCTCTCCACCTTGAATGCTGAGCTGTTTCTAGAGATAAAGACTAGATTATCATGCAGATCACAATGAAGATCTATGGGGAGGATGCAAAACCATAATACTGACTTATTCTGCCACTTAGATACAGGAACTAAGCAGCAGAAGGACTAAAATTTGTCAAGGTGAGCCAACTACAATGACACAGATGAAGTCTGAGATTATATAATGTGTAATCATGAACTGATTGCATCATTCAGTAAAGATTACAAAAGGAAAAGCTATCAAATCTGAAAGTGTAAGTACTATACAAGATATGATTAACCTTGTACATCCATATTCTGAGATATGCTTCCTATATCATAGCCTACACACAAATTCATCCCCCTCAACAGTAATGGTATATTCCTGCTGTCTCCTGACTTCCAATCAACTTATGAAACCTCTCTCCTAATTACAGTACAGTAATATGTTAATGAAGGCTGCTAGTAATTACCTTCAGTATGATAATTCTTATTTAAAGGTAGCAGCAATGGCTAATGAAGGATGTAAGGTATGCAGTCCTTCCAGTTCAATATACTATATCTCCAATCAGGCTTTATCCAGTGTCTCTCCTACACATGTTAATACCTTCAGTCTTCACTAGTTTAACTCACAGAGCAGGGATTTTTTTTTTTTTTTTTTAATGCCATCTCATGATTATATTTAGCTTTGTATAGACTTCTGGAAGTGTAGGGGTTAGGCACAGCCTCACTGAACTCCTGCAATAGCAGAGACTTTGCATAAGTTGAATAAAATTGCCTTCTGGCACTATGAATAAACTGAAAAGGGCATCACAGGGATTGCAAGAGTTAAAGGGACTCGCGGAGTTTATATCCCCGATGTAAACAAACTACCCATTAGTTTTTACACACATCCCCTCATATTTTCCAGCCAATTATTTATTTTTTCCAGCCAATTAACCTACTATGCCTGCCCATGAACAGGATCACATTCGACCTTAAAACCTAAACAGATGGTGTGAATATCAGGGGATTTAAGTAGCACTGTTTACTCGAGTTTAAAGGGACATCTTGGTCACCTGGAGATACACACCGCCGTATATCATCCTTATAGCTAATAATTACAACTTACATCAGCCGACTACACCACTCGATAATGACAGCAAACACTGATAAACACATGGGCATAAGAATTACCATAATAAGAAGTAGATTAACACCGTAAAGAATAAAATCTTCACTCATCTCCAGCATCTCTCAACGTTCCTCCCATAATGCACCAGTGACGTCACACTTCAAATTAAACATTTACTTATTAAATTTTAAGAAGAAAATTTCGTGAATATATTATCAGTCTTTTAAACATTAATTTTCGTGCAAACTGAATAGAGAGGTAAGTAACGTGTTTCTTGTTAAATTAAAGATAACCCCATGAATCAGTGGCATCATCATCTCCCTCTCTGAAATTCCATACAGAGTACCAGAGTAGGATCACTATTTACTGTCCTGCCGATATATCTCTACAGTTTTACAAGGGGATTTAAAAATAAACGGCCTGGTGGTGGTGGTGGCGGCAGGGGATAAAATTTTGCGATACCAGTCTCTAATCTGCTGCCATTCCCTACAGAACCTGAGCATAATAAACGAGAAATTAGCCCAGGTTGATGCAGCAATTCTTAACTCAAAATTGCCCCAAGAACAACTTTCTGAAGATTGTCAAACATTTCATGCAACACCCTGTATGGGAAATTTGGATAAAATATTGGTGAAAGAGAGAGAGATTGTCCAGGTGCTTGAGGGTGCGAAAGTGGATGTATGTGGAATAACTGAAACAAAATGGTGAGGAGAAAGTGTGAGAGAATGGGAGTATGGATGGGGTATATGTGCAGGAGTAGGTGAGAATGAGAGGGCAAAGGAAGGAGTATGTATAGTTGTGAGTAAAAGATGGAAGAGTAGCATAAGACAGTATGGATCAGTTGGGTCAAGGATTGTGTGGGTAAAGTTGAAAGTTGGAATACAAATGTGGGCGATTGTGTGTGTGTATGCGCCAACGCAAGATCGTGCTAGAAGAGTGAGAGAAGAGTTCTGGACAAATGTGGAAGTGTGCATGGAAAAGTTTGGAAGGAATGAGAGAGTGTTTTTGATTGGTGATATGAATGGTAAAGTTGGGAATGTGAAGGTGGATGGAATAGTTGGTGAGTGGGGTGTGCCTGCTGAGATAGATGAGAATGGGAGTGCGTTAGTGGACATTTGTGCTGGGAGGGGGTTGGTGATAGCCAATACCCTCTTCAGGCATAAAATGATCCACAGGTATACATGGCGAGTGATGAGAAGGGTGGGTGGTGAACTGAATGAAAGGAAGGCAATGATTGATTATGTGTGTGTGGATGAAAGGATGCGAAGATGTGTAAAGGATGCAAGAGTGTATAGAGGTTGGGGGAGTGGACTTTCTGACCACTACTTGGTGGTGGCCAGAATTAGGATTCAAGTAAGATGAAGGAATAGAAGAAGGGAAAGACGAGAGGAAGGAGTAGTTGCAAGGAGAGTGGAAAGGTTACAAGAGGATGAGAAAAAGGCAGAGTAATAAAAGAGAAGTAGAGGAACGATTGGGCAAATATGAATTGGAGCAGATGGGAGACGTGGAAGGTGTGTGTAGGATATTTACAGAAGAAATATGTGCAGCATGTGATGTGGTGTGTGGAAGGAAGAGAAGACAGAGGGGGGTGCAAGGAACGGCATGGTGGACTGAAGAGGTGAGACAGGCTGTGGCACAAAATAAGAAAGCATACAATGAATGGATGAGAAATAGGGGCGTGGAAGAAGTTGAGAGGCGGAAGAGAGAGTTATATGTAGAAAGAAATTAAGAGGTTAAAAGATTAGTAAGAGAGAGTAAGAAGAGAGTGGATGAGGAATTTGGAAGGAATTTGAGTGTAAAGTGGAGGGACTGTAAGAAAATGTTCTGGAAAGAGGTGAAAAGAGTAAGACAGGGTGGAAGTGAAGTTAGCAGGGGAGTGAAAGATAAAAATGGTAGATTACTAGTGGAGAAGGGAGAAAAAATGAGCAGATGGAGAGAACACTTTAAGGAATTGTTGAACATAGAGGATGGAAGTAATGCGAGTATAAGTGGCTGGGGAATGGCTGGGAGGAGGAGGGAGGTGAGAAGACAGGAAGAAATCAGTAGGATAGAAGTTGTGGAAGCAATGAAGAAAGTTAAATCGGGGAAAGCCCCAGGAATTGATGGAGAGTGTGGTGAAATGCTGAAGCATGGGGGAGAGATAGTAGTAGAATGGATGTGGAAGATGTGCAGATTGGCCTGGGAGGAAGGTAGAGTCCCGGAGGATTGGAAGTCAGGTATAATTATTCCCTTGTACAAAGGAAAAGGGGAAAAAGAAGTGTGTGGTAATCAAAGGGGCATTTGTCTTCTTAGTATAATAGGAAAAGTGTATGGTAGGATACTTATTGACAGAGTTAGAGAAAGAACAGAGAAATTAGTTGGAGAAGAACAGGGAGGCTTTAGGAAGGGGTAGAGGTTGTGTAGATCAGATATTCATTCTTAGATCTTTAGTGGAAAAGTTTCTAGAGAAGGGAAAGAAGTTGTATGCGGCTTTCATGGATTTGGAGAAAGCATATGACAGGGTGGATAGACAAGGATTGTGGAAAGTGTTAAGAATATATGGAGTAGATGGGAAGTTGTTGAATGCTGTGAAGAGTATGTACGATGGTGCGAAGGCTGCAGTGCGTGTGGATGGTGAACTAAGTGAATTTTTCTCTTTGAAAGTTGGGTTGAAACAGGGATGTGTCATGTCTCCATGGTTGTTCAATCTGTACATGGATGGGGTAATAAAAGAGGTACAAGGTAGGGTAGTGGATGTTGGAGTGGCCCTGGTGAAAGAGGATAGTGTCTGGAAACTCCCTGTACTGTTGTTTGCAGATGATACTGTGTTGTTGAGTGAAGACGAAGGGGAGCTGCAAGGCTTGGTGGATGAGTTTGGGAGAGTGTGCAAGAAACTGAATCTAAAGGTGAATGTAGGGAAGAGTAAAGTGATAGTCTTTGAGAGAGGTGAAGTCAGTGAATGTACAGCGAGGTTGGATGGTGAGGAATTGGAAAATGTGAGTACGTTTAAGTACTTGGGCAGTGTGATGAGTAAGGATGGAGGTTTGGAGGGTGAAGTGCTTGAAAGGGTACAGCAGGGAAGAAAGGTTGCTGGTTCTTTGAAAGCAGTGATAAGAAACAGGGAAGTGAGCATGGAAGTGAAAAAGTTACTACATGACAGTATTGTGATACCAACTCTAACGTATGGAAGTGAAGCTTGGACGTTGTTTAAAGGACACAAGTCAAGAGTGAGAGCAGTGGAAATGAGTTATTTAAGAGGAGCCTGTGAAGTCACATGGAGAGACAGGCTGACGAATGAGGATATAAAGGAGCGTTGTGGTGTGGATGTGGATGTGATAGGAAGCGTTATGAGAACACACTGAGGTGGTTTGGCTATGTGGAGAGGATGGAGGGTGAAAGACTGACGAAGAGAGTGTATGTGAGTGAGGTGGAGGGGGAATAGGGAAGGGGTGGCCGAGGATGAGATGGAGGGATGGGGTGGAGAGGTATATGAAAGACGGGGGTGTGAGTTGGGAGCAGGGCAGTGAAATGGCGGGGGACAGGGCGACTTGGAGGCGATTTGTTTGTGGCCACCCCAAACGGGATTGAGGCGTCTGGCAATAGATAGAGATAGATAGAAGATTAAATAACTAAAGCTAACACTGATTTGAACTAATACACATCTGGTCCACAGGTCGTGCTGGAGTCTGCTGCCTTGACGCTGCTTCCTTGCCACACTGGTCATACCCTGCTGAAGTTTGGTCTGCCCTGCCGTGAGAAGCCTGACGGTGGTGTGGTGTCTTCCCCTACTCTGAGATGCCTGGTGGTGGTGGTGGTGGTGGTGGTGGTGGTGGTGGCGGCGGCGGCGGCAGCGGCGGCGGCAGGGTGTCGTGTCTTCCCCAGCCGTGAGATTACTTGCTGCTGCTGCTGGTGATCTGCCCTGACCTGCCGAGAGAAGCCTGGTGGTGATGGTGTGATCTGCCTTGCAAGTCGGGTCGCTCCCCTCCAGGATGTTCTGTGGACAAATGCTACTTTTGAATGCATATTTTATATTGCTGTCTCTGTTAATGTATTCTATACTGAAGTGTTAATAATGAAAACTTAAATTTTCTGTCTTGTTTCATTACCTTTTTAACTGTGGCTTTGACTTAATATAGGTGATAAGTATATTGCGCTCTGCAGTCTTGTGTGTTCTGGGGACGGCTTTTGTGATGAGCTAAGACATTCTGATCGCTTCACCAAATTACTACTCAGCCGTGTGATCAGTGGACATAAGATTATACAATACAATGATATACAGCTAAGCATAAAAAAGGTTATGGGAATTCTCCACCATGCAATCAGTGGACCTAAATTAAAGCCTATATTATAAAGCTAAGCCTGAAGAGGGTTGTGGGAAATAGATAATGATGCAGGGTAGACACTGGTAATGTTCACTGAGCCGTACCCGCAACACACAAGAACTGGGTGGCGTAATATATGGACCACCTTGTATAATGAGAGGCCGTAAGTGTGTGCTGACTCACAAACTTGCCATCAATGCCCCGTCATAACTATTACTGTGTCTTGTAGGAAGCACAAAGAAAACAGGCCACAGAATACCTCCTTGTCTCTTGTTCCTCCTACACAAACATACACGCCTTTCACTTTAACTTGGCACAGAGTTTTATTTAAAGCATACCAGAATGTCAGGCAGATCAGTAGCAGAAGTAGACAATACTACAGCCCCACATTCTTTCCACAGCACTCATTCGTGACTAACATCATATTCTAGTGATAACTATCGCTACTACTCGGCAAACTGTATGGAAACTATAAGCTATCTGTCTATCCATCTATCTATAGCCAGACGACTTAATCCCGTAAGAGGTGGCCACAAACAAGTCTCCTCTATGCCACCCTGTCCCCTGTCATTCTGCATCACTCCCCCTAATTCACACACACCCTCTCATATACATCCCAACTCCATCCTCCACTTATAAGTAATACATTAAAACAACCGTGAATTACTGCCGCACAAGCTGAGCCCTAATCTTACCCAACACAAACACGAAGGAGCTTTAAAGAACAGAAAACAATACCTTGATAGCAGAAGACACTAAGACCACAAGTACTGACAGCCTACACCAAGAAACATAACTAATTTCAGTCAGAGACCAAGTGAATATGAGAGGCACACAGTTCATCACTTCAGCTCAAGATCCGTCCCACCTTTGTAACCTTATGTTGCATCATCCTCTCCACAAACAAAATCGAACAACCGCCCAACACTACACAGAGTATCTTTGCAACATATCCCCTCCTCCACCCGACTCTACACTTCCCAGACACATTTACAAACTCACAAACACCCCAGCCAGCCAAAACTTTCTGAAAAACACATACATAAACACACAGACACCCCAGCCAGCCAAAACTTTCTATACCAAACACATACATAAACACACAGACACCCCAGCCAGCCAAAACTTTCTATACCAAACACATACATAAACACACAGACACCCCAGCCAGCCAAAACTTTCTACCAAACAGCATCCTTCATGTGCCACCACCAGACATACACCCTTCAGACACTACCGAACCCAGAGACACGAGTACACCAACCTTCCCTGCTACAATACTAACACAAAATATAACACACATACAATCCCCTGTGATCATACTGCAAAGTGGCACCCCCACACCACAGCACACCCACTCACTTCCTGCACCACACCACCACAACACAGACAATCCTTCAACATAGCACTGGGTTCACATCCAGAGGAGCCTAAGATGTAACAAGAACAACAACAACAACAACTCAGGCCAAGTTAAAGTGAAACGAGTCTAGTTACGAAAGGAAAATTATTTCAAGTTATTTTGTAAGCGCTTCGGGTACACAAAGTTACAAGGCCACAGGGAACGAACTGCATACCGAGGGTGTAATACTATGGCGGCTTAGGGGTCTTTATACCACCTTTTCTTCAGTGATTTATCTTAAAGCGAGCGAGCGTAGAGAGCAAGCGAGCGAGAACACTATATGACATGGTATAATAGGGTGGCAGAGAACAGCGCCAAGACTGTGCTGTCTAGGGAACTATTAAAGCCACAACGGATCTATGGACAGCATTAGAAACCTAGTAAAAAAATAACAGGAGTTACTTGTGGGACTTTTCTCAAAATTTACCGCGCCAGTGCTGATAAAACGAAAATAAAAGTACCAAACTGAGCACCAGAACCGAGTTATTCTA